>NC_091937.1:27847073-28169989 GCF_041260155.1 Ptychodera flava | reverse complement strand
CTGATGATAACATCCATCCTAGCCTTCAGTCATTTACGGACTCGTGCGAACGCTCTACGACTGAGCATGGCTGTTTCCGACCTCGTGTTTCTCGTTACTGTTGCTCCGTTCTTCCTCGTCTCGTTCATCACTGACAGCTGGCCCTACCATCACGGCTACTGTGTCGTCGCGGCAAACCTGTCGTTTATCCTCACCTGTGCCCCTCTGTGCCATTTGGCCGCCATCTCCATGTTTCGTTTCTTTTCCGTTGTCTACTCGGCGAAGAATTTTTTACGAAACCGATCAAGCGTCTTTTTCATGATCGTCATTTCATGGTTACTACCTGTTGTGATGCCTTTCGTCACGATGGTCGGTCGTTTGGTGTCTGCCGGTTACTCCTCGTTATATTCGCGCTGTAGTCTGACGAAAACTGACAACCCAATAGTTTTTAATTTCATGGTGATGTTTAGCTTCGACGTTCCCTTCAATTTTTGCATACCTCGGGATTTATGTTGCCGTTCAGAAGTCAAGACAACGAATTCAAGGACACTCAGGCCCATCTAAGCCAGCTTGTCACCCTGCCAACAGCAATAGTGACAGTTATGTAGAAATTCGATTGGCCAAACAGTCCGCTGTGATATTTTTATCTTTCCTCGTTTGCTTTGGACCTTATGTGCTTCTGAACCTTATCGACTCCGACGGTTCTTGTCCGAAAGAAGCGTACATGATTTGCTCGGCGCTGTTCTGGGTCTCAAGTTCCATAAACCCGGTATTGTATGGACTGATGAGCCGCTCCATTAGACAGGCATATCGCCGGATTGCAACGCCTTGTAAAAGGTCCACTGTGGAAACAATGGAGACCGTACGGGAGTCGACCAACGCTGCCCCAGTTTAGGTGTCATTTCAAAATATCTGCCAATATTTGCCAGTCTCATCAAAACTGACTGAATCAAGTTGAGTATATGAGATGATGAGTTCATTGAGTCGTCGGTCCAATCCAGTCGAGAATGTAAAGCTGCACTCAAAGAATTAACAGTTCACAAGCGGGCAAGTCAGAAGTTTTAATTTTCGGGCGAAAAAGATTAGCCCTATATAATTTTTCAGTTTTATTGTAACGGACTATCCAGGAATCTTGCTGATTCAGCCGACCCTTTGACTTGCGTGTAGACATACAAACGCTTGCTGCAATGCTATCACTACTATCCTTAAAGTTTTAAAAGTATGTGGGAAAGTATGGGGTTCTCGTTAAAGAATTGGGTTTACGTAAAATACAGATATGCAGATAAAGTTATTTCAATAATTGTTTCTTGAAAATTTGTAAGCACAAGCGATAATGCTATGATATGACTATTTTCCCACCTTTTTGAACAGGTAAATTACATGGCGACTAATCAATCTGCACATCTTCATACATTTGAAAAGTCACTTTTAATTTGAGGAATGTCTATGAATCAAGATCCAAAGACAAACAATCATCATCTCTCACTTTCTTCAAGTCTTGGAACAGGACTTCACAAATTCAAGGAAAACCCATCCATGAGGTGTCTTTCCGTGCTAAGTATCTCAAATTAATACTTATTTCTGTTCGCATATTTGTTGTCTATTCGTTGCTATTTATAGCATATAAAAATAACAATACAATAATACAAAAAAAAATCGAGAATAATTTTAGTATTCCATTACAAGAGCAGAAACTTTGGTATTCTACGATTTAATCATTTAGAGACCAAAACATATTCAAAGCCTATATATCTTTCGTGTCTTTGTGTATTGCAATTTTTGTGAAAAAGTTTTGGAGATTGAGGTCACTCTAATCAGGAAAGGAAATCGCATGAACAATGTTTAAAGAATGAAAGTGTCATGAGGAAAATATAATTCTCAAAAGTTAATGCCGACGTGGAATTTAAGAGAGCATCAATCCTGTTTCAGATGTCTCAAAGCATACCTCTCTTGAACATTGATATGCAAAATCGTTCTGTCTGAGTACTTTGCGCCTGAACTATTCGCCATGGTGCACTGTCTCAAGTAAGCGAAAACTTAGTTTTCTTTTAAATCAAATACGGTTTTTGATATGCCATGGCAACTTAAGATAGTTCGCACCGCGAAATTAGGAGACTTAAAACTTTTGCTCAAACTTTCCTAAAGGTACTTTCGACCATTCCTTTTCGAAACAAAGAATAAATATCAGAGGACACCGTGCAAAATTTGGCACTACAAAAACAAATTACCCAATAATTACATTCATGTGAAATGCAAAATGGCCTCGATCCTGTGTTAACTCTACGAGGTCAAATTAAATTTCCAGTTGTGAATACTGCTTACTCCATAAGCTTCAAGATTGACCCCTACCAGTAGTAAACCAAAATTGTATAGACTTGGTTCAAGTCGGTGAATTTTATAAAAAATAAAATCTTTATAGCTGTTTCTCATGCCTCTCTGCTATTTCATACAAGCGTATTTGAAATTTGGCTGCCCATGTCAGGTTTTCCTAACGATCGAAAGCGTTACCTTAGAGTCTAGTGAGTTAGGGATTTTATTTTAGGTGAGTCTCCTCTGTATAACCACAGAGAAACATAGACAGAGTTGCAACGCTTGCATGCCTTTTGTTCCATGGTCGTCTCGGTAGACTATTGGCTTTTCATATTAAAATGAGCTTCAAAGGTGTTAAACTTTTTGGAGGCTTTGTTTGTGGTTGATAATTACACGAGATTATGCGAAAAACACGACGAGATGGCATCGTACTGCCAGTCGCGTAGCAACCATAGTTACTTTGTGAGCTCTCAGGCCAGAAACACTGCTTCACGCCAATCAAAACATAACACACCAGCAGTTTCATAAACATGTCCTTCCTTGACGCACGTGTAAAAGACGGTATGACTGACCGTAAACCATTGAGTAAAACCAGACAGTATCGATAAAAGACTTTCAAATTTGGTTCAAACACACTCATTATATATTCATAAAAATATGAGAGGAATTTTTAAAACGGTAAAACTCACTTTCCTGAAGCTCAAAACACTCCCGTTTTCGCCAGCACGTCAATTCCGCTCAGCACCACACGACAACAACAACACAAACTTTGCCGAACATACTTTCGCTTAACAATTGGCGAAAATCCGAAAATTACCGAGGATGCATGGTCGGCACTCTTCGGAAAAGAGAGGCGAGAGCAGCCTGAGGCGAGGCGAACATGAATGGGTTATGTAACCGCTTCACGCCTTAAACAATACCCGTTGCGACTCTGTCTATGTTTCTCTGTGGTATAAACGTACACCCCACTCATCGCCTTCACTCCATTCATACCAGGCGCCAAATGTAAAAAAATTAATTTACACAATCAAGCTTTTTTTAGAGATAGAAAAGATGGAAAATGTACATATAGAGAGGAATTATATATATATATATATATATATATATATATATATATGTGTGTATATATTACATATATATATGTGTGTGCGTGTGTATAACATACGTACATACAGATACATTGCCCCACACGTTTGCGTATGCATACATATACATAGTAAAAATACGCGCACGCATATAGCGTATTCATTCATACATGTAGAATACATACATACATACATACATATACATACATACATACATACATACATACATACATACATACATACATACATACGTATACATACATACATACATACATACATAAATACATACATACATACATACATACATACATACATACATACATACATACATACATACATACATACATACACAGACTATAGAGCCTGGACAGGGGTCGAGCCTCGACGCGAAAACATTTATATACATAGAACCTCGTTCTGACTTACTGATACAGCTGGACCTCGTTCTGACTTACTGATACAGCTGCAAAATTTTACATACATAGAACCTCGTTCTGACTTACTGATAGAGCTGCAAAATTTTATATACATAGAACCTCGTTCTGACTTACTGATAAAGCTGCAAAATTTTATATACGTAGAACCTCGTTCTGACTTACTGATAGAGCTGCAAAATTTTACATACATAGAACCTCGTCCTGACTTACTGATAGAGCTGCAAAATTTTATATACATAGAACCTCGTCCTGACTTACTGATAGAGCTGCAAAATTTTATATACATAGAACCTCGTCCTGACTTACTGATAGAGCTGCAAATTTTATATACATAGAACCTCGTCCTGACTTACTGATAGAGCTGCAAAATTTTATATACATAGAACTCGTCCTGACTTACTGATAGAGCTGCAAAATTTTATACACTAGGACCTCGTCCTGACTTACTGATAGAGCTGCAAAATTTTATATACATAGAACCTCGTCCTGACTTACTGATGGAGCTGCAAAATTTTATATACATAGAACCTTGTCCTGACTTACTGATAGAGCTGCAAAATTTTATACACATAGGACCTCGTCCTGACTTACTGATAGAGCTGCAAAATTTTATACACATAGGACCTCGCTCTAACTTACTGATACAGCCGCAAAATTATATATATGAACTTGTTCTGGCTGACTAATACAACCGCAAAACGATGCTGTGCGTTCCCGGCGTTGAAGGTGCTGGACGGGAGGCGGTAGGCCTCTCGCGCCGCGCTGGGAAAACACAGTATCGTACGCAGGGCCATGGAGCTAAGAATGATCCAGGCTAGGTGCAATTATTGTAGCCCATATGCGTGCGCGTGGGCTGGCTTTTCTGACCTGTTTCCTTTGCAGCGCTGGTCTGTAGCGGCTGCTGCTTCACAGCAACACGTTAGGAAAAGACCGCGCACAGCCCGGCCGGCTGTGGGCTGCCTTTTTTGCGGCTAGATCCTGGCAAGACTAAAGCTGATACATACATAGTGCTAGCTCTGCATGGCAGGGCTGTGTGTTACCGGCGTTATACGGCCTCCCACCACAAGAGCCACCATGGGAGGCCGTATATAACGCCGGTAACACACAGCCCTGCCATGAAGAGCTAGCATAGTGCTAGCGCTTATGCTATTCAAGTGCATTTGAACTTTCCGGTTTATTTTGTGCTAGCGACAACAATGACCGTGGTTTTGCTATCACGAGAGATCACCACTGATCTTGGCTGTTCGTAGAAGCACAGTCCCTCCACGGGACCGTGGTAGAAGAAAGGACATGCGCTAGACGTCGACCACACAGTGCTCGTTCACTGCAGGTCACTGCAGTCGGCTGTGCAACCTACTTTCGCGGTCTACAGAGTTAAGAGAATAAAGACAAAAATTTAATTCGGGAATTTTGGTGCAATTTCCCATGCACTATGACGGATGAAGGCAAATTTGTGCAACAAGACAGCAATTCTTGGACTTTCCTAGGGGCATTCGACGCAAGGAGAATGGCAGTACACAGAGCATGGTGCTTGGTTGTGTTTACGAGAATTAGAAACGATCAGATATTCCAATTCACCAGTCAATCAGCGACACTCAGCCGATAGAGTATATGAGATTCATTGAACATGGCATGAAGGTAGAAAGAGATCTCTTGCGACCTCCATGCCGTCTTCAATGAATCTCATATACTCTGTCGGTTGAGCGTCGCTGATTTTATACTGGTGTTTTGAGTGTCTGATCATTTCTAATTCTCGTAAACACAACCGTTGTATTAGGGACTGGTCAGTGTCTTTGGCCTAGGGGGCGGTGGATTATTTTTTGCCGACGTCAAAAAGTGGCTGAACCCCCCCTTCCAACTTTCGAAAACAGGGTGACCCCCCAGTGTGAAACAAAGGTTAACAAAAGGTGGAATATAAATTGAATAATTCAGTATATATATATATATATATATATATATATATATATATATATATATATATATATATATATATATATATATATATATATATATATATATATATATATATATATATATATATATATATATATATATATATATATATATGTAATTTCGGGAGTATATTTTCAACAATCAGTCATTCTGTGTTTTAATGAAATTGGTGTCATGTCAGTTGTAAGATATGAACTTAAAAGTGTCAATTCTAAAGTTTGAGTACAGTATTTTGAATGCGTTGTATGTATTCCAACTCTCTTTATGCATAAGCAGATGTCCAGAAACTATTGTAAGGAAAATGTGATTGAAATTATAGTGCATCTTGCTTCTTATAGAGAAAACAGAAAGTATCAGGAACTTGCCATGCTTTTCATATGAAGGGCATGCTGAAAAATATGTTTGATATTTTACAGAAATGCGCCCAAGGGCGCGCCGAAAAATTTTAAACATACAGATATCTCAAATATATATATGTCAAATATATAAAGTTTTGCACTAGGACAGGGGTCTAAAATATGTCTTATTATTGTTAAAGTAACGTGCCCGAAGGGCGCCCTAAAATGCAACTCAATGCTGAAATTTGAGGCTGGCACAATGCATTTTATGCAATTATGAGCCCTCGTTGAACTTGAAAAACACACTGACCCCCCTATTGGGCATTTCAAAACATAGTGCCCCCCATCACCAAAGTCAAAAACAGGGTGACCCAATGAATCCACCGCCCCTCTGGCTGAAGCAACTGACTAGTCCCTTAGCTCCATGCCCCATGCTCCTTCTGTCAGTGTCAAATGCCCCGAGCCCGAAGAAAGTCCAAGACCAAGCATTGCTGTCTTTTTACTCAAATTTATCTTCATCCATCATTGTGCATGGGTTTATTGCACCAAGATTTCAGTGTTAAATTTTTGTCTTTATTCTCGTAACTGTGTAGACCGCGAAAGTTCGTTGCACAGCTGACGGACTTCAGCGGTCTCAGTGAACGATCTTTGTATGGTTGACGCCGTTGTATGGTTGACGAGTAGCCCTGCGTACAGGTCTCTGTGTGTTCCAGGCCGTATAACGCCGGGAACTCACAGACATGTACACAGGGCTAGGCTGCGAGCAGCCCAGATCAGTGGTGATCTCACCTGATAGCAATACCACGATCATTGTTGTGGCTACCTTACTAGATCAAAATAAACCGGAAAGTTCAAATGCACGTGAATAGCACAAGCGCCAGCACTATGCGTGTATCGGCTTTCGTCTTGCCAGGGTCTAGCCGCGTACGATACCGGGCAGAGTTCAATCACGCTTTATGATCACCAGGTATTACACTAAGACGAGTCTGTATGTAAAAGTTTCCCACATAGTCTGTGTATAAAACTTCCCAGCTAGCTGTATGTAAATTTTCCCGCCGAGTCTGTGTATAAAACTTCCTAGCTGGCTGTATGTAAAATTTTCCAACCGAGTCTGTGTATAAAACTTCCCAGCTAGCTGTATGTAAAATTTTCGCACCGAGTCTGTGTATAAAACTTCCCAGCTGGCTGTATGTAAAATTTTCCCACCGAGTCTGTGTATAAACTTCCCAGCTAGCTGTATGTAAAATTTTCGCACCGAGTCTGTGTATAAAACTTCCCAGCTAGCTGTATGTAAAAATTTTCCCACCGAGTCTATGTATAAAACTTCCCAGCGTGTAAATTTCCAAGTCCCATCTATGTGAAAATAAATTTCCGAGTCCCATCTATGTGAAAACGTTAACGAGACTGTATATAAAGTTTTGCAGTTGGTATTACGTGTATATAAAATTTTACAGCTGTATGTATGCAAAGTGAAAACGAGGTTGAATGTAAATATTTTCGAGACATACGCTTACAGTTGAAAAAATGTACATTCAACCTCGTTTTCAACTGTATGTCGAAAGCGAGGCTGAATGTAAATATTTTCGAGACAAGCTCACAGTTGAAAAAATGTACATTCAACCTCGTTTTCAACTGTATGTCGAAAGCGAGGCTGAATGTAATATTTTCGAGACAAGCTCACAGTTGAAAAAAATTACATTCAACCTCGTTTTCAACTGTATGTCGAAAGCGAGGCTGATTGTAAATTTATCCAAGTCCAGGCTCTATGTATTTATGTAATGTATGTATGTATGTATGTATGTATGTATGTATGTATGTATGTATGTATGTATGTATGTATGTATGCATGTATGTATCTGTGTTTGTTTATATGTATGTATAGTGTGTGTGTTTATGCATGTTTTTGCGAATGTATGTGTGCACATACGTATGTATGTATGTATGTATGTATGTATGTATGTATGTATGTATGTATGTACGTATTTATGCATGTATGTATGTATGTATTCTACATGTATAAATGCATACCCTATATGCTTATATATATATATATATATATATATATATATATATATATATATATATATATATATATATAATTTCTCTCTATATATACATTTTCCATCTTTTCTATCTCTAAAAAGCTTGATTGTGTAAATTAATTTTTTTACATTTGGCGCCTGGTACATTCATACACTTGAATCAAGTCTAAAACCTGTCTTGTAAGAGTTTGAGATTTCAAATATCCCATGGCGCAATCTACGTTTACTTCAAAAGGTCATTTAAATTAATGAACCACTCTTTTCCCACACATGAATGACATTTATTTTCAACGATTTTGTCACATATCATGTTCTGCATTTAGGACATAAGATTAATTCTACGATCTACATGCTCATTTTATGCACATTTCTGGTAAAGCGATGTCGTTGTTCCAAGAATGTTTATTCGTCTAAATGGAGTCCAACATTTCATTTGATGTATTTAAATGAATCTAAACAGAATGCATGGTTGACAATGACGTTATCAGGTGGGTGTTTGGATGGATTATATTCTTTTCTCGTGAGAAGGTATCAATAAATCAAAATAACGAATGGTCTAGACTCATCATTGAAAGTTACCGATTCTCGGTCTGTTTTTAATATTAAAAAAAATTCGATGAAGACTTGTGACGTTCTTAATTTGAAGATAAGAAGAACTCGGGAGTCTCTCTCTCTCTCTCTCTCTCTCTCTCTCTCTCTCTCTCTCTCTCTCTCTCTCTCTCTCTCTCTCTCTCTCATTATAGTTAAGGACAATATCCCATCATAGGAAGGATGACATTGGTCGACAAACTCTTTTGTAAGGATTAATGAACAAATGTGCTGGTACTGTTGATCGAGTCGCTGTAGCCGAAATTGGTGGCCAGCATAACGATGAATTGCGAAGGGTAACCGTGGACATCAAAAACGATCAACAAAAAGCAAAACTTTTAAGATGTATTTAACCATCGTCAAATATCCAACTTTTGATAGTTCATTCTGCTAACACGTTCTGTCAATCTACGTATAGTGACTACTTGACTACTTGGTATAATTAGTGTAGAATGTAATTAAACAGGGCCTCCTATTCAAAAGCTTACTTTTGAAAGCTAACATTCTCTTCATCCAAGAAATTAATTCTACTAAGTCTTGTTTATTTTTGTTCACTGATATTTGATATTCGTGATATTTCATACATACAATATTTGTCACGTTTGGTGCACTTTTATAGAATCATTTGTATTTAAAGTCAAAACTGATGAATTTCGGAATATTAAGCCGTTTTTTGCCATCAATACCATCAGCAATTTGCGCTTCAAGTTGACAGCACTAATGATGGAAACGTTTTTGATTTACTTCTTGTTTGATCTAAATAGAACACACTCTGTCGTGACAAAGCAAAATATTACTCATCACGATCGAAGCAGGCTACCTGATGAGATGAAGAATTTTAAGGTGAAGATCAAAGATTTGATGGAGTGGGATAATAAGGGTTTCGTTATCGAAAATTTCAAAACTTTCCTTGCCATAAATCTCTGACGACAAATTATTGCAGTGATAAAACCTTGGAATTTAGAAGAAAGAGCGCAACCTCGAGCGTTCTCCAAATTAAAAAGTTTCGAGGCAAGCAGGGCGGGCTTTTCAAAGAAAGTTATCGCAACATTTTTATCATGCGCATTGTTTGAAAACATTTCCTAAAACTTATTATGTAATGATCTGCGTTAGTTACTGAATTACACTAATTACTGAACAATACCTCATTTATACCATGATGCAGACTCATCTGTGCAGACATACTATATTCTTGTTGCTAATACTTTGTACTGCACCAGCAATCAAAGTCTGCACTGGAGTTTATACTGTGAGTTTACATTAAATGTCATTTACAGGCGCCAACGAACAACGACCATAGGAATAGTCAATTTATATCAAGATAATAGTTATTATATAACCTTTTGTGTGTATAATGGCCCGTCCAGTTTTAATCACATTATCTTCACATCAGTATAGGTAAAATACGTACTTTTCATATTCACGAAACCCGAAAAAATCTGAAAGAAGATATATGATTTGCACAACACTTGTAAAATGTCTATCGTTAATATATTTGGAAGCGATATGGCCGTCGACCAAGGATGCTCTACTTTGCGTCAATCAACAAAAAGACAAATGATCGTATATCCTAGTCAAAAATTTGGCCTAAAGTGGTTCTCTTTTTTCACCGACACGCTTTGTTGAGATACTAGGTTAAACCATGAAGCTAGCTCGTCACTACTCGCCGTAGTTAGTACATAACACAATTAACAACTATTTGAAAGGCGCCATGTCTTTGATCAGAGACCATAAATGGTCTCAGTCATTCATTGTGAAAATATCATCTCGTCCATGACAAGGACAACCAAATTGTATTAGTTGCGTTTGCGCTCAGGTTTTCCACATTGATTTTGTTAGACTTAATACTAACAAACAATGCGAAATAATAAACAGTCAACACATTACAAGCTGCTTTTCCATCAGTGACACAAGCATTATTCTGTGAGCAAACCTTTTCTGACCCCATTATGTGTAACGTAACGGATTCATTTCGGAAGAATTGTAGAGTTGTAAGTCTAAAGACTGTCACAGTAGCATTTTTACTCACGATGCGAATGTAACATGCCTTTTGCATTATAAAGTGGACACAGATTTGTTTTCCATTTTAACGCAACCAGGAGTGGGTACTAAATATTTATTTTGATTGCATGACAGCCCACAGTACAATTGAGATGCTACTGCACCAATGACCCCTGACAAGGTGGCGTATTGCCCTGAAAATTGTCAATGTACCACAGTAAAAGTCTTGATCTGAACAGTTAACACCACTGTTAAGTCACCTTGGTCCCAAAAGACGCGCAGGATTTACTTATGGGGACGTGAAATAGATTTGAAGAATAATTTGAAAGATAAAATATCTATAAGCAGTATGATCACTTATACGCGACTGTGCAGGACTCTGCCAAAACTCTCTGTCGCCTTCCCGGGCCATTTTGATCCGGTGGAGGTGCATTCTCGAACATATTTAGAAGTAAACCACCAAAATCTTATTGTTGATAGTAGTTTTCGGCGTTTCTGACAATTCAATCTGTAAGCTTCTACACGTGGACTGACTCAACGATTCGGATCATGTCAGTTAGATTGCGCACTGCGTTTCCATAAACTTCTGCCCGATGCTTTGCATTACGTTTTCAGCACCCATAATGCGCAAGGTACTATTAACATGCTATTTTCACTGAATTTCTCACATATGGCGAATTCGCTCTCCATTGCAGCTTACGCTTAATTTTGTAAAAAGTATTAAAGGGACAAAGTCGGCCATTTTTCATGAATTTTGTTTGATACGAGATACTACTTATGTTGTTTGGCATGTTGAAAGATACTGAATGTATAGGTGACCAGGCATATATTCGACCCCGGTTTTAGACACGATACATGAAACCATCGCGAAAATGAGCTAATGGCCATGACCATTAATTCATTTTCGCGATGGTTTCATTGATCGTGTCTAAAACCGGGGTCGAATATATGCATGATTACCCATTTATTCAGTATCTGTCAACATGTCAAACAATATAACTTGTATCTTACATCAAAAAAAAATTCATGAAAAATGGCAGACTTTGTCCCTTTAAGGAATGCGTGGACTTACCCACCTGTATATCAACGTGATGGTTGCCTAGTAACATCACCATGACAATGACAGCGTGTATACGGTCACTTTAATGATATTTGATCAGTCCCTAAACAGTTAACCGATCTATTTCCTGGCAAAGTGACGTCTTCTCCTTGCTCTGCCATGGCTGATACTGCAGGAAACATCCTCGCCTTCATTTCTGTTTGTGTCATTCTGATCGGCTATGCTGGTAACTTACTGATGATAACATCCATCCTGGCCTTCAGTCATTTACGGACTCGTGCGAATGCTCTACTACTGAGCCTGGCCATTTCCGACCTCGTGTTTCTCGTTACTGTTGCTCCGTTCTTCCTCGTCTCGTTCATCACTGACAGCTGGCCCTACCACGGCTACTGTGTCGTCGCGGCAAACCTGTCGTTTATCCTCACCGTTGCTCCCCTGTGCCATTTGGCCGCCATCGCCATGTTTCGTTTCTTTGCCATCGTTTGCCCGACGAAGAAGTTCTTGCGAAACCGATTCAGCGTCTTTTTCATGATCGTAATGTCATGGTTACTACCTGCTGTAATGCCTCTGGTCACGACTGTGGGTGGTTTTGTGTCTGCCGGTTACTCCTCGTTATATTCGCGCTGTGTTTTGACGAAAGCTGATAACCCAATAGTTTTTAACTTCATGATTATGACTGGCTTCGGGATTCCCTTCATTTGCACAATTTTTGCATACATAGGGATTTATGTTGCCGTTAAGAAGTCAAGACAACGAATTCAGCAACACCTAGGCCCACCTGTGCCAGCTCATCACCCTGCCAACAGCAATAGTGACCGATATGTTGAAATTCGATTAGCCAAGCAGTCCGCTGTGATTTTCATATCTTTCCTAGTTTGCTTTGGACCTTATGTGCTTCTGAACTTTATCGACTCCGACGGTTCCTCTCCGAAAGAAGCGTACATGACGTGCTCGGCGCTGTTCTGGGTCTCAAGTTCTATAAACCCGGTCTTGTATGGACTCATGAGCCGCTCTATTCGACAGGCATATCGCCGGATTGCAACGCCTTGTAAAACCCCTACTGTGGAGACAACGCAAAACATACGGTCACCGACCAACGCTGCCCCAGTTTAGGTGTCATTTCAGAATATTTGCCAAATTTGTGGTTTCAGTCGAAGTACTATTTAAGGATGGCACACCATTCCTCCAATGAGAACTTCACACTAGTGGCATCAAAACTGACGTAATCAAGTGAGCATACGACAGTCAGATGAAGAGTTCTCTGAGTCGCCGACCCCATCCAGTCGTGAACTTGAGGCAAATCTGCACTTGGAGAATTCACAGTACACTAGAGGGCGCTAGAGAAATTTAACTTTTAAATGAAAAGGACCAATAGAAAGTGTACCGGCAATTTTCATTTTTATTGTGAATGGACTATCCCTGAATTGTGTCACAGTCTGTGATCTTGAAGAGTCAGACGACCAAATGGCTTGCGTGTAGACATGCAAACATATGCCGAAATGCTATCAGTACTATCTCGAAAGTTGTATAAGCCTGTGGGAAAGTATGGGATTGTCATTAGAGTATAGGGTTTACGTGAAGTACATATATACAGATAAAATGCTTTCAATAACTGTTTCTTGAAAATTTGTAAGCACCAGCGATAATGCTATGATATGATACTTTTCCAACCTTTTTTTTTGAACAGGTTAATTACAGGGTGGGCAATCAATCTGCACATCTTCATACATTTGAAAAGTAGCCTTCTGAGGAATGTCTATGAATTAAGATCCAAAGACAAACAATCATCATCTCTCTCCTTCGTCAAGTCTTAGAATAGCACTTCACAAATTCAAGAAAAAGCCATGTAGGCCTATATATACGGTGTCTTTCCGTGCTAAGTATCTCAAATTAATACTTAATAGGGAACCTAATTGCTGTTCCCATATATCTTGTCTATTCGCTGTTGTTTATAACATATGAAAGTAATAATACAATAACACAAAAAAAAATCGAGAATAATTTTAGTATTTTATTGATAGCTAAAGGAACAGATACTTTGGTGTTATACGATTCAACACTTTAAAGACTAAAACATATTTCAAAGCCTACTTATATCTTTTGTGACCTTGTGTATGACAATTTTTGTGAAACAGTTTTAGTATTTGCAATACGGATGTTGAAAATTTGGGAGTGATTTTTGAGGGATATGTCGGAGATTGAGGTGACGTCACTCTAATCAGGAAAAGAAATCGCATGAACAAATCATTAAACAATGCAAGTGTCATGAAGTAAATATACTTCGCAAAAATTTAATGCCGAGCATCAATCCTGTTAAGGTGACTCAAAGCATACCTGTCTTGAACACTGAAATGCAAAATCGTTCTGTCTGAGTACTTTGCACGTAAACTATTCGTCATGGTGCAGGCGACGTCTCAAGTGGTATCTGCTAAAGTGCGGGCTGCGGGTTGCGGGTTGCGGGCTGCGGGTTGCGGGTTGCGGGCTGCGGGCTGCGGGTTTTTAGAATTATGGCTAGATTTCTAATATATGTAATATGGCATTTAGTATATAAGAAATAAAACCTTTAGAAGGTGTCTATTATCAATAATCATGATCAGGTCTATCGTACAGTATCCCTTTTCCTGCCAAGTCCATATTTTCAACATCAGGTCAAGATGGTTAAAATTAATGAAACACAACATATTCCATATTGTGTATTTTAACATAATACTGTACATTTGAAGGCAGTTGAAAACATATATGCTGTAAACTTGATTTTTTGGACTAAAGATGCTATAACAGACCATACCAAGTGGGTGAAAATACGTCATGTTTCTGAAAAAAAATCAAAATCTGCTAAACTAAAAGCGGCGATTCCGAGGACCAATTTATTTGTTCCGAGCTGCCTGGCCATCACAAATAATTTGGGATCTGAAATCACTTTTCTTTCTTGCCATGGATGTGAGTGAGAAATAGGCCTAATACCAGACTGACAAAAAAAATTCGCGCCTCGGAAATGTCGCCATTTATCGCGGAATGAAAATTGTTACATTTCTAGTATCAGGCCATAGAAGTAAGTCTTTTGTAATGCATCTATTCACAATTCGGTTCTAGGGCAACACATACAGAAAATTAAACAATGCCTACTTAAATGCAATGTGTAAGGAAAGATTTGACTTCAAAAAGCGTAGAAGTGTTGTGTATTTAATGCCGTGTATTTTTCATGAAATCTTTAAAAAGAAAAAGACGTACGACAATGGACTTAGCTTACTTTGCCGTTTCGGTTCAACCGAGGTCACGACCACAGAGAACGACATTCCGCTAACATTTTACGCGAGAATTTCAGCGGGAAAAACACGTCGGTGCGTTGACTAATTTTCAGGAATCGATCTAATAGGAATATTTTTGGATGAGTTTGTGTTCTGCAGCTCTCAATAATTGTGTATCTCCTAATATCATGAACATATTCTATGACTTGCACCTGCAGCATGATAGTCGCTCCATATGCATTTGATCCAGCGTGACAATGAAAAGTTACCTAGGACTATTATCGTGTTCACCACAATAAAATAATTTTAAACGGCATTGAAAACGATTCTGAAAATTGTGCTTTTATCGGCGGTTGAACTAATCTGAAGTGTGAGAAGGGCATGGCATTCTATGAAAAAGTAACAAATTATTAGGCGTGTCGAGTTTCAACGAACCGAAGTTCATCTCCCAGTTCATCTGTGCTGTCAACGATCCGAAACTTACTTTTAAACTATCCGTCCTAATCATTACATAAAAAGTTAATATAGCGAGTTGTTGTGAAATCTGTCTTGTGTTAATATTATTACTCATCCGTGTTCAGTCATATCATTTCGAAAGCTTCGATCGGCAGTGCGCTGTGCAACGGCGAATGTTGGATGGGAAATGGACTATTCTGACGTTGGTGGTGCTTTACCAGATGTAAGCTAAAATAACGGCATTATTCAAGAAGTTCACGGCTTTTATTCCATAAACAAATACATCTAGATACTATTTTAGCATTTATTCTATCTACTAGCGAAAATGATACCAAAAATCACACATTTTTTCATGCCCGCAACCCGCAGCCCGCAGCCCGCAACCCGCAGCCCGCAACCCGCAAAATAGCGCATCCGGTCTCAAGTAAGCGAAAAAATAGTTTTCCTTTAAATGACAGAGCATTTTGGACATGCCATGGCAAGTTAAGATAGTTCGCACCTCGAAAGTGGAAGACTTAAACATTTGCTCAAACTTTCCTCAAGGTACTTTAGACCATTCCGTTTCAACACCAACAATAAATGTCAGAGGACACCGTGCAAAATTTGGCACTACAAAACTAAATTATCCAATATTCACTTACACATGAAATTCAAAATGGCCTCGATCCTGTGTTAACTCTACGAGGTCAAATTAAATTTCCAGTTGTGAATACTACTTACTCCATAAGCTTCAAAATTGATCCCTCCTAGTAGTAAACCAAAATTGTATAGACTTGGTTCAAGTCGGTGAATTTCATAAACATAAAATCATTTGTAACTGTTTCTCATGCCTCTCTGCTATTTCATACTAGGCTATTTGAAATATGGCAGCCCAGGTCAGGTTTTCCTAACGATCGAAAGCGTTACCTTAGAGTCTATAGGGATTTTAGGTAAGTCTCCTCTGTATAGCGTACACCCCATTCATCGCATTCACTCCACTCAGGTCCATATGAAAAGAGAAAAAACCACTTCACTCACAAACCACAGACTTGAACCAAGTTTGAAAACTTTATTGTAAATGCTTGAGATTCTAAAATGACACCCGAGGCGCCATCAACTGTAACATAAAATGCAATTTTAAATGATGAACCACTCTTTTCCCACACATGAATGACATTTATTTTCAAAGATGTTGACTCATGTTCTGCATTGAGGACCTAAGATTAGTTCTACGATCTTCTGCACATGCTCACTATATGCACATTTCTGGTAAAGTGATATCGTTGTTCAATGAATGTTTATTCGTCTAAGTGGAGTCTAACATTTCATTTGATGTATTTAAATGAACCTAATCAGACTGTATGATTGAAAACGATGTTATAAGAAGGATGTTTAGATGGATTATATCTTTTGTCGTGCGAAGGTATCAATAAATCAAAATAACCGATGATCTACAGTCATCATTGAGTTTTACCGATTCTCGATCTGTTTTCAATCTTTTAAAAGAATTCGATGAAGACTTGTGACTTTGTAATTTGAAGCCAGGACGAACTCAGGATTCTCTCTCTCTCTCTCTCTCTCTCTCTCTCTCTCTCTCTCTCTCTCTCTCTCTCTCTCTCTCTCTCTCTCTCTCTCGTTTAGTTAATGGGAATTTAATAGTAACAAATATGACATATGTTCGACCAACTGTTTTGTAAGGATTCAACAGTATATGTGTTGGTACTTTTGATTCCCGAAATTAGTGGCCAGCATAACAATAGATTGGGAAGAGTAACCATGGACATCAAAAACGATCAAAAAAGAGCGAAGGTTTTAAGATGTATTCAACCATGGTTAAACATCCAACGTTTGAGAGTTAATTCTGTTAACACGCTCTGTTGATGTCACATCAGTCTACGTTGTGACTACTTGGTATAATTAGTGTAGAATGTCATTAAACAGGGTCCTTTTTTCCAAAGCTTACTTTTGAAAGCTAACATTCTCTTCATGCAAGAGATTAATTACACTAGGTAAATCCCTCGTGTTTATTCACCGATATTTGATATTCGTGATATGTCATCAATACAATAATTGTCACGCTTGGTGCACTTTTATAGAATCGTTTGAATTTTAAGTCAATAATGATGGATTTCGGAATATTAAGCCGTTTTTGCCATCAATAACAATTTTGGCTTCAGGTTGACAGCAGTAACGATGGAAACGTTTCTGATTTATTTCTTGTTTTATCTAAATAGAACAGAGTCTGGCGAGACAAAGCAAAATAATACTCATCAGATGGAAGCAGGCTACTCAATGAGATGTAGAACTTTAAGATGAAGTTGAAGGAATTGATGTGAGATAATAAGGGTTGCGTTATCGAAAATTTCAAAACTTTCCTTGACATAAATTTCTGACGACAAATTATTGCAGTGATAAAACCTTGGAATTTAGAAGAAAGACAGCAACCTCGAGTCTTCTCCAAATAAAAAGTTTGGAGGCAAGCAAAACGGGCTTTCCAATGAAAGTTATCGCAACATTTTTATCATCACTGTAACAGTGAATGTTATCATGCTCATTGATGCGCAATGTCTGAGAACATTTTCGGAAAACTTATTATGTAATGATCTGCGTTAATTACTGAATTACACTAATTACTGAACAATACCTCATTTATACAATGATGCAGACTCATCTGTGCAGACATACTATATTCTTGTTGCTAATACTTTGTACTGCACCAGCAATCAAAGTCTGCGCTGCACTTTGTACCGTGATGTCAATAATATGTCATTTACAGGCGCCAATGAATAACGACCCAAGGAATAGTAAACGTATTGCCAGATAGTAGATATTATATATCCTCTTGTGCGTATAATGGCCCATACAGTTTTAATCACATTAACATCACACTGTAGGTAAAATACGTACTTTTGATTTCATATTTCGTACTTTCCATATTCACGAAACCAAAAAAGAATCTGAAAGAAGCATATATGATTTTTACGGCACCATTCTCTGACTATCAAGTTCCATCAACCCTGTACTATTGTATGGACAAGCGTCAACTCGTCAAACTAGGATTGATACACACTTGTAAAACGCCTACCGTTGAAATACTTGGAAGCCACATGGCCATCGACCATAGATGTTCTACTTTGCGTCAATCAACAAAAACGACAAATGATCATACCCTAGTCAACATTTGGCCTGTAAAGTGGTTTCTCTCTTTTTCACTGAAACGCTTCTTTGAGATCTTAAGTTAAATCGTGGAGCTAACTCGTCACTCGCCGTATAATTAGTACATCACAAAATTAACAACTAGTTTCTCTTCATTATTTGATATGATATTTGACGTATGTCGTGAGTTCATTGTTATCTCCTTTGTTCACCCAAGGGAGGATTATCTTGCCGCTGTCTGTTTGTCAGTGTGTGCGCTGGTGTCATCGAGATCTCAAACTTTGCGGGTGGGATCGATCTGAAAATGGGCACAAAGATTGGATTCTAAAGTGCCCAGAAATTCTTAGGTCTTGGTATGTGTTCCTTGGTTGCACGATTACAATTAATAAAATCAGAAAATGCTGCCACCATAGAACTCTATGAGAAAGTCGCCCTGTCGTTGAAGCTCAGTCATGAAAGATGAAAAGGCTGATGAGGGCGCTACACTGGACAGTTCGCACATGAGCTGTCGACATACCCAGGTAACCGTAAGTCTGTGACTGCTTGTCTTACGGTCCAATATCTCGAGAACGGCTCATTTGGTCAGAATCAAATTTGGTTGAAATGTTACGTTTTGTGATAGCAAAAAGGTGCAGATTTAAGTTGGCGTATAATGTATAATGAACACTAATGTACGTGATTATTTGTTCAGAAATCAGATATTCTCAGAAAGACAACATTAGATCATACATTACAGTTATTGATCAGAGCAATGTATGACGGGATGGAAGGTAATGAAGCACTTTCCAGACAACGACATTACTCATTTAAATATTTAAACTGTCGAAGTAAGCATGTAAGTCTTGATCGATTTGACCAAAGTTGATTCAGTTTACTCTGTCAATTGAAGATGAAGATTGACGGCAACTTGGACACTTAGCAGTTAACCTAAAGTAATGAGTAATTTGCATATTGAACAAACTTTCTTATGAAAGGATACAAAAATGCAAGGATCAACTGGACAAAAGTTGATGAAAACTTGCTATTTACATTAATGATACAACGATTCAACTGCAATGGAACACATTTGGTATTGCAACACTGTTGTAACGCAAGCTTATTGGTAATTTGTATATTTGGTGAAATATCATAACAATTGAGTATATACTTGAAGGATTTTACCAAAGCTGTTGAATCTTGCTAAGTATATTGATAATACACACATAAGAATAGTGCAAGCCGTAAAACATACTTTACGTCAGCTTATTAGTAATCTGCACATCAAATGAACTTTCGCAATTAGGCGTACAAACCTTGATGGACTTGACAAAAGACAATTTATTTTACTTCATAAAGATAAAAAGGCATATGGTATTGAAAAAAGTTTGCTTTTTCATTTCAAATATTTGTTATTTTGTAGATTTATTGATATTTCACTAAATGCAACACATCGACTAGTGCATCAAATTTGATGAAATTTGACCTTAACAATTGTTGATCATAAGAATAATACATGCTATCTGAAAGACCTACCATGGTTATTTGGAAAATAATGGGTAAATTTGCTTTTTGAATAATTTTCAATTTTTGATTTATCGTTGACATTGATGCACCAAATTTGATGATTTACATTGAAAGACAAAGTGCACTTTAGAGTCAGCTAGTGACTGTCTGCAAATTTAATCAAATTGCAAACTGGCGTTAATGTCAGAGAAAGGTGTCAATTTTTAAGCATGTGCAAATATAGTGAACAAAAGAGCACTTTATCAGTCGAAATGTTAGCTTTGGTCATCATGCATTTCAAACCACAAAGGCCTCGATAAACTGAGGAATCCAACTCAATACAGTGTAAATGATTAGTCATTCTTCACGACACCATGCGATTTGCCCATGCATGACAGTTGCCACGTCAACCACGGGAACTTCATCAGCTTGTGGTCGGGGTCGACGGTTTCTCTCGAAGCCTGTCTTATCTATGGCATTTAAATTGGCTACCTCGGACACATGCCAGAAAATGCCAAGACGTTTTGACCGGTTGACCTCGCTGTTAATTTTATGCAGGAAATTACAATAACAATGCTTGGTCGAATGACGTATTGCCTTGAGGGCGGGATCGCCAGTGGTATAGGGGGAGGAGTACCTTTCCCGATGGTGATAAGTGGTGCAGATTACCGTCGCCGAGGTGACTGGCGTATACGCGTGCCAAAAGACACCTATGGTTGATTTCCTGTTGACCGGTCGGATGGCAGAGTTGCAAATACCTGGACTGAACCATTTGGTTTTTTGTGGGTGTCGGTGGTACTTTGACAATAAAAGTAAAGATGCACAGATATTGAGTTTATTGTCTTGTTTATGAGCGGCCAGTATTTCCAACAGCATGAATTACGTGCATTTGCCCTAGGAGAAATCGAATGTAACCACATTCGTTAAGCTCGACGTACCATGGAACCACCCGACTTTCGATTGAATAGATGAGTTTTGCCAAACCGCGTATACAGAAAAAGTGGCAGATGACTTTATTTTTAGAATCATAGACAGTAGAGCGAGATGTAAAAAATGTGAAAGAGGCTCCCCACCTAACTATTCTAAATGTTTTTGTGTCGAGTTTGTGTTTGATTCATTTCGAAAATGTGTTCCTACATTCTTATCCCATTGTGTGTGTTAATAAAAATGTTTGTTTCGCTTTGGATATTTGTAGAGAAGTTTGGAT
Source organism: Ptychodera flava (assembly GCF_041260155.1). NCBI lineage: Eukaryota > Metazoa > Hemichordata > Enteropneusta > Ptychoderidae > Ptychodera > Ptychodera flava. Next base: position 28,148,668 of record NC_091937.1, on the reverse strand, counting down.
TAGTGTGTACGGTAATGTTTTGTTTGTGTGGGGAAAGCTTATGGCGAGACGCAGCCGGACCTATGTTGTTACAAAAGTTGATAGAGTCGCCCTTTGACGCTCGCGTTTCGAAACCCGAGTGTGGTTTCTCATCAGTCGCAGTGTAGATTCATTCCTTAGTTTGTGTTTGTGAAAATTTATTTTAATGCATTTTAGTGGTCTTGCTTTTCGATTAGCGAGGCAAGTATATTAATTTTTGGTCACGTTGTGAGTCCGTTTGGTGGTTCGGTTTGTTTGTTCTATGTTTCTTTACTTCGGTAAATTTTGTTTTGACTGGTGTGTCTTTTAGATTTTTGCGGAGGTTTTTGAATTTTTTGGCAATAAGTACCACTGCGGGGTACGGATTTTATGTTTAGATACTTACAAGTATCCTGGTTGATGTGCTTGTTCTCGTACATTTTGATTAATAGTTCGTTTACTTTGTTTACTGTTTGTTCTGGCTTGTTGTGTATAATACTGAGTGTTGCGTAATTGCCTTTCGCATTCGAGTACGTAATCGTTTGTGTTGACAATGACGAAAACCCGACCCTTGTCGAAGGGTTTTTTTTTCCCGAAATTTGTCTATTGTTTGCAAGCTGGTTTATCGCGATTCTTTTAGCGCGCGACATGTTTTGTTTCCTTGTTTGAAAGGGTATCTCTAGAAGTGCGAGTTTAGCAGCTTCAGATAGCTTTCAAGTTTTTGTTTTTTGTTGTTCGTGGAGCCCAATTTGACTTTTCTTTGAATTGGTGTTGTTGCGATTGTTTGTGTCTCACGATGTAGCGTAGTCACATTTTACGACTTTATTTGTTGAAATCCTGAGGTGCACGTGGTTTTATTCTGTTTGGTTTTGTTGGTGTCCGAATTAATTTTAAGGCTTTTGCCTAGTACTATTTTACGGAGTTTCATAGTTTGAGCATGAGCGATGATAGGTTGTTGTTGAATTTCATGTTGCTGTCGGCTTTTCTTTGGAAATAGCTGATTTATTTCCACGGCCATTTTTTCTGTTTATTTTGTATTTAATGTTGTGTTACAGTTGTTTGTTATGTGTACGATTTTTGTTATTTCTTTTAAGTGTTTGTGTGTTCTATGTAATTTTATGGGGTTTTTTTGTAGTTCTCTTTTTGGAGTATTTGGTGGCCCTGAAAAGGGCCGCTTGGTATGGGTTTTTGTTAGCGCTTGGCGCGTTTGTTTTGGCGATAAGCCTAGCTTTTTTATGCTTCTTTTCGCCGATTCGATGTGCTTGGTGAGTAGGTGTTTGCCGCCTTCTTGTCACTGTGTGTGCGTACATGGACGGTCTGCATAGCCCTTGAATGTGGTCTCGATTTTACAATCAAACTTACAATTTAGGAGTATATATCAAAACTGATAAACGATTTATGTTTTCACATGGGTTCACAAAAAGTTTCGCCCCGGTGTTCATTTTTGGCCCAGGAATTCCATCTACCCACCGGGCCCACCCTTTGCAGAGTAGTAAGCTTATGGGGCAAGTAAACATGGATGCGCCGGTGCGATTCAACGATCAGCCTGTATATAAGGTCGAACGTTAACAATTTTACGGTTTGGACTATGATTTTATAAGTTTATACACAGTCCCTCGTGGATAGAGGGACTGTGGTTTATATAAAAAGTATAAGGCGCGGGGTATTATATATTGACTGATTACTGTAGCTATAGATAGGCTACATTCAGGACGGGCAGCGACGGGCAGTAATTAGTAGGCAAAACAGGTGGTTTTCACCGTGGGCAGAACTCGGTGCAATGATACTGAACATTAATAGTAAGCCTGTCACCTTGAAGGTAATACTGTAGGTGAAACAAGGACTTCAAACGCACGATGATACAAACAACACCACAAGTGAAACGTACACATAGAAATACACGCGTTCCTACGTTGTGCCCACCCAGGCCACGCGATTAAAATATGACTGATACTGCTGGATAGTGTTAATTGGGTCGGTAAACAGTCAATTAATAGTTTAATTGACTACCTGGGTGATTGGCAGGTCGTGTCCAACGACACATATGCAAAGCAGGCCAAAAGACAAAAGCCCCAAAGTTATTGACAGCTGGCCAGGGGTCACCATGAATACGTAATGAAGCTTCACTACGCAGAAACTGCGTAGTCAAGCCCTTCTTAACCGGTCAAATCGTCTTGGCATTTTCCCTCATGAATTGCGTATAACCATGACGTCAACTACTTTACTGCTGGTTGGTTTGGTCAAGGAATATACAAATTCGTATTTCGCACTGTGGCCAGAATAGTTGCAGCGCTGTCGCCAGACAGCTTACAATACGTGTGATTCTCAGACCAGCTTTCACTGTCACATTCTTTTCCTTGTGCTGTGTTCACAGCAGAAAACAATGTTTCTTCTAGGTTGGCAAATGGGCCATCTTGATGAAAAAATTGTAGCTTGAGAAAGAACTGGCATTGCTCCGTGCGATTGAAAATGTTTCCACTGAAAAACCAATTGCCGAATGTCGTACTATTGACCATAGGTTGCGAATACAAGGTGACGCCATGAACACGTTTACAAGTCGTGTTTACTGTAAACATTGATCCTTGTGTATTGTTGACGTTTCTGTAACCTTCTCTGGGGCATACTAAGCATCTCTTGAACAGCTTATACATAATCTTTCAAACAATGTACTTCTTGATGGAAGTCGAGTTTCAAAGTCTACGTCGGTGTCAGACTCAATTTCAGTATCATCACTGTCAACGTTGAATGACTCTTCTAACAGTGGCCAACATCAACACATCGAAGAGAAAGTACGATTTGGTATTATCATCGTGTTTCGTCACCATTTCAAGGGATATTCTTCACTATATCACAGCTTTCTAAATACCATTGAATTTTGTGACCTCATTCCCCAGAGTATTACTGGTAATAAATCCACGATTACAAAGCATTATGGCACCAGATGTTTGCTACATCTACAAATTCCCTGGCATTGCCAAAACTATAAAATAATAGCAATAATGTACCCCTCCCAGCCTATAATGGATTCAAGCAAACTTTGTACTCAGTCATGAACTCGGCTTTGCTTCGTATATTATGTTGTGCAAAGTTTGCTTGCTTCCATTACGGTCCAGGACGGGATACATCTTACAACACTGGCGACCATCGATGAATAATCGTATACTGGTGCATCTATTTAATAAAGTATCATTCGACGGTTTCAAAGATTACATTCCTGTTTTACTTTTTATTAGACTTTGTACATTTCTTCGTCTTTTGAGGTACGAATTCGTTCTTGAGTATGGATGATCTAAATGCACTGATGACCTTTGCAGGCGGCAGAAGTTTCAACTGAAAAATGACTGAGGGCAGTGCTGCCCTGAGGGCAGCTCAGAGCGGAGTAAACATGTGCACAATATTCAATGACGTCACTGACGAACTGTATGTCTGCCCTGAGGGCAGCTCAGATATATTGCTGCTCAAGGCAGATTGGTAGATATACACTATGCAATGCTGTAAGGATAGGAAATGTATGTCTGCCCTGAGGGCAGCTCTGATATATTGCTGCTCTCAGGGCAGATTAGTGGCTATACACTATGCAATGATGTAAGAAGGATAGGACATATATATATGTCTGCCCTTAGGGCAGCTCAGATATATGGCTGCCCTCAGGGTAGATTGGTCGATATACACTATGTAAAACTTTAAGGATAAGAAATGTATGTCTACCCTGAGGGCAGCAATATATCTGAGCTGCCCTCAGGGCAGACAAACAGTTCCTATCCTTAAAGCATTGAATAGTGTATATCTACCAATCTGCCCTCAGAGCAGCAATATATCAGAGCTGCCTCAGGGTAGACCTACATTTTCTATCCTTAAAGTATAGCGTAGTGTATATCTCTGAGGGCAGTAATATATCAGAGCTGCCCTCAGGGCAGACATACTATACAGTTCATCAGTGACGTCATTGGATGTTGTGCACATGTTTACTCCGCTCAGAACTGTGGTCATTTTTCAGTTGCAACTTCTGCCGCCTTTCGATGTGCTTTATGAATATTATTGCTGGTAGTTTGAGCATGCGTAGTTCCCATAAACCATTGCGTTTGCATGCTAATTTTCGGAAGCAATAGTGAAATAGAAGTATGCATAAAATAGTGCCCGTCCTTTAGGTCTCATGAACCTTTTCGTGCTCATTGGCGAGGTTTAGTCTTTTCATAGTTAACCATAGATATACTTCTCTGGCATTTCGGAAAGAGAGTAATACGGTGACACTGTCCATAAAAGACGACATTCAGGAAAAGTTTAAACTTACAAAAACACAAATTACGATAATGAATCTACAAACGGTAGTACTTATATTTGTGTAAGGCACACTTTAAAAAAGTGATTATGAACATGTGCATATTTTAAAGGTGCGCGTTCAACAAAAATTGTTTGTATTTGTCTTTCTCTCGAAACGAGTAATTGTAATAATGATGCCCGACTTTTTCTTATGGAGATTAGTTAAAAGTCACAATTTTAATCTACTCATTTACATTTGTGTTTGTAAACCTAACACTTTTTTGATTTTCTCTTGAATTGCATTCATGAGACTGTTGAGTTTACTATTTTGTATATGAAAAATTGTGGTGGTATACTAATTTGCATGAGAAAAATAAGAGGGGGGTAAGTTAACGGGATTATATGCATGGCGAAAACAGAGGGTCACGTGGCAAAAGGGGACATAATGACTATTATGTAACCTCGTACTCGAAAATTGCCCTGGCAAGAACAGATATCCCGCTTGGTCAATATCATAAAGCGCTGTCACCACTCATCGTAGACTGGTAACATCAGCAACGGTTCATCAGATATCGCCTACCATTCTCTGACAACGACTGTTAGTCTCATTTTTGTGACGTTTAGGAAGACAGTTAGGCCAGCGTAGAACTGACTCTTTTACGTTTCACATGTCATGGCTGACGTTCTAGTAAGCATTCTTGTCACAATCTCTGTTTGCATCTTGCTGACAGGCTATGTAGGCAATTTATTGATGATAATTTCCATCCTGGCCTTCCATCATTTGCGAACTCGTTTTAACGCTCTACTACTAAGTCTTGCCGTTGCCGACCTTCTGTTTCTCGTAACTGTGGTTCCGTTCTTCGTCGCCTCGTACATCAGCGGCAGCTGGCCCTACCATCATGGGTACTGTGTCGTAACGGCAAATCTGTCCTTCATTCTAATCGGCGTCTCGCTATTTCATTTGGCCGCCATCTCCATGTTTTGGTACTTTTCCATCGTCTGTCCGAAGAAAGATTTCCTGCGGAGCGGAATTAGCGTCTTTCTAATAGTCGTGTTGTCATGGTTACTGCCTGTCGTCACGCCGTTAACTGCTATGTTCGCTCATTTAGCGTCCGCTGGATACTCCTCGAAATATTCCCGCTGTGTCCTGATGAAAAAAGAAAATTCTAATGTACTGAACTTCATGATTATTACTGGCTTCACTATTCCCTGCATCTGTACCGTTTTCGCCTACACAGGGATCTATGTCGTTGTGAGAAAGGCAAGACTAAGAATTCAGCGACTGTCGAGTGAATCTGGTCGCACAGATAGCGGAAATCAGAACTGCTCTCTGGAAATTCGACTTGCCAAGCAGTCGGCCCTGATATTCATATCTTTTCTCGCTTGTTACGGACCCTATGTACTTCTGCGCTTGATCGACTCCGACGTCTCCTGTCCGAAAGAAGCGTACATGATTTGTACGACGCTGTTCTGGGTCTCAAGTTCCATAAACCCAATCTTGTGGGGTTTCATGAATCGTCAAATTCGCCAGGCGTATCGCAGGATCGTCATGCCGTGGAAAGCAACGGAAGGGGAAAGGACTGAAGTCACAACGCTACAGACTGGTGAAGCTCCTGTTTAGATAGACATTATAACAATTTTTTATATATATATATATATATATATATATATATATATATATATATATATATATATATATATATATATATATATATATATATATATATATATATATATATAAACAAGCCGTTGGGTGCACTTTTCATGCCATGGAGGTACACTCGATACCCGGCCGGTGACAGTATTGCACCAATCATAACAAAAGGATGAGACCTCAAGCAGAATGTTTCGTACTTTGTTTAATCGAACCAGGCCGACATAAAAAAGGTAAACTCTAAGAATCAACATGACATTTGAGGATGATATAGAAATGTTTTCCCTTCGGAAAGACTTCTTGAAGTATTTCAATTCGGCCGACCACATAATATAAGTTGGTTTTACAGAGATTAATTCATCGCTACGAATGGGTTTCAAATAAATTTACCAGTGAGAAAAGAGGCCTTCAGAATGGCATAAAAGCGAGTTTCACGTGAATCAAATGATAATTATTAACAACGTCGTTTTTACCTTCACTGTACATAGATTTGAAAATAATATAAAACCTTCTAACATTTACGAATTAAATAAAAATACGTAGCAGAACATTTAAAATTCTAGGAAAATGGTCAGGGACTTCTTTTTAGTATTATTCTATTCTGATAGCGTATACAAAACAAGGTAAAATTTTGGGGATTTTATTGCGAGAAAAAGCGAGTTACTTTACGCATTTTGGCCGACAGCCCCTCATAAGGTACATAAAATACATAATTGACCGCGGGGAAAAACAGCGTACAATCTCAGATAGTAGAAAATAGGAAGTACTTTGACCTAGATGTTCTCAATTGGTGGGAAGCAAATCTGGCATTTGCAATAAAGCACGCCAAGCGACGGTATACCACTCGATTTTTACCAGTTCACGACATATATGTACTCGCTATCGCTTGTGCTTATATAAAGTGAACTGGTCAAAATCTAGTAATATACCGTCGCTGGGTGTGATTTATTGCTATTATATCATAACAGTATATTGAAATTAGGCGTGGAACGTCAAGAACGGATTTTTGCTCAAGCCGTGGTATATTGCCAATATAGCACGGTTCTTTTCTCTGTATTTGCGCCATCAATATACTGGTGTATGATATAACACATGTTTTGGAATTTGAAAAGTGACAAAGGAAAATTGATGTAGCTATTGTCACAGGAAAGATTGTCCGCAGTCTATTTAATTGTGACATCACCTGGACGTAACTGGCCACTCTAAGGCCTTGTGAGCTGTGGGATTGGAGACTCTGGTTATTGAAAACTGGGTCTGTTAATTTTATCTTCTCTACTTTTCATATCAAAGGATAGAAAAAAATGTGCCTCTCTACACCTGTAATCTATAAAACCACAAAGCCAAAAAGACAGAGGGGTCTTCTGGCTTAGCACTTGTGTTGTATTCGCGACTGATGAAGGGTCGGACGCAATTCGACACGGATTCAATTTTGAGTCGACACGACAACTATTGCAGGATTCGAGGCATGATTCATTTATGCAAATGATTGAGATTTTGCTACCGCTTTTTGACTCTTCTAAGCAATTTTTCAGTGAAAATAATGTCGGTCAACTGTCTGCTGCCCGTCCGCTACCTTCCTCTACCTTGTGTTCTATAGGCTACTGTTTTAAACAAATTCTGGATGGGAAAAGTGTCAGCTACCCGTCCGCTACCATCCGCTATCTTGTGTCCTGTTGGCTACTGCTTATTGACTCTTCTAGACAATCTTTTAGTGGAAATAATGTCAGCCACCTGTCGGCTACCCGTCCGCTACCTTGTTTTCTATCTGCTACTAATTTTTAAAAAATCTGATGAGAAAATTTAAAGCATTCCTTTTGCTGAGAGAGCAAATAATTGACAAACAAGTTGTGAACGAGCACTTCACACTTGCACTAGTTTGACTGTTTTAACCAAAGCACTTGTTTATTTCATGCGTTGTATCAGTTACCCCATTTATATTGACTACATATGTTGCACATTTAGTTTCTCTGGTATTTTAGACAATTTCAAACTAAGTCTGTCTCATAAACAAGTTCCAACTTTCCATAAGAGTTTGTAAAATACGTTTCAGAAAATGTCCGGGTTTTCTGTCCCATAACGGAAGCATTAACACTTGAACTTGAATGGACACTTATGTTGTTCCAGTATATTCAGTAACTGCTACCCCCGCTACCGCTCGCTACTCAGCGGAGACCTTGAGGGAAAAAATATTGTGCCTCGAATCATGCATAGAATAATTAATTGTTACATGTAAATTATATCTTGTATGATTATTTCAATAGTTGTTTTTACGCTTTTAATTGAACGGCATATTGTAAAATACATTTTATTAATTGTATGATTAAAACCATGTCTTTAGGCATATTTTGAAAAAGAAAAAAATGCAACAAAATTGTAAGCTTTATTTCTCAGTCCCGACAGTATGTAACTTCCGGACAAAACAAACATTTGCCAACCTTGCACACTTAGATCCAATACTTGTTGGTGAATCTCGACGACCTCATGCTGGCAATTCCCTGATGGGAGACAGTTAACTATTATACAGAGAATATCAACTAATTTACTTATAATGTTTAATATTCATCGTAAAAATATCCATGCTGTTTTCAATCAAAGTCCGTCACAATGCCAGATGTTGCCAAGGATATAGTTGTTATTAAATATAGCGCAGCGCAACATCGACAGCTGACGGGAGAAATTTAGACAAATAAAGCGTGTTTATTCTCAACCCTCTAGGTCGCACATTGGTGACCTCTAGGTCGCACATTGGTGACCTCTAGGTCGCACATTCAAGATCAGTTAACGTTGACAGTGCTTGTTTACACGTCATCAACTCAATAAATGTGCAGTAAGGTAAAGCTAGTGAAGTTGGGCCTTTAAGAATCGGTCGCTGTGCGAATGACGTCATGATAAGCTCGATTGTGATACTTACATGTAAGTGGTTGTATGTGGTAAATCTCCATGCACAATAATAATTGCCCAATCTGCATTCATACAAACACACTAGTGAGAATCACATCTCCATACTCAAATGTACACTCCAGTCCTAGTTAAGTAGCAATTGTCTGTGAAAAGTGAAAGACTTAAACTTTTGCTCAAACTTTCGTATAAATGAAACCTTCGACCATTCTCTTACCGGAGCAAGAATAAACGTCAGGGGTCACTGTATATGAATGGCCGTGATCCCTGTGTTAACTCTATTTTGGAAAGGTCGAATTTCTGTCCACGAGGCGCATTCTACCGTGATCTAGAAGTCGATTTCAGCGACGAGACAATCTTCTTTTAAACCTTTGAGCTTCACTGTTTAACGCGACACCTCCACTTATTGATATTCCATATTCGTGCAGCCAGATCACACTTCAGATGGACCGGTGATTTGTCCGAAACGAGTATGTTTCTGAATACTTCTGTATATTTTAATTCCTCTAATAATCTCGCGGTTATAATTATGTGCCATTCTTAGATTATCGCCTAACAAGGAAAGATTTCGTTACTGAAACCGTATCAGAGCCTAGCAAATAGGGACCTGCACAAAAATTAAGATATTCATATGATATGTGAGATATTTCCAAGAAGGAGTGTTTTTATCAACGTTCTCACATATTGATCACACATTGCTGTTTTGTATGTAAACACTGCCCAATGAGCTCGTCCGTCAATACCTGACGATGATCTTAAAGCCTTTGCTTTCACGTCTTTATTATATCGCGAGATGTCAACTGATAAGTTCAACACGGTTGCTCATTAGGTCGTGTTTTTGGACAAATAGCAGAGCGTGGTCAAGTGATAACAGGTTGTATGTAATTAAACTGTCAAGTACAGTCTCGCCACCGTATGTCAAGTACAGTGTGATGAGATATATCACAGATGGATGTCATCAAAGGATGTAAACTATTCTTGTCATCCGTTTACTTATGTGATATAAAATCATATCACATCACATCACAACACATCAGATCACATCATATCATATCATATCATATCATATCATATCATATCACATCATATCATATCACATCACATCACATCATATCATATCATATCATATCATATCACATCATATCATATCATATCATATCATATCATATCATATCATATCATATCATATCATATCATATCATATCATATCATATCATATCATATCATATCATATCATATCATATGTATCACTTTGGGTATTTTATTTTTGTTTATAGTGAAAAGTGCGCAACCAAAAGCGTATTAATTTGATCTTGGGTGATGTAAATAGGTGCTCTCTCCAAAGTGAGACTGCGAGTTTTCCCAGCGTCCCTGCGTCTCTGCATTGGGTAGCAAAATATGATAATATACAGTGTCACCAGCTTCCTACTTGGTTTTGTAATATGTTGTGAAACCGTTCTGCCGCAGCACTGAAATGCGCAACAATAGAATAATGTACATGCGCAATGGCCATGCTGGGCCAATGAGCTATACTTCGGCCGCTAGTAGGCCCATTAATTGGCCGTGACTTCATACATATAGAGTAGCTGAAATATTAAAGTCAATCTGCTCATCTGTAGCTTCTTTTGCCTCTGGTATATCACAAATAGCTAGACGGCCCTCCAGAGGGCGTCATCATGTGTTTGAATTGCTTAAAGTTCTGAACGCCTTTAAGGATTTGGGAGGGAGAGAGAGAGAGAGAGAGAGAGAGAGAGAGAGAGAGAGAGAGAGAGAGAGATTAAACCCACTTTCTTCGATGACTTATTTTGCGTTTTTTAATAGGTGCGGTGTTACAGTTTTCAAACATTCGCTCGTGATATCTTCATCCGACGGCAAAAGATAGAGATGGTCAAATGTACCGCGTTTCCGCCTTATATTTTGACAATAATATATCAGCATGCCAACCGTACGCGTGGTCACATAATCCTACGTTTCCATGGCAAACAGCCAACATACCCGCAATTAGTACCCTCACGTATCGCTCTAGGCAACCAGTGCAAAGAGTAAGCGACGTCAAACTATCTTGAAAGGCTTGAAGTGAAGGCCGTGATGGTTATTTTTGTCTTAACTCCGAGAAATATCCGGAGTATTAAGAGTCACTTAATACGCGAGAGGGGGCACGCAAGCTCCGGGTACAGCGCTCCGCTCTCTCTTAAAGTCTGGCACATTACAAAGGTAGCACTTTCCACGGAGTGGTTCTCGTGTTCCAGGGATCGGTGCGGTGGAATTCGCGCTCTTCGCGAAGGGCAGAACCGCCAGTTACATGTATTTTACTTGGTAATGTGACTTTTCTCCTTTCTCACGCTATGGCTGCTACCATCGGTAACATCCTTGCCGCGTTTGCCATTTGCATCTTGCTGGTCGGCTACGTAGGAAACATGCTGATGATAGTTGCGATCCTCGCCTTCAATCATTTGCGAACTCGCTCCAACGCTCTTCTTCTCAGCCTTGCAGCCAGCAATCTCCTATTTCTTGTTACCGTGGTGCCGTTCTTCGTGGTGACTTACATCAGCGACGATTGGCCCTACAACCACGATTACTGCGTCATCACGGCAAATCTCTCGTTCATTCTCATCGGCGTCTCGCTGTTTCACATGACCGCCATTTCCATGTTTCGCTACTTCTCCATCGTCTTTCCTTCCAAGAAGATCCTGCGGAACAAAACGAGCGTATTCTTCATGATCGTGCTTTCCTGGGCAGTGCCGGTCGTAATGCCCCTCGCCACGGCAGTTGCGCACTGGGCCTCGGCGAGTTACTCCCCTCTGTACTCGGGGTGCGTACTGATGAAAAACGAGAACCCAAAGCTGTTCAATTTCATGGTGATCTGCGGCTTCGGACTCCCCTGCGCTTGTACCATAGCTGCCTACGTCCGCATCTACTTCGCTATCAAAAAGTTCAGCCAGCGAGTCCACTTACAGTCAAACCAGTTCGTCCAAGCTGCCGAGCCTGAAAATGGAAACAACGACCGATCTGTGGAGGTACATCTCTCCAAATTTTGCGGACTGATATTCATCTTTTTCCTGATACTATACGGACCCTTCGCGCTATTGAACTTGATCGACTCCGATGGCTCCTACCCTAAAGAAGCATACATGATTTGCACCACGTTGTTCTGGGCCTCAAGTTCTATCAATCCGATCTTGTACGGGCTCATGAGCTCTCACGTCCGGCAGGCTTATCGCAGGATCATTACTCCTTGGAAAATGCCAACACCGCCTGTGGAAATATTGGAACCAATTTCTCAGCCGGATAACAACACTAGTACTCCTGCTTAAATTGCCTCAACCATTTGTCCATGACGGATGAGATTTTGTGTGATCTTATATGATCTCGTTATGCTTCGAACAACAATATCAGGACTAAAATGAACAGTACGTCATCTTCGTACTTAAGGATTGTTCGGAAATCGCCGATTCGAGTTAGACGACACTGCACTCACTGTTATACAAACTTTGACTTGTTTTACATAATTAGCAACTGACGGACATCTTCGCATCAAAATGTCATGAGATCTAAGCTTTTGGATTCTGAGTGACATTCCCTCATATTATTTGTACAGACTCTTAGATTACCTTCTGCGATGTACGTTAATTTGAGTTTTTCAAAACGTTTCACAGTTTGTACAACTTTTCTAATTATTTCCACAAGAACCAATCAAAACTCGTGTGTCGTCCTCACAAATCAAAACTCGTGTGTCGTCCTCCAAAAATATACTCGGGTGAATTGAGAAGATATGGTTGAGAGTCGAAAGAGTGAGCAGTACTCTCCGATAATCTCAAAAGCCGCCAAAGCATCTGTGCGAGATAATGAGGCGATGAGCATAAGATATATTCTGCGAGGGACACAAAAATGATGGTATCTGTATATTGACGTAAAGGGACAGTTCTTTCCGTTAGTCATATCCGAACACTGGAGTTTACAAACATAGAAAAAAGAGCAATAGAGCGACAAGAAAGGTCTTCGACGTCGTCAGTGCTCTCTGAACGAAGACTGGCTCCTCAACAGAATAGGAAGGTGGCGGAGGGACAAACTTTTCATAGCAGACGATGTAAAAATTACGCATATATTGAGAACGAGGGCGAGAACAACTCTTATCAGTGGTATTACCGTTATCTGAAACTGTATAACCCCGCCACAGGCGGGTATATACGACACTTGGTTATAATTCGCGACCCATCATAGGAGCCGCTGGGATAGTGTTAAATGGAGCAATTTGTAACGTAGTCACAAAGAATGCATACACATCTGCGAAGCACGTTATTGCAATTGCTATCAACGTTTATTTGTTTGTGGCGTTAAAGATTATTTCCCCCGTAGATTTAGCGCGTAAAAAGGAGAGACAATAAATATGATTATATATATGATTATATATATGATTATATATATATGATTTTATATATATATATATATATATATATATATATATATATATATATATATATATATATATATATATATATATATATATATATATATATAATGAAATATAGCACCCGGAACCTAGCATTGTTGACGCCTGTGGCATGGCAGTTGATTGGTTGCACCAATGCAGACAAAAAGGGGGAACACTGGTTTGACAGAGCTTAAGCCCAATGTTCTATTGTCCATAGACTTAACACAGGGATGGGGCCATTTTGAATTTCAAATATCAGTATAAAATCTTGGGTTTATTTGTTTTTTGTAGTACCAAGATTTGCACGATGACCCCCTCCCCAAGTGCTTATGAAGACCATTATTGAAACTTTCAATCGGAGTATATAAAACTCCCGCTTATGTATTTTGGGTCTTGCTCATTTAGTTTTTTTGCGCATATGATTTGTACTCTTTTTCGCCAATGATCGAATTTTGACTGTGATGACTCTGCAAAACACCATATGAGATAAACCTGCAATACATGAGCGGGTGTTATAAGCACATTCTAATCTCCACTAGGAAAGCGAAGTGTGCTCTACTCGGAACAAACGATAGCCTAAGTGATGTCAAATATACTGTGCATACTGACGATGGATCAGAATATTTTATATATAGAATATGTATAGTGGTTATATCATGGTTCAATCTGCCTACTGCCCTTTTTATTGTTTGTACTTCTGTGCTTGACTGCTGTTGGTGGGGTTTTTTATTATTATTTTAATGCGATGGCATCGCTCTCATCAGTCAGTGAGTAAATCACACGTGGGTTCGCAGCGGCTTAAGCCGAACAAAAAAATGTGCTGTTCTGATAACCCGAACTACCCTATTTTTACCTGCCGACCCTAACCTTTTTAGAGCTACGTAAACACGGAAATAAAAAAAAAAAGGAAAAATCCGTAAAATCACGCGTTCGTTATTTCGCATTTGATTTTTCCTTGGACGAGGATGTCTTTTATGGGTTTTTTCCTTTATATGTATGATACATTTCTCTGGAAATGTTGTGGCCAGTGTTTGACCGCCCTGAACCCCTGAAAAATGCATATTTAAAAGTAAAAATATTTTGGAAAGAAAAAGATTCTTGCCGACCTAACTACTCTATTTTGAAAACCATGTTATCGGAACAGCACAATTTATTTTTTTTTTGCCTTATAGAGACATAAACATATTCCCTGACCCGGTAAACTTATTGCTCGATGTGCGTACCTATCAAATTCACCGTGGCACTTTGAGAATAAGTGTTTTCAGCTGAATTTTCAAACGGGTGAAACAATCTACTCTTTGTTTAATTTCATTAGGAATAAGAAAGAATATCTACCGTTCGCATCATTTTACTGTAATAAATGTTCACACTTGAATTAGGAAAGAAAAATTGTGAACATCTTGTTCTTTTATATGATTTTACATTTTGAAACAGTATCATAGTTTCAAGCAAGTTTTGTGATACTCATTAGAAAGCGAGCGAGTACAAGAGTTCGGCTGGCTGTAACCTCTCACACGTCGGTTACCGTTCAGTTCGTTAATTACGCCTTTTAAATGATCAAGGGAAGTCGCCATGTGGGCTTATTTTTGGGAAAACATATTTCCCCAAAGGAGTCGCTCTTGGCGATATCGTTCTTTTAATACCCATTGGCTGTTTGAGTTGTGAATATTTTATTTATGACAGCTTCCCAAGATCTGTGTCTGGCCAATTGTTTATTTTGACTTTCATTACATTTTTATCACTTGCTGTTTTTCATTTGTGTCTTTCCGCGTAACATTTTAACATTCGTAGTATTGTTGAGTTTCTTCTTAGTCTCATCATGTAATTGTATGGAATTTCGAAAATCATATTATTTCATTAAATTTGGACATTACATCTCTGAAAATTTGTTCGCGTTTTCTGTAATGTGTATTTTGTGTATTTCTCTACCCTGGTAGGATATATCTGGCCTAGCTTTCAAACAGTGACATACGCATGACCTACAAATTCTCTCAAATCTGATTTCTGTGCAGCAGAAAAGAAGAATGTACCATATTAATCTCAATACAAATTGTTGCATAATTTTTCCTTTATAAATCCGTAGTTTTATCTCCTTGATGGGGACACTAAACAAAAAGTGCATAATTATGGGAGCAGAGCACGATCCTTCGATAGCTCAGTTGGTAGAGCGGAGGACTGTAGTGTGAAAGCCTGTCATCCTTAGGTCGCTGGTTCGAATCCGGCTCGAAGGACTTTTTTACCGACGAGTAAGCTTATAAATTTCCTTTTCCCTATGCTTTGACCAACGAGTTTTCTACGTATTTGGATGTCAGTGAGACACAATAATCCAGCCCTCGTACTTCTCTGAGTCGAAACGTTTATGTGGAGATTTTTTTTTTTTAAGTAATCGATTGATTATGAAAAGCATGATAATAGGGTTACACTAGGTTATCATCTAAAGATATCTTACGTTCTCAAAGTCTGAAACGTACGATAATCGCTCCGAGAACATAAACGTCCTTTAGTCTCATCGTGTAATTGCATAGAATTTTGAACGTTCGTATTGTTTCATTAAATTTGGACTGTGGATATTACATCTCTGAAAATTTCTTCACGTTTTAAATTTCTATTATGCGTATTTTGTGTATTTCTCTACCCTGGTCGGATGCATCTGGTCTAGCTTTTCAAACAGTGACACGAACATGACATAAAAAATCCCCTCAGAGCTGATCTGTGTATTTACAGCAGAAAAGAATAAAGACCTTATGAATCTGTGGGTAACAAAAAATTATTATATAGATTTTCCTTTGCTTATCCGTTGGATTTATCTTTATTGATGAGAACATTACACTAAAAGTATATAAGACAATTACGAGGGGAAATGCACAACCCTTCGATAGCTCAGTTGGTAGAGCGGAGGACTGTAGTGGAATAGACTGTCATCCTTAGGTCGCTGGTTCGAATCCGGCTCGAAGGATTTTTTTACTTTTTTTTCTCGATGTACACAACAAAAGAGTACATTATGAGTCAACAGCTCGACGAAACAGCTTGTTTCTGGCGGTCTATAAGAGCAACACTCACAATTTCAATCGACCATTCGTTAGTTTTCACACACTACTTCGACCACAAATTCAACATTTCTCTGCATTCAGTTGTATATTAAACTCAGTCTATTCAAACATACCTATCTGGCGTCATTTATGAATATACTAAAGGTATTGTTTTGTTGAAATTTGGTGAGAACTACGAAAACTAGGGGGATCTAAAAGAAGGCACTTAGTCGGTCGCCATCTCTCGGAATTACGAAGAGGTACAAATATTGTACAACAAATCGTTAGCAAAGGATTCCTATTAAAATATGCTATTATCTAGTTATGGAAAGCTCACAAATGAAAAATCAAGCAAAGATGAAGAGTCGGCATTTCTATATCTGATTTTAATAGAATTGATATGCATTCCAAAGTCGATACATACAGACTGTAGAAAAGGGCTGATGTCTAAGCTCAGAGCAGATTTCCTCAGATTTTTTGTTCCTTGACCACACCCATCGGAGAGACTGTACTTTGATTTTCGGGTTTTCTGTGTATTTGGATGTCAGTGGCAACGATCGAACCCTCGCATTACCCCGAGTCGAAGGTTTAACATGAACATTTCTTTAATAATCGATTTATTATGAAAAGCAAGGTGCTGGGGTTACACAAGTCTACCATCTAAATATATCTTAAACGTTTTCCGTGTGTGAAACCGTCGCAATGAGAACATAGAAAAGTACTGTTTGTAAAAGTTTAATTTTCTGCCATATGCACGACGACAAAACGGAAATATTCCATTTGAATTCATATTGTTTCAGTGATAGTACCTACCTGATGATAAATTTTCGATTGATGATAAGTGGAAGTGTCAAGGTTACTGTTACTGATATCATTCAAAGGCATTATGCCTCAGTAAGTGTACAACAGACGGTACTATACACTTGTCCTTATCGAAAGGAATGACCGATTGAAGATATTTTATTTTTCTTTCTTTGTTTCCTTGTACGTATCACCACTGATTCTTTCCTTCACTATTTAATATATGGCACTTTATTTTCTCTAGGATGGCCCATAGGCCTTGACTTCAAGTTGGCCTTCAAAGACTATTTGTCATGGAAAAATACAAATTTTCACGATAAAAATGATACAATTGAGATCACATTATCAAGGTTTATTTTATCTTAAATCAATGCATACAATGTAAAATTTTAATCACATAGTACTGATTTTAAGATTGTGATTTGAAAATAATGTGCAAAACTTGGCAGAAGTCGGTTCTAATGCAGACAGGGCCAATGTAGACTCCTCGTTACTCCAGTACATTAGTACTTTGAGATAAAGGTATATTGACCAGCACAGCTGACATTATAAAGAGTAGAGGTACTTGAGATTTTAAAGCTCGATTATCTGTAAATTTTGACGTAGTTTCAAGTTTCTTCTGTTTGTAAAATGCAACTTTTTGTTCTACTCCACAACTTATGTTCACACGCCTTGTGTTCATGTTGTAAATACAGACTGTGTAATTTGTCATTATATTGATGAGTGAAAATTAATGTTGACTGTGACTACACATCATAAACAATGCACTGTATTGGCTGAACACGCATTTATTATTCTGTTACATGATATCTACCAGAGAACACTATATGTGTACCTCAACTGTGGCTGATTATATCTTCATTCACAGCCATGCCTGTTGACCAGATTCTCTTTCGCATCGACCTCCTAGTATTAATTAATCTGAGCATATGTGGCAAAGCCATATTTTACTTCTAATTGCCTGGCAACAAATGTTTTTGTTTTGTTTTTTTTCCAACAAGGATGGTCATTCGTAGGATTTCCTTCGCGTGGCCTTCCTTTGTGACATTCTTAGCTGATTAGGTAATTTGGCTACCATGGCAACTTAATATGATGTTGCTATGGTGCACTCCTCTTAAGGTAAAACTCAATCGACGGACGGCTGTGATGTATCTAATAAGATGATACACACATGCAAAGAAACGGACAATGAAACCACACGCATTGCTTGAAGGTGTTACTTGAGTTTGTGATGCCTATGGTTTATTGTTGCACAGGCTCAACAAAACACTAATGTCTTCCTATCAGCTTTTAAAATGTTTAATAAATTCAAAGAACTAGTATATTACATTTAAAATAAACCTGTAAAGTTTTTAATCGTACAATACACTCCAGATCCGATCGTTATTGGCTAGCGCCCTCTTGTGACAGGGCTGTTATAGTCTAATAACCAACCTCGTCATCTTTCATCATCTTTCAAGCTTGTTATACCAACTATGGCATAAATATCTGTTGTGTAATTGGCATAACTAGACTAACAGATTTTATAAAATTGACAGAAAAGGAAATATATGCATAAATTTACTAAATGCACATATTTAGAAATAAATTATGGAAGTTATCGTAATATAAATAAATTTTGTTGTACACGTTTTTCAATATATAGTTTACATACCTTTTCAAAAGAAATCGGTTTTTGCAAAGTGCTTTCTTAAATGAAAAGAGAAAAATCGTATTGTATTTGAGTAATTCAATTTCAGTTGAAGTCTTGAGCAACCAACATCATCAAATTGAGAATAACAAGGCAAATCTGTACACTGAGAAACCATGTTTTATATAATATCAAATGTTTTGGAAGAGTGACAAAGGAAGAATGGAAAACAGACATTATGAAAGGAGTATTTCAAATTTCTTGTCAGGCAAGACTTGTTTCAAATAAGCTGTGAAATGAGCACAGCAACCAGGATAAAAATTGACAAAACTTCATATACGGGTAGTGGTACTGTGGCAACTGCATGGAGTGTATTTGATGGAGTTCTTCTTTAGAAGTTACTTCTGGAAGCAGTTTTTGTATCATGGCCCATTGGGGGGTCATGAACATCTTTGACTGAGCGCCAGCCTGGATCATTGACAGAGCATCGAGTTCTTGAATTCTGAGAAGAGATTGCCGTTAATGTGAACAAACAGCTAGAATGAACAGTCATCAGTGTACCGTACAGTGTGAGTATTTAATATCCCCTTGGTATCACCGAATGAAAAATGTTGCGAGTTGAGTTGAGGACGACACTAAATCAAAGCAAGTACTGTTGAGGATATCATTTCTTTGACTTCAGCTTAAACCTTGTAATTGTGCTGTCAATCTTTCATGGATCTCATAGTCTGGCACAAGCTGAAATACACAGAAAAATTAAAATTATATCACTACGGAAGTAGAAAAGAAATCAGAGACATACCAGAGGATTAAAAGTGAGCAGAAATGATCAGTGTGCTGTAAACATGCAGTGTTTCATCTTGCCATAATTTTTTGAAGGGGGTGGGGGTGGAATTATTGAAGGACGGAATGACATGCATGCCTTTCACTGTAATCAGGCAGTTTTATGATAGTGGGTTTTTCCTATTGAGGGATAAACCCCTTCAGTGTTTGACAGGCAAGGCATGGCTTGTCAAATTACAGGAATCCTGCAATCCATGTGCCTAAATGAAACACTGTAAATCTGTGAAGATATTCATGCAACTGCCCTCAAGTGTAATTAATATTCATGTACATATATGAATGTTCATATACATACAGCCTGTATCATGATAGATAGTTGTATTTAGAGTCTCTGTGATTGTGCATATATCTTTGTCACATCTGTCAGTATTTTACAGGTCATTGAACTTTCTTTGAAGTGTTTCTCAGGATATTCTAGCTTTTCAATTAAAGGGAAGAGGTCATCAATACTGTGCTTAAAGCTTGTACGGAACCCATGCTATCAGTATATCCAAGGCATGAAGGCGATTGATGAAAGTTAAAATATAAATGTTGCAGATATGTCGGCCTGATGCATATATATCATGTACGTAGATATCATATATGTAGATATCATATACGTAGATATCATGTACGTAGATATCATATATGTAGATATCATATATGTAGATATCATGCGTGAAATACATTGTTTGTAAACAAGGAAGTCACACAGGCACAGTATCGTGGCCCCTTATTTTCAACCTTTATACACCTTAAAGCAATATTAAAGGGATAGAGTGGTTTACCTGCGCCTGTGTGAGTTTCTTGTTTAAAAACTATGTACCGTATTTCGTGCACGATATCTAGATGCACCTCATCATCATAGCTGCAACATTTAAATTACACGATGTAGATTATGACAGACATGTTTTAACTTTCATCAATCACCATTGTACCTTGGATACAGTGTTTACATTGGTTGTATGGGTCCCATACGACCTTTGAGCGCAGTTCCGATGACTGTATCCCTTTAAGAGCAATCAGAGAGCAACTTACCAGTGAAAACTCATCATAGGTGATGTAGCCTGGGGTCTGTGTTCCTTCGAGAATCTGCGAGACAATCTTGAGTATCTGATCATCTTCCAAGGTGGGATTGAAGATCGTCTTGTACATCCTGAACAGTTCATCATGTTTGATGTTGTTTTCATTGTGCATGTCAAACATGGCAAAAAGTACTGAAAATGAATATTACAATCAAAAATTAATTTTAGAGTGGCAGGATTCATTAATGTTCTCTGAAAATTTTGCAATGTGTTTGGGTTATGAAAACATCAGGAGCAGCTGATGTGGCACAATGCACTGTAAATTCATTCTGACCTGCACATCCCACTTGCCAGTATAACGGTCCACGATCACCATTGATAACAATGGCTTCGGGTCAGACCATTATGGTGAGAGGGTTAAACTTTACACATATACAAGCTAGTGTATGGGTAATACCTTGTGTAAAAACAACCCAATATGAAACTCACAGAAAAGACATGAATTACTGTGGTTTATTATACTGGTTGGCTATTGTTGGAAATGTAATAAGTAACTACAGTAGGAGCTCCAGTGGCAGTCATTTTTTTATGTATTCATAATCAAATGTATTTCATGTTCCATTTGTAAGATGTGCTTTCTAGTTCTGATGCCCGAATCATGTTGAAATGACGTGTTTTCAGCGGGTCAACAAACACCACATGTACACTGTATAATGTTTTTATTGAGGAGTGAGTTTTTGTCTGGGTATAAACAGTACAAGGGCTCTGTGTGTGGTCTGGCCTGGAAGTCATTCATTACCAATAATGTTGGATACATTATGCTTGATTTTATTGTATTTACAGGGTTTCACAATGCATCATACTTTAGAGTGAAACAGAACATTGTTTTCTGGGACAAATATAATGAAAATGTTATGAAATTTAAAACTATTGTCCGTTTAACCTACAAATTACTTCTCACACAATATTATAAGGAAGGACCATGATTATGATGTAGCAATAAGTTTTCATGATTTGATAATTTAAGCAGTTTGCAATGGCAGGACGCATTGCAACAGTATTTCAGATCTCTCTTGACCTACAAAATAGAATTGCTGTGATTGGCTGGATTAGACCTTGGCTGACATGTCTGAAGCTATTATAAAATCAGGAAACTGCAAGGTGACTCTGGTAGGGGGAGCAAGATTAGTGTTTTTTCATAGTTCAGAAATGCTTTTACAACAGCGGTATGTTATGCAATAATGGGAGAGGGAGAAAAAAAATCAAAATGTCAGCAAGGAACAGCTCATAAATAGAGATCTTAGTCAATAAGATTGTGTGTGCATCACTATGTTACTAGGCTCAGGCCCGGTGTTAGGTCAAGCATGGATGTAAAAAATAGTCTATTTTTTACAGCCATGGGTCAAGTACTCAGTTACAGCACAGGGAAGAGCATGAAATTCACATATCCTTTTGGTGATTATATATACCTGGATATTTCCAATGCAGACATTTATTTTCTATCACAGTCCCTCCATGTGTTTCTATCAACAGTCTCCTCTCCCTTTACTGAACACAATTTTTACTGTAGGTTAAATTTGTTGATGTGAAAATTTATTGCAGGCTGCGGATTATCACAGTCCATAGACAATGAACTGCATACCAAACACTGATGTTTTTCTTTGGAACAGACTTAGGGGATTGGAATTTATTTAGGGAATTGGAATTTATTTAGGGGATTGGAATATATTTACAAATGATATATTACCACAAACACTGGAGATAAAATACAGGTATTTGCACGGACCATGCAAGCTATCCACGGCCTGTCTATATCACTTCCAACTTTGTAAAAATAAAATAAAAATTTGACATGGTTTTTACAGAAACATGTTGACTGTTATCTTAATGACCTAGGAGTCTTGTTGTTCACTGCAACTAAACCCTTACCAACGCTAAATACAGGATGACAGGTCTGCACAAAATCTTGAATAAGGTGTACTTACTTCGTCTTTTCTGGTCAACAGATGTCCTGGGACTGATCATCGACAGGAGTTCCACAAATGCATCCGGTGCCAGAACCCCACGTTGATCCACCGTCATGGAACCCATTCTGGGAATCAGTGGCACACCCAGCAACTCCGGAATCTGGGAAAGGGAAGCGGCTGTCATGTAATTCCCATCCGGTCTCTCCTCGGCATACATGGAATACCGCTGAAGTATCTTCTTGATCTCTTGACTGCTAACTACAGATAAAATGATATCATGATATTACTGTGTAGACATTGAGATGCTGACAGCTGTAACCAAGTCAATGAGATATCCAACAACTGTTGTATTTTGATTGCTGTACCCTGCCGCTATCCTGATGATACAGAACATGGTTAAGAACCAATATGTGCTAAAACTATTCTGTCGTCTTCTCTCTCTCTCTCTCTCATTTCACATTACTTCCACATGCAGATCTGTCTGTCTCATTCATATTGTGTCTGCAGGTCAGTATGAACCAATCTGCCTGCCAGTGGCAGCCCCTACACGATTCAACATTCAGCTATAAAAGCAACTGTTTGAAGCATACTTTTATGTTTGGAATAAGTGAGTGTACTTACACACTGTTTGACTTTCAAGTTGTCGAATCTGTTCATCTGATAGCAATGCCTGTTGACATGAACAGAACGATAGAGATGGTATTAGCTTGGTCAATAATAGGATGAGAAATGGGTCAATATTGAGTCGCTTTATTGCAATCATTAGCTCTAACAGCCAGTCCTACGTACTCCATCGGTCGTCTTTTGTACATATTAGGGAGTCAATGAGAGAAGACCACTGGGGAGTGGTTTGGTTCTGGTGCCAGACAAAAACCCTTCAATTTGGAATGATAGCGACAGCCCCATCTGTGGCTTTATGCAGGGCTGTGTGGCTATTATGGGCTAAAACAACCAGGGAGCCAAGC
Source organism: Ptychodera flava (assembly GCF_041260155.1). Lineage (NCBI taxonomy): Eukaryota > Metazoa > Hemichordata > Enteropneusta > Ptychoderidae > Ptychodera > Ptychodera flava. The sequence continues at coordinate 28,125,188 of NC_091937.1, read as the reverse complement.
ACATTAAGCTGATTGGGCTGTTGCCGTGCATCTGCAACAGAAATCGGAGATGTGTGTATTCTGTGTCCTGTTACATGTAACGACTAGCCCTCAACCACTCTGTGGGAGCATGGAGGTAGTCTTTCTTTCTACCTCCATGGTGGGAGGTACCCCACCGTGTTTGACTTTGAGAGGGACCGCAGTTGAAGGCTAGTCGTTAACAACACACAGTCATTGGAACCTAGCTGTGGGTTTATAGCTAAGTGAAGTAGGTGGTTTCCTGACAGGTTTCACTCTTTAACATGCTGATTTAAGCTTTGGCAGCAACCCCGTCAGAAAACCACAGGCACAGCTATATGGACCCTCAACTAGCTGCAGTCCTATGCAGAGCAGTTTGGCTCTCAACCAGCAGTATTTGGCGGTATTGGTAGTAGCCAAAGGATCCGGTTGCAGGCAAAATAACGCCAGGATCACTACCTCCAGGATCACATCGATCTGAGCTGCGGATTGTAGGCATGCATGGCTAAACGAATTATATGCAGGACATCAGCTCAAAGTTTTGCCTGAGGTTGTGAGTTGGACGGCAGAACCACTCGTCCAACCCACAATCTCTGGCAAAACTTTGAACTGTTACATGTATCTGGTACCCAGTACTGCAGTGTGCTACGACTCCGAACCGAGCTCCTGTACTGTACCATGGATGTCTGTACTGACTAGTGTAGGCTGTGGTACTGAGTGAACGTCCCTCCATAATCATACTTCATCCATGATCTATGGCATTATTCTCTGGTGCTTAATTCTCCCAGCATATAATGCCATGATGCTTACCTTTTTACGACGGAACATTTTTTCTCTGCTCTGTCGTTATGAAATCCGAGCAGATGGAAACACATATGATCAGTACGCAGCGTCCATAGCGACCGACCTGAACTACAAGATGCACTTGCGCAGAGAACCGGAAAGGACATCAGCGGAGAACAGAGGACGCAAACATTGAACCCACACAGTAAAAGTAGCGCCCTCTTCAATATAGAAGGAAATGCTCTTGTTTATGAAAATTACCATCAAAGTCAACTTGATTCGTAGTACAAATTTACTATTTCACTTCACTGACATTTTACATTTCAGAGACTTTGGTTTTAAATTAGTATAGCGTCTCTTAGACAGGGCATAGTGATTTCATTATTAAAGGTATTATGCGCCTCGAAAGTGAAAGACTTTAACTTTTCCTCAATTGCAAGGAATATTTCAACCATTCTCTTTCAAAATCGAGAATATAACTCGGGGATCAAATTTTGGTACAAGAGAAACACACTACCCAAAATTTACCGATATTTTAAATTCAATAAATAAAAGTTTCGATTTTCGAAAAACTAAGACGGTGAAAAGTTTTCTTACACCAAGAGCTTTAAAATGATCTCCCACAGGTGGTAGATCAGAAAGAGGCGCATTCTCAAATTAAATTTACCTCCCTATCATAGAGTTTTTAGGGAATATGCGGTACTGTGGACGTCCAAACTTCGAAATCACCAACATTACATCAAAAGACACATGCTTGATGACATGTCGTCAAGAAGTACGTGATTCACAGATATATTCAAACCACAAAATGCTATACCATCTTTCCGTAACCAAACGTTAGTAAAAGTACAAAATTCTAAATACGTGTTGGATTTTGAATCAAAAGACAAGCCATTCTGACTGCACATCAGGGTCGATTCTATCCGGCGCATCTACATATAGCTACTCCGGCATGTAAGAGAAATATTCTGAAAGCTGTATGGCTGCGTGGCAGCTTGTAGACATCATGTTAGTGATTAGGTATGTTCGTGTTGATGGAGATGATGTACGTAATTTGCTGAAAGGACAACGAGCCAGCCGGAACGAGGTTAGCCGTAAATCCCATCAATAGATGCATAATTACATTTACTGCGGCAATATCTTTCACGTATATAATGCCAATTAACTCAAATGAATAAAACAAATCCAATACAATTAACTAGGCTAGACCAATTTGATTCAATGAGTGGTTAGATACTGTCACTTTGCAAAACGTTTTACGTCACCTCTGCTACTTCTGGTGCGTCGACTGTCTGGTTGTCAAGACCAGCGTCAGAGTTGCCTCGACCTTGTTCTGTTTCTGTGTCGGCGGTTCTGGTCGGATCATTTTCTTGACCTTGAATTACACTTTGACCTGACATAAAAGCGTCCAACGACGGGTCGAAATAGATTGTTTCCTCACCGAAACTCCGAATCCGTTTCGATTACGGAAATCGTGTGGAACTTGCAAGGTAAGAGAAATTTGCGGTATTTTATTTTGTAAAATGTAGAACTACCCATGCCGATCCCCGCGTTCCCATGGTAACTTGTAAATATATTGCTTCACAATGTAGGTTGTGCAACATGTGACGGTCGCTTATTGAATATACGATTATATTCAAATGAACTTATTGTTAAGCAGATCCGTCACTTTCATATTCTGCGCTATATTCATAAATCAAATTCAGATATCCTAATATTCACGTTACTGTCATATATATACATACATACATATATATATATATATATATATATATATATATATATATATACACACACACACACACACACATATATATATATATATATATATATATATATATATATATATATATATATATATATATATATATATATATATATATACACATATACATACGAGCAGGACTTGGATTGATGTCTTCATCGGACTGGCAGAGTGCTCAATAGTTGAACTAGAGCTATAGGTAGATGAAAGTCCGGAGCTGGATTATAAGATTAAAATCTTAATCTTAATCATATAATCCAGCTCCGGACTTTCATCTACCTATATATAATATATATATATATATATATATATATATATATATATATATATATATATATATATATATATATATATATATTCCTCCTAGAACATACAATGTCACAGTCGAAAACATTCACCCTATGCAGTACAGTTTGTGTGGAGATTTCATCGCACATTTGAACAGTATCCATGTACGGTGGGCTCACATTTAATCGCAGTGTAATCTTTAACTTGTTCAAAATTGCGCATACGTCCCAGCGGGTAGTTAATGATAAGTGTATACACACATTTAAATTAGTACATTCTCACAAACGTGTTTTAGTTTGAAGTAAAATCATAGAAATAAAGATAAAAGATAGATAGAGCTAGAGAACGATATGCATGCAGAAACAATGGAAGTGGATTAATTTTCTTGCTATGGAAGGCTGAAAAATCTATGTGATTTTGTACTGAGCAGACAATTTGGACTTGTCCGTCCGATTTGGATCTACCAATTTGGAATTCCAAAATTTTATCTGAAACGATTCTCCTGTCTGGGTTTCATCGTATATCCCATTGATTTTGGACTTTCCTCGATATTGGATCTGAGTCCAGGACACTGTGCGAAGACGGTGGTTTGGGCTAGGGACTCGACTGTGCAAAGGATACCAAGGAGGATCCGAGCCGGAGATTGTAGAGACAACTCAATTGTATTAGGGACGGACCATTAGATCTTGGGAGGGGGGGTGGTCAAAAACAGAAGAAAAAAAAAATTCAGAGCAGAAAGTTAGGAAAAAAAAATCTTCAAACTAGTTTGCAAAATAAAAAATAAATAAATAAGAAGACAAAGGCGTAAAAAAAATCTGCAAAAGTCTTTAAAATTTGAATTTTTTTTAGATTTTACCGACAGTAAGCAACTTTCTGTATTTTTAATACATCCTCCCGGCACATTTTTAATTTTAATTTATACATTTAGAGTGACTGTATCCCTTATACTGGAAGTTGTGATTATCTTATCTTTTCAGGACTTTTGTATTCTGATCACGTGAAAATTATGAAATTATAGAGCCTGTTTCCTACTTGTTTCCTGCGTACAAACCAAGCAGGTACACTAGGTAAAACATTGAAACTATTGTATGGTTGTCAAGACAGAAAGTTGTATTTGCTTTTTAAGATCAAGGTAAACAGATGCAGGCCACATCAGTTTCATTTTTTTCACAGCATTTTATTACAATGATGAATGCAAGAATGGGTGAACAAGTAAAAACACGTCAATAATGATAAAACAACATATCAAGTCATTATGTATTATTTTGCTTTTAAAAAGGCATTTTCAATTCTTTTTTCTCAAAAAAAACCCCTCAAATAACAACAGCAACACATGTTTTAACATTCAACAATACACTACGTAGAATGCCATCTATCCAACAAATCCAAACACAAAAACACACAAAAGGGTTGAACTTTGAAAGTTTCTCGATAGCAAATACTGAATAAATCTGCATGGTTAATCGTTTTTGTGTAGCAAATTTCAAAGAAATTGGACAGCCCTTTTAGAGAATACAGATTTTTTGACCATGAATGGCATAAATTGCCCAAAAAGACAAATATTGAAATTTCAACACATCTATACACATCCAATCAATTTGGACATGCTGCTACAGAGAAATAGATGTTTTGATCAAAAAAGGGCAACAATTGCTCTAAAAACATAATTATGCAAATTTCACTATATTATTTAGCTTATTTTAGCTTCTCAGCTTGTCAAAATCAATTGTAAATCATGAGATATGCATGATGTTTGGTGGGGTGAATGTAGGCATTTCACCACGCAGTAGAAAGGGAAGCCAGGAAACCAAAATAGTCAATTTTCAAAACCATAGGAAGCTACTGAGGAGCAAGAAGACCATGTTTCAGAGGAAGATGTGTAATCCGAAAAAAATGCTCCCAAAGTGCCACCAAATAACACCATTTTTATCTCTATTTTTCAAAAGCTCCAACAGCAGGAGGGGGGACACCCCCCTTCTGACCTCCCCCCGCAAAAATACTCCCCAAGTGCCACCAAATAACACCATTTTAATCTCTATTTTTCAAAAGCTCCAACGGCAGGAGGGGGACACCCCCTCCTGACCACCCCCGCAAAAATACTCCCCAAGTGCCACCAAATAACACCATTTTAATCTCTATTTTTCAAAAGCTCCAACAGCAGGAGGGGGGACACCCCCCTCCTGACATCCCCCGGCAAAAATACTCCCTAAGTGCCACCAAATAACACCATTTTAATCTCTATTTTTCAAAAGCTCCAACGGCAGGAGGGGGACACCCCCTCCTGACCACCCCCGCAAAAATACTCCCAAAGTGCCACCAAATAACACTATTTTAATCTCTATTTTTCAAAAGCTCCAACGGCAGGAGGGGGACACCCCTCTCCTGACCTCTTCCCAGTGACCGCTTGCGTGGCCGCTTGTGGTGCTTGGCACCACATGTTTGCCCTCTTTATCTTCAGACAGCGACGAACGAAAAAAAAAATTATAAATCTGAAAATTTACTCTGAAAAAAAAAAATTGCACAGCTAATCTCAATTGGAAAAAAAAAATTCAGAAATTTACAATAGTAAAAAAAAAATTTTCACAATTTCATTGTGACCACCCCCCTCCCAAGGTCTAATGGTCCATCCCTTATAACGACTGCTTGTCAAATATCAACTTGTTAAACGGGAACTTGATAGGCCTATATACCTATCAGTTTACAATACCGTTGGTCTCTCCCTGTGGATCTTTCTTTCTGTAATTTGCAGGGTTGGAAAAGTTTTTTTGTGAAACGCGTGATTTATTTGGTAACGTTAGTTTAAAAGTGACTGTGATTTCTGTTCGTCTACGAAGAAACCCTTAAATGAGCATGCGCAACTGATATGGTGCGTACTGTCCTTCGCCACTAATCGTAGACAATAAACCAGTAATGACTGGGCGAATATATATTCTCATTTTACTGTTCCCATATTGATCTATGCTATAATTTAACTGCATCTTGTTGGTTCTGTCCTCAGCGCGGCGTCATACTGTCTGACCTATCATAACTTTGTTTGATTGTTATTGTGTTAAACAGCAGCGTGGTGTGTATTGCAAACCGACTACTATATTACGCCAGTCGGTAATCCGACACTTTCACCTATACACCTTTTGGTGGCTCGACCACCGTGTGGCTTTGGTGTGGATTTCGAGCTAATCTGAGCGACTAGAAGCAAGTAGGAAAGTTAACACTTACCATGATAACATGCTAGTATTCTACTTCCTGAAACCGTAATATGGCGCCTTGTGATTGCAAGATTGTGCAAGTTACTGTGTTAAGATTTTTTCCTCTGTGAACTTTGGCCAGGGGCCAACTTGAAAAGCAATTTGCATTTTCTATGTTGAACAGCGTTGCCCGGCGCGCCCTGTGTTGATCGTCGTTGTCAAACGTTGCCTTAAAGTTACACTACAGACAACAAAACAACACAGTAGATAAATTCAATGTTAACATTTCCAAGTGATATTTTTTGCTTCTTTCCCTTTCGCTTGCAGTGTTTTCCAAAACATTTAAGATTAACTTATCCAATCCCTCGCTAGAAACATTTGCTACGACCATGCTACGACAGGTAGGTTAGTTAAGTGTGTCTTGCAACATCCCCCGGAGCTGTAATGGTTTTCCCCTGCTTGCTATGGTGACGAGCGCGGTACACAGCTCAGGTATTCTCCACTCACTGTGATTTAATTTGCATAGGTTAGCCCATTCAGCCTTTTGTTCAGCACGAGACCAACGTTTTGAAGAGGTCAGGGAATACAATATATATAAATGGCCAGGTGAGTACAATATCCTCACCATACTGAACACAGGTAGACACACAGTGAACACATGCCTGGCCTTGGGCATTTATGGATAAACTGATGCCAAATGTGAAATTTGGGTAAGTGCGACGGTTTTTATTCATTCCGCCCACGGTGTAGGGACATGTATTTTTTTGACAATCGAGTCAATTTCGCGCCGACGACAAATTATGAGTGAGAGTAGGAAATACAGATAACGGAATATAAAAGTAGACCACCACGCCCTCATAAACAATCCCCGTCAGGTGACGTCGAGCAGACGACTAGAATGTATATTAATATAAGAAATTGCAAGTTTCCGACGGAAACTTCAGAAATTTTGGACGAATCGACAAGTTTGACATGCCACCATCGTGTTGACAAGTTTTCAACCGAAGTAAAGCCAGCGACCCGAATAACAAAGAAATATAACAAAGGGACATTGATCTGGATTTTAAGTGTCACCATTGACAGTACGCCGGACAACGTAATATTGTCGCCGAGCAATGCACGTATGTTTTTATTATACCACCTTAAAACCTTCAGACGCTATCTCTGCGCGTTAAAATTTTAGGTTTTAATAATTCCCAGATGTCTTGGCCGAAAGCTATCTTGCTGTGGTTCGGTAGGGATTCCAAGCAGTCAAGTATATTTACTGTGTAATATTATAAACAGATGTCTTACTACGTCAGACGACCGTCTTCAACGTTTTCAATATTGACAGGCCCGACCGTATAGCCATATCACGAATACAGGTGTGTTTCTAGGATTTTGCAGACTGCCTACACGCGTTGACGTTAGGATGAAGCCTAAAATTGTTGTGTCAAAAAGGTTCCTCCGCGTATTATTAGTCGTCTGTGATGACATAAACTGATTAAAATGATTCGAAGTAGCATCAATAAAAAGAACAAAGGGTTGCGTAATGCGATCGACAATGGTTGATGTTACAAGCAAAGCCATATTGAAGTACAGTGTGTCTTCGTAATCGAAATATCATGCAATAACAGTCAAGTGAGTCATTCTGACTGCAATAACGTCACGAGAATAAAGTGGAGCAGTTGACTCAATGTTTATCAAAGACATAATGAGAGCATAAAACTGTATATATTTTTACACATATCACAGACGTATTATCCCAGAGAGAGAGAGAGAGAGAGAGAGAGAGAGAGAGAGAGAGAGAATGTGTTTAGGTATATCACGTAAATTGAGAGTGCCATAATAATTGAACGAGGGTTTCTCGATAGAATAACGTTTATCCATATTTTGTCGCCTACTGAACTTTGTAATAAATATGAAATAGCATCATGTTGTCCGATGGAGACTTTGATTGCTGTTCTAGAATCGCATTGATACCGATTTTCATTTCCGCTTAAACGGGGACGGATGATCTTAATGGAAAGTGTTCACGAAAATTGCCCGTGATAGCTCAGACACTGAATATATTGTCAGATTCGAAATACAACTTGAAGGCGGTCATTGCTTAATGCTGCAAGCAGTTATGCAATGAATCGATCGTCCAACGTCATATAGCAAAGGATTACATGCGTTTCGATAACTCTACCTGTACTGTACTAAATTGTGGTCGCATTTCAAAAATTAAGATGTTGGAACTCAGTATTTATTTACATTTTACTCTTTTTGTCATGATCAAAACCTAAAAGATGAAAGTTACCTATCTATCTATCTATCTATCTATCTATCTATCTATCTATCTATCTATCTATCTATCTATCTACATATGTAAATGAGCTAGTTTGCGAATTTGTGATCCAAAAGAAGATGTGATCTATATATATATATACATATATATATATATATATATATATATATATATATATATATATATATATATATATATATATAGATATATACATTAATTAATTTGTGTTCTTGTTTATAACGCTATGCATTTAGCATCGAGCACTTTAATTTTCCATAAGGACAAGTGTATACTTTTAGATATTTGATATATATACATACACACATAGATAGATAGCGATAGATAGATAGATAGAGCGATAGATAGATAGATAGATAGATAGATAGATAGATAGATAGATAGATAGATAGATAGATAGATAGATAGATAGATAGATAGATAGATAGATAGATAAGATGGATAGATAGAGAGATAAATAAAGCTGTGTATGAAGCTACCCTAGGCGCACCTATTCTATGTAAATATGTTTTACAATGGCCCATGCCATAAGCACAATCTTCAATATTTGGAGAAAGTGTGAAAATCGAACTTGACCAGTGACGTGAAACCAAATATTAAATTGGCAATACTCTAGCTGTGGAAACACAGCTATCTGTTTGCGGGGTAGCGTGCGTGGCTATGCGGGTCAAAGGTTAACCCGCCACGGATAGCTGCGAGCCAACTGCGAGCGAAGCACATGTATCGGATCTTTGAACGGCAAAATAAACCAAAGTGAGTGTAATTCAATAAAATGACCTATAACTGCCTGAACTCTGATTATTGCTCATTCCCTAACTCCTTTTGTGAACAAAATTTCTGGTTCGTTTACGTGATTCGGCTGATTTTCCGAGGAGTACTCAAGATTTTCACTCTAGCAGCGAACTTTGACTGAGAGTCACCTCCCCCCCCCCCCCCCCCCACCAAATAGTCTGTTTCGCTAGGCGGTGGGACTGAACTGTTTAGTAACTGGAGAAGATTACGCATGAGAGAAAACAAATGTTTGCAGTTTCCCGAATATGGCCAGTCAATATATGTTTTTTAACATCACCCGTCCAATTTCCAACCTCCCCCCTAAAAAAACACCCGAGAGGTCTCACTGCTATCACCATTCGTTTTTGTCGTAGACGACACTCATCTTTCGAGAAAAAGTGCAGGCGTAGACGGCACTTTAGGCTTCTCCAGCCAACCGGATAAGTTTCCGAAACTGTTGACTGATAATTGTTCCAGATAATAATTGTTGTTCTTTGCATGTATGAGCGTCAAAATGACGCCTTCCACGTTACCGTAAATTAACGACTTACAAGAGGGACTTTGTGCGAGGTGTATGGAACTATAACTCCGGTACTTTATGGAACACAACCTAACATCATTAGGGGCACACGGCTTACACCAAAGGCTACTTAGACCAACGAGTTTGAAAAATTATAAACCGGAGGTGTTTTTGAACGCAGATGCCTTTTGAAAACTTATATTTTGAACAATTTTAAATTTGAAGCTGTAAACAATAGACAACGGCGATTCAAAATTTTCCATCCATTCTTAATTTTTCCACACAGCTCATCTTCCCATCCGCATAGAAATCTTCATCTCTTCGCCAAACTCCCTCGGAAACAACTGAATCATTGTCCCTTCCCGTTAAAGTTGAACATTTTTCAAAGTTACTGACCGGGTAAAGACAATGACACTAACGCTTCTGAGGACAAATAGCCCGCCTGCCTGTTGAGAAATCGTTCCGCGTTCAAATTAAAACCAAGCCAAGGCTGCAGATGTTTGCAAGAACGGATTTTTTTGTTGACTACCCTCCTACACTCAGTCGACTGCTATTCGCAATGAAGACCGACGTCGACCGGCGAATTCAAAACATCAAGCCCTATTTTACATTAAAATACTAAAGTGACTATACACAGCATAGCAAACGATTTCTTTGCCTTAACTTTGCCCTATTGAATCAAACGTACTGACTAATCAGGCAACGGTTTCCTGTACATCTCTCTTCGTTTGCGTCAAACTGCTTGTCACTATAGAACGGAATACAATGTAAACAAATGTGATAAAGTTTCAGGTTCCGCAAAGTGCAAAACAATTGGAACAACAAAAAAAATTAAAGTTCAATAACCTACGGGCTATTGGTACCGACGGGTGTAACCATACATTTGTTAAAGTCATAGTCCTCGAGAATGGTTAATTGTCCAGGTTTACTCATTAAAAATGAATCATGCTAACGGTCAAGGATCCTCCTAGCGACAGGTCGTAAAACCGAGCGCGGACTTGGTCTCTTTTGAATCTTTGTGATAGGATTTCTAAATTTTATGGCAACTATAACTTTCCGTCGTTTTATGAAAATCGAAAATTTAGTTTTCTCCCGTGAGGACATCTGTATCATAGACAATAGTTGAGCTTATTATGCAAGTCAAGTGAGTGTATTTAGTGCCCCAATCAAATGATTAGAGTTTCAGTTTTATTTCAATATTCATCGTTCAGACTCGATTCTTCACATCCAGCATAAAAACCCCTGAAATTGCCATTTTGTATTTCAAACACCACGACAAGTTTAAATTGATACGCTCTAATATGCTCTGATCCTACTCCGACCAGATTAATTTGTGCGCTGAACCTCGATTTGTATTCTTGATCTGAGTCTCGTATATAACTCGTATGATAGTTCAATGTTCACTCACTTTTGATATTAATTTCCAGCGACTCATAAAATAGCACAGACAGCGTCTATGTCTAACTTTAATATGATTTAGGATTTCAGACATTGAATCGCCTGTCATGCCATATTGGGGACAATGGACCGGTAACCTTCGATGACATTTTCATTTTTCTCCTTCTGTCCAAAGTATATTGACTCAGAGAATGTTAAATATGGTCCTTCCTACCAAACACGGTGCATAGGGGTATACCGTGCAAGATACAATGTTATTGTTGACAAATGACTGCCACTGGTTGAAATCAGTTTAGTGAATTATCAGTGTCAGGAGTGTTGAATATCCGATCAGGAAGGCCCGATAAGATCCGAGGCGACGTAATACAAGGATAGTATTTCCACCTGACTTGTCTACAGAGGAAGACGTAGAAGTATAAAACTAAACTTTCTCGTCTTAATTGTCGGCATTTATATGATAAATGAGGGATAAGATAATACACAAACCCAATATAGAGCAAATTTAGATCCCAATCGCAAGCTGGACTTTATCCTTCCGACGTCAAGTCTTTTGACCGATGGCAATCTAATAAAATTCAGATGTAGAGTTGGCGACATTTACACCTTTCCTTGTTCACTGCAGTTCTCGTTAGCTGATAGTCGCCTTACTACTGCAGTGAGGCGACTATCAGCTGACAAGAACAATTGAACGAAGAAGCGAAGTTGGAAACGTCGCCATCTTTACATATAATTTTAACTGAAGGTAGATCACGCCTCGAAATTTAAAAACTTTAAACACTGCTCGAAATTTCTCAAACCTTTTCAATTCTTTTCTGATCTACCACTTGTGGGGGCTCTTGGTGTAAGAAAACTTTTCACCGTCTCAGTTTTTCGAAACTCGGAATTTTTATTTTTCTCCATAGAGTTAACACAGAGATGGCGGCCATTTTGAATTTCAAATACTAGTATCGGTAAATCTTGGATAATTTGTGTCTCTAGTACCAAAATTTGCTCGGTGACCCCCAATTTTTATTCATGATTTTGAAAGAGAATGGTTGAAATATTCCTTGAGGAAAGTCTTAGCAAAATTTAAGTCTTTCTTTCGAGGCGCATATTACCTAAGATTGCCAGTGCACTGCTTATGTTATGAATTCTAGTCCAAATCATAATAAAAGTACGCGTCAACTCAACAATAATAATGAATTTTACACATGTAGGCCTACTGACTGAGTGGGACAAGTCGAATACTGTGTGTGTCTTGACACCATACATCATAAAAAGCTAGTTACGACTGCTGAGTATAGACAAATAATGTACTGTTGCTTGTGGGGACATTGCGCGTATACATCGAGTTAAATTTAAAATTAATATAAACAGTATGTTACGATGCGCAGTAGCTCTCCCACTGTCGACGAACTTGAGCGCTGCTCCGGCGCGTTTTTTAAAAGTTCCCAGGCCGCGCATATCTGACCTGACGAGGTCTTGATCTATCGATGTACCGTACGTCCTGTTTTCCGTTATGTTTGAACTGGTCACAGGGCTTGTAAGGAGTTTTGTCGACCTAAAGCAAATACTTTTCGAAATGACGACGTTGAACCCATTGTATTGCGTTGTCTCCGGTATCGCACAATTCCGAGCAAGGGCAACTAAACAGTTCACGCTGTCCCTCGATTTGGTTTTGACCCACCTAGTGGCAATAATGGTTCTTTCCAAACATTGGCGTTAAAAGTATCACTGAATTTTTTGGTAGCGATTCTCGAAACAAAGTCTATAAAAATATGATACTTTAGAATAATTATTGTATCTAAAATTAATTTTTAAATTTAATATAAAATAAAAAGTTGACGCAAAAGAGTTTAAAAAATTCAACCCCGATTTTATCCATATAAATAAACGAGCAAGGGTTGCGTTAATACCAGGGATTCATTTTAAGTCGGGTACCTTATTTGCATAGTGTATGTTGTCCCTTTCTACGGCTACACGGCAACGGGTACAAGACAATGTAGTGAGATGAAATTTACGCAAATGTCTGGCTTTTTATGACATAATCAATAGTTGGATCGTCAATATTCATCGGTCAGTGTGGCTTCAGAAAAAAAACCGGGGTGGTACTTACTTAGGGGTGACACTCACAGGGATTTAAACGAAATCTCTCGAGCTCCTGTTGTTACTTTCCCCAGCAAGGTGACGGCCGTAGCCCCCTATCCGGTGGACGTAGAAACGCCCGGCTCACCAGGCTACAGTACAGCTGGTAGTCGAGAACAACTGGTATCTAACAGTCGGGCGAGTAGTGGTCCAACCAGCGTAGGTCAAGTCAACATGGAGGGAGACTACAGAGACGAAATGGAACTTGGAGGGGTCGAGAACGGCAATTACAGCGGGGAAGAGGTGCCGCCACAGAGTGGTGAACTGCGGCGATCGGAAAGTGCAGAGATACTGCACGTCTCTATACACCAGGTAACTTAATTCTACCGTAATCGCTGTGTATCTTCTTCTAGTTCTACGTTTATTCGTTGGTAGTTATTTTTGAGCAAGACTTCACCAACGAATGTTATACCTAGCTTGTTTCGTAGAGGGTTCATAGTCGTCCGTAGTTCGAAACCACACCTGCAAATCAGGGTGGCTCAGGGGGGACCATGACCGAGGGAAATCGCTATAAAATCTTGAACGACATTACGGGACAGCAATGCCAGAATCTCTGTACACCAGACTTTATTCAGCTTGCTGTGTTCGTAAGTTGTGCTTGTTGTAAATCATGATAATACTAATGCCTCTATCGTAAATTCCAGCCATGCTGTCTCGGATAAGAAGGTAAGTTATACACAACGGCACGCAATGGCTTGGCCAGATGCAAAGTGCCACGCCCGGACCGACACACCTGTTTTGTTTTCATCACATGCCCCGGGCCCTAAGAGTTGAAGTAATTCCCCTGCCAAGGTTAAATGCTAACTCGGTAACTGAATCGCCTGTCTGCTCAGATAATTTGGCCAAGTATCATTAAAAATGGTCCACAAGTTACGATCAAGTGAAAGCCCCTCAACCCCAGCAGACCCAGGACAGCAAAGTTGATCATCAAGCTACGCAGCTCACAGGGGTACCACTACCTCCATGCTTAGCTCGAAAACACTTCTTCAAGTTCTTGCACTCCATGGCTAGAATGAATACAGGTAACTGCGACCTAAATTATATTTGGTACCTCGTGATGACCAACTAAGGTCCAACTCTGCCGCCCAAAGGTTGTAAAAACCTAAATCATGCCATAAACTTAGCAAAACTATTAATTCTGCTCCTTCAAATTTACTACAGTGTGAATATTGATTTCCTAATCTCAAATCTGCCTACACAAACTTAAGAATCGGAAGATGAAAAAATACAATAAATGATTTGTAGGAAAATTCTTTTGAGTAATACATGTATGTGACTTTCATGCAACAGACCTAACATTATGTGGACTTTGAACAAGAAACCATAGAGGATAAGAGGTGGTGTGTATACAAAAAGTTAATATCTAATTGTTTTGGAAGATGACAAATGATACACAAGCTGTCCCCTTTGCTTGAAAAGATGAAATATATCGTAAATAACACACAAAATTTGTGAATTTTTTCCAGAGTTGTTTCCCCAATGAATTGTATTCCAGGAAATGCATCGTCAAACATCAGAACATTGTTCTGTAGGCAAATACCATGGATTGTATCTCATTCAATGGTAGCCTACAGCATTGTAAATATTATATAATCAGTCATACCAAGCTAATTATATCTATTCCATGTGTTTGCCAAAGATGGTGATATTACAGTTCGGCTGCTGTTAACTGTACATGTAGTTTATTGTTTACAAAGAAACATTATCATCTGTTATTTTCACTACCAAAAACAGAAAGTGTACACTTTAGTTTATTTGCAGATGGAAAAATACCAAATATAAACAATTCTTTGTTAGCCTTGTGAGATTTTTCAAATTAAAGAACAGGCCCATAATCAGATCCCATTGACATTTTTCAGAGTCATCATTTCTCAATGCAAAATGCTGCGATCGATAAACTCCATTCAGTATGCGTCTCTCATGTCTGTTTCCCCCTGCTGCCCTACCATATGACCTAATTCTTTCACCCTTTTACCTGTGTTTGTAGGTAAATTAGCATAGGTCAAAGGTCCCCATCTCAGACCTAATGACAACCTGGCCTTGGGGTACATACTTTGTTGAAGTAGAATTCATCCACCATTACTAAGACTCAGCAATCAACCCAGCCTCTTTCGTGGGCATTGTTTCTATTCAAATGTAAGACGGTAGCCAGGTCAAATGGGTCATGCATGATGAAGTGTGTATGGGTGATATTTCATGGCGTACGTGCCTTCCCTCAGTGCATCGCAATGCATCTAGTATTTCGTCAAGGAAACAGAACAAAAAATGCTGTAAAGAAGTCGCATGGAGAACAATACGTATGGCAACACTATCTAGCTAGGTCAATAAAAGCAATTTTTTTAAAATTTAATTTTAATCATGTATGCTTGTGTCATTTGCAATAACAGATACATGTACATCTAAATCTAATATGTATCACCTAGCTGTTCTAATTTTATACATGGATGTTGTCCAATGTTCTACTTGTACAGTGTGAAAGGAAAACTGCCCTAATGGATACACATGATTCATGGCCCTCTTTAGGATGGCAGTTATTTCCAAACAGTGTTAAATATTCAGTAACTGTTTCATGAACTTTCATCGTAATCGGCAGATGTTTAATTTAGCTTTATATAATAAAAAAGACATTCTAACCATAGTAGATATAGGGAAAACTTGAAGCATCTTAAATTAGCAATTGAAAGACTTAGCTAAATCATAGACAGTAGCTGTGACTAAATTCACTAAAAATAGATGCTCTCTAAAAAGACATGTTACAGTAACTGCATGCCAGCAAGGCTTATGCCCAATACATACAAGTTCCCAGGGTCTATTTTTAAAGCAAACAGCAATAGCAACAAACAGGATGAGAGTTCAATAGACTTGTGCATGTACAGTTTTGAAATTTTCATTTAAAATTCCCAATTTAAAAGAGAAGGAAACAGCTGTCAGTGTAAACACAAAGATTGTTCCTGTCCTGAATGTATTCTGTAGTAAAGCGGATATTTTACTTCAGCAAGCAAATTCTAGAATCCTTTTGAAACTGCTTCAAATTCAAATTTCCTTACAAATGAGATGTGTGTGCAAAACGGATGTTGAATTTGATAATACTACAGTGTAGTTGTTCACTGCAACCAAACAAGCATAACCATGACATTAATATCAAAGTGAAATACGAGATAGCTAGAATACAAAATGAATTTTTCTTCGCCAGAAACCATGAATTACAGCATAACAGTATTAACACACAGGTCCCCTCATTCTGCAATGAACATCAACATGAACTGGCTCATTCCCACTGAAGTCATTTTAACCCTTCGAGCACCAACATCAATTATTGTCACTTTTGTGAAATGAAACTCAAACAATTTCTTTCACATTTTCTCAGAAATTACGATGAAAAACTCAAGCCAAGAGGATATCCTGTAAATTCAGTCAAAATCCATTACAAAAATTACAGAAAAATATACAAAAATTTACAAAATGTTGCACTAAAATTTTGAAGGGTAAAAATATGGCAGTCAGAGGGTTAAAACCAAAATACATTTACAGAAAACTGTAGGTCAATTTTGTCTTTGAAATTTTATTTTGTTTCATATCAATTTAATCTTATCAACTAATACCCAACACTTTCACCCAAAATAGTTTGAACCAGTTACATTAGTTGTCAAGGCCTTTTTTGCCTATATTTAGTGTCCTTGTGGTCACAGATCACCGATTCTGCCAAAGATGACCCCATTTCATTGTGATTAAACTCAACCAGTTGAAGCAAACAAGGATACTCAACAGAGAAAGTGCCGGGTACATCAATGATAAAATGTCATTTGACACAGAGGTCAGCATGACCTTGGGTTTTCATTGCGTATTCCAAAAACATTGTTTTGATGGCATCAAAATATTTGTTACATGTAATACTGCTAATAAATTGTACAATTTCTGTATTAATAATGTGATGTTTTGTCGCAAATTAACCTGTTAAATCTTTTTGTCAACAGATTAAATCATCATGACAAACAAGATATTTGTAGAATAATATTTAAATTGTCTTACCTTCTGGCTTTTATTTTTAACATTTTCCATCAGTGTTCACAGTTTACGTTATTTTCACTGTAAGTGTACAGTATTATATTTTTAATGAAAAACAAAACAACAAATAAAATGACATTCAAGGACAGTCACTGTTAAACTGTTAATGCAGTCAGCTTGAAATCTTCACCACCATTCACTTTCATTTTACATTTTATTTTTTCACCAGTCCAGCTTGCACATCAGACCTTCACCTATTGTCATTCAAAGAAATAGAGAGCAAGGTCAATTAAGGTAGAATGCATCTCGAAAGTGCAAGACTTAAAATTTTGCTCAAACTTTCTCTTACCAAATCGCAAATAAAAATTTGGTGTCACTGTGCAAAGTTTGGTACTAGAGAAACAAATTACTTGACATTTGTTGTAGTATCTGATATGTGGAATTCAAAATGGCCGCTGTCCTTTGTTAATTCTATTTGAAAAATATAATTTTGGATTTTCAAAAAAGAAAATGGTGAAAATTTTTCTTACTCCAAGACCTTTAAAATAGGCCCCTACAAGTGGTAGATCAGAAAAGAATTGTAAAACTTAGAGTGTCCGAATATCTGTCTCTGAGGCGCAGTCTACCTATAGCTACAGTAATGTGCTTCTTCCATAAGAATGCTAATGCTAAGCCAGGTCAAGACAATACAACACAAGTGCATACAACAATACACTGTTGCTGACATATTATTTTTCATTAAGAACATTGGACAGTACACATACAGGCTGTGTTCACAGTTTTACACTAGGTTTTTCAATATTTACTGTGCATTTATCAAAAAGTTTGTGTAGCAATCTTTCATAACACAATGGAAGCTAAACTGTATTCAATTCACACGTGCATGAGTTTGATAATTGAATTCAACAAGCTCTATAAATTTAAAGAGAGTGGAAAATTATGTCTGACAGTTTGATTAATGCATTACTCAAATTCTATTAAAATGAAGTATTTCAATATTAAAACATATTTATACTTGTGATACTAGTAATTAACTTTTGGATCAGGTTTCAACAGGAAAGATGAAAAGTTGATTAGCCTCATTTTGTGCATGTCATTACAATCATAGAAAGTATACACACAGATCGAGATAAATTTTACGCATAGATTGTACCTACACACAAATTTTCTCACCAGATTCATTCCAACTGTGTGAGATTCTGTTCAAAGGTCACAAAGATCTCTCAGGCTTATGATTACAATCTTTATGGTGTTGGTATTTAAATTTCCTATTGGGTAAGATATATCTTATATTAACCCAAACGAGAGGCTTTAGGCAGGTGACCATTGGCCAGTGTCAGGAGGGCAAATTGTCTCCTACCTCAGGGGTACAAAGTCCTTTGTTTGGGCTGTACATGTAATAGTATAATCAAATGTTTTTATTACATGCCTCTTCTGTAGTTTTCACTCCAAACTGTTGGGTTTGACAACCATACATGTACATGCGTATGCTTTTTTTTATGATGAAAGACAAAAATCCTTAAAAAAAACTATTTTGATTATCAAATCACATTGATATTTTAAAATCACTGTTTTGTGGTTTATTGATTTTTTATGCATAATTTTGTAAAAATCATATATCCCAGTACAGCATGTAATGGGATCATTTTTGAATCTCAACATTGTCAAGTTCAAATGATGACTATGCAGCTGCTTCATTATCAACAAGTTACCATTGAATCCTTTGGAGCACGGGATGTTTGATAAATGAGGCATGTAATAAATTTGATTACACTACTGATGTTCTTCATTGCTACTAATGCTAGGGCACAACATATTAGGTACAGTTTATAAAAATGACAATTCTATTTTCGTCTTTCATACATGTACCTTCCCTCTGTCGAAAGTAATGTAGTAATTGCCAAAAACACAAACACGACTCTGTACTAATAATAAATAACATCAGGAATTTATTCCAAGGAATTTTCATTTTATTTGCATAAATGGTTCTCATCCTTTGAATCAACAGAGCGAACTCCGGATAATATCCATGGCTTTCCCTAATTAACATGCAAATGTGGACTGTTCAGGGAAGACAACTTGTAGTCAGGCATGTTGAAAAAAGATTAGAAGTCAGCAAATGACAATAATTCAATTTATCAATAAAAAACACCATGTGATAAAAATCCATCACTACCCAGCAGTCAGCAGGTACATGTACTCTATGAAATGTTAGCATGTGTAATAATAGTTGTTTTGTGACCAAAAAATATCCATGTGACTGCATATTTATCTATTTATATATATATGTATTTACTAATTCTACATATCAAATATATATATATATATATATATATATATATATATATATATATATATATATATATATATATATATATATATATATATATATATATATATCTCACTGTAATTGTGATGCAGAGGATGATGGCATACGTATTAACATTTTGAGCCCCTGATAACTGCATTATAAGCCTGATGCAAAGTGTTTGATCCAGTTTTGTTGCTTTTTTCATTCACTCCCAGCCAGAAGATTTATTTTTTTCAAGAATTCATATTGAAATGAACCATGTCACTGATTTTAAATAAAATTATTAAATAACATTGAAAAATAAGCATTCATGTAATTTTAAATCGTCAGTAAGATTGACCGGGAGAATGTAGGACAATCAGATCAGATAATTTTCTTATGGGTTTATAATTGTTAGGCTACTGAGCAAGGTGCAAAAGCAAAGGTCAAGTGGTTTAGTTGCTGGCTACATGTACATGTACATGTCAAACAGGCATTTATTGATATTGGTCCTCACACCACATTGAATCTTTATGCCGTCCATGGTATTTTTCATACAGTGATAGTACCCTTAGATTGTGTGATATTGCAATACAGAAAATATTTGGATTGCATCAAAATCACTGACACTGAAAACATGCTGTGGGATTACAAAGTGTTAATAATAAAGAATGTTTCAATAAATAATTGCTTCTGTTCATTGGAAACTTCACACCTCAGTATTCAAATTGGAGAATATGAAACTTGCTGTGTAGATGTTTTTAGCCTATCACATTTCACAAAGGCAGAGAATTAGGTTGTATCATAGCAACTCCTGTTGATACAGGTATTTGCAATAAAAGACACTCCAATGCTACCCAGGTTGCAAGGGAGACATAAGTAGTGGTAGGAGAAAAGTTTCAGATCATAAAATTAACCATGAAGTTCAGATAATAGCAGTTAATTGTATCATTTATGCACTGACTTGTTTTCATAGCAAGCATATTATTTTTTCCACCATATTTGATTGCTTCCATGATAAAAGTTTGTAGTAAGTAGTTTCAAGGCAACAGCAGACATAAAGCGTGTTTGAGATTTAGGTATGAATTGATTGCAAATTTGGACAATTGTTTGAGCCTCAGCAGCACAGCAGGTATACTCATATCAAATGGATTTTCATGTCAAGTGTTAGAAAGTAGCACCAATGATTTCAATACTCTGTAATTACCACAGTCAAGAATAAATGTTTAAAAAAAAATGAAACTGTGTAGTAAAATTAATTCAATTTAGAACAGTGTCAGGTATTGTATTATTTTTACATGTACATGTGCATTTTTGTAAATGTGGCATGTTCTTTTATAAAGGTATCACATACACATGTACATTGTATTAGGCAACAAATGACATTTCTGTAACAATGGCTGCAAACAAAGGGTTAAGGTCAGTTAGGAATCTGTTAACATGCGACGATGCAAAGAGACAGAAAATACTGTAAATTCATATGTTATATTCTGAAAGTACAAAATATATTTTTAGGTTAGAGTTTAGAATAATAATATTACAATAGTATTACAATATTAGCTCATATTACCAGAATAAATATGAAATAATATTTGGCGTGTGAATAATCCTCATCAACAATGGGTCATTAGTAGATTTGCATAGTCAAACAATGTTCATGAATACATACTTTGCATAAAGGGATACATTTATTAAGGAATTAGAATTTCAGATAGAGTATTCAGTTATTAGTTACATTTAGCTACCATTAATCCATCAATATTATATATGTATGATTGTTAATACAGTGTTAAATGAACAATATGCGAGAGGGTTGCAAATCAGACATGATAAATACAGTACTAATTCTGTGATATTTTTCAATTGTGATAGATGTTACTGGATTTCCTGATGCGTAAGGACAAGTTGTGATGGTGTGACTTGCAAAATATGGGGGGGGGGGGGAAGGGATGGGAGAGGGGATGGGGAGTTATGTATCCTATCAATTGTGTTGGTATGGTGCATTGCTATGCAAATAAACAAGGCCCAGTTGTATAGAAACAAAATGCATTGTATTTGCTGAACTAGCAGTCCACGAAAAGATGTTGTTGCCATATGGAACTGTGTGTCATATTCTTACATGATTTATGAATGAATCTGTTTGTATGTTGGATTACATTGCATCCCTTGGACTGGTTCCTAAGCTTTAAAAGTGTTCTGATTCATTGAGTCATTAGACAAACATTACTAAAGGTATGGGCACTCAAAAAAATGCTACCGAAATTACTGAGTCAAAATTTCCGTGTCAGAATGCATCATGGGAGCATTCAGAAGTAATGAACTGTAAAGTTACAAACCTGTGTGTTTGCGTGACTGAAATTCCAATGTGTGTCACTCCTGGTGGACTTGTCAGATGTAAAGGTGATTCAACAGAGCATAAATACATAAAAGTGTGTTTATTACATATAATTAAACTTTGTATTTTGCATAAAAATGTCACTGGTAATCACCATTGTCATTTTGTCATTACATTTAAGAGTTACACCTTTTGCCAGCCAAACCTTTTCCTTTGAAGAAACAGTAGAATTTCATGAAAGATTATGACTTGTCACCAGTTTAACCCCAGTGAAAACCCTGAGTACTACTGATAGCATTTGTTTATACATCGAAGGGAAATCTTGTCGGGGCTGAGTTTGTCATATCTAGTCATTGTCAATTTTACTATAGTCAAGTCCTTCTCACAAGCTGTTCATTGCCCATTTTGATCAAAACTTGAGGAAGATTCAAAGACTTTGAAAGATGTTCAAAATTGATCTCCACTGTTAAAGGTCAAAACACAGTGGAAATATAGTTGCATGCAGTGATCATACATACCACGTACATCTATGCGATGTTCAAATGAAGTGTTTGTACTGTACTGTAACTGTTCTATATAAACTTTGAATGTGTGTGTATTTATTTATTTATAATTTGGTACATGTAGAAGTCAATTCATTGTAAAAATACCGCTGGAGTTTCAAAAGAGGTCTTTTGGTAACTTTGAAACTCAACCAAAATGATGAAATACATACAGTACTTGTATGTAGTTAAATGAGCGTAAAATATTTCAATATATTCATATCATTTCAATTACTGATTGTGTACTATATAATCGTCAATTTGGGGTTTTCCCAGCAATGAAAGGGCTGCTCAATGGGGCTGCCATTCCAAGCATTGTGTTACCACAGTGTGTCACCATGGCACTGTCACTGTCCGTTGGGTTGGGCTGTATACACAAATGCATTACTGATGTGTCACAGATACATTGGCCTCAATTAGCACGTAGATGCCCTCTGTTTGATACCCAATGTTACCCTGTTCTATTGCCCTCAATAACTTAAGCTTCATGAATCCCCAGCTGAATGAGCTGTTAAAGCCAGCAGAGTTGTGCTGGGCAATGCCTCGGGGCTCTCTCGGCCAGACCATTGAGGGCAGTTCCCTGTCAGACAGAGATGAGGAGAAGTGTATTGAACACTGTTGTTTTGCCCATGCACATCAATTTCAATGACAGAGAAACCCAAATGAAAAAATGTTGGCATTACGTACCATCATCAGCACCATCTCAACATAGATGTAACATAGTAGACCAGTATCTTACTCATCTCCATCTGTTGCTAGGCGGCAAGAGATGGTGACGTAGATTTGATGAAGAGGCTGATCGCCACGTTCACCAACAAAAAGAAGAGAATAAACATGAAGGATGAAGACCAGATGACACCTCTCCATTATGCAGCCAGATACAATCACTATCACATTGTCAGAGTACTTGTTGAGAATGGAGCAAGTGAGTAACTTTGCAGCAAATATTTCAATAACTTTTCTTGAAAATGAAGAGTAACATTTACCTGCTGAGAAACATCCTCTTTCACTCACTTTCAAACCTTTTTCAACAACGTTAGTAAGACTTGCAGTAAGTGTGATCACTTCCAGTACATGTAAAAAAGCCACGTCTTGAAAGCTTAATTTTCCTCCTCATAAGTTTGTTGGGTAAACATCTGTTAGCTAGAGAAGCTTTCTACTATGTACATGTGTGTTATGATCATGAACATGTAATTTTAGGAACAAAATTCAGATACGCATGGCAAGTTGTGTTTTCCTAAGACATCTTGTGGTCTACATACTGTATACACACAACATGTTGCTTTACACAATTCCATAATTCATTTATCAGATTGATCACAAGACTTTACACGTGTAGTGATCAGAAAATGACATGACAGACTACATGTATATCATATCTCAGTGCATGCTGAAGCCCCCTTCAGTCTTTGACAGGTATGGTGTTGATGATCAAAACACAGTAGATCGCACAATAGTACAGTGGAGACAACATGCTTGCTGTACTTTGATCTGGATAATTCTACAACAAGTGTTACTAGTATCTGAGTTCTGAGCAGTGCAAATATATCACAGCCTTGAAACATTTCAGTTTATTCCAAATTTCTGTCTTGTGTTGCCTCACAGATATCCATACAACAGGTGAAGATGAAGCCACAGCGTTGCATCTCTCGGCTCGTTTCAAGCGATCCAGACTTACGTCCGTCAAGTCGGAAGTTGAACTGGCCAAGGTAGGTTACAACTCAAGCAAAACAAAACAGTGAGTCAGGACAGCTAGTACGGTAAACTAATAGGGTGAGGGTCACAGAAAATGCTTGACAATTGCTTATCGCTGGAAGGGGAATTGATTGGAAAACAAAATAACAAACGATAAGATAATATTGAAGAGCTGACCTTTGACCCCACTGTGCTGTGAGCACGTAGTTGTACTGTATGTGCTGCCATATGTGTACATAACTCACAGACCTTTTCAGAACTAAAGTCACATTGTGCTGCAATCAAATTGATTGTTGGATTAAGAATTGAATCATTAAATTTCCAATGGGTAGAAGTGGGGCTGTTAAAGTCTACAATCTTGTTTGTCAGTGGTTGATTTTCTCGTAGAAAGTATTCTACACCGTGTCGTTTTTACAAAGCTCTAGTATAGTGTTATGCTGCATTACATAATAACACAAAGGATCTCAAACAATTGCCACAACAACAAGGAAGGTTTCCACTTGGCACAGGTGTGATATAACTAGAATAACTATATTTTTGACCAGATATTGATCTCTGTGTAATTTGTGTGTGAAATTACTGCCTGTTTGTATTGTTGTTGTTTTTTTGTGGTAAATCATAAATGTTTGTTTTGCTACATGTATGTATATTTGTTACTGTTTCAAATTGTTTTCCATATGAAACCCATTTGTTGTACATCAATTTTATGTGACAACGTTGTTTCCCCATCAACACACCTCCACACCGTCCACTCGACATTTTCATTAATTGTTATCATGAACTAATCAATAAATCATGAAGTCATATTCATTCTTAATATCACAGTACTCAAACATGCAGCTACTGAAAATAACAGACAAATTGATCTTGTTTGTTCAAGATTCATACAATTATTGATTCCTGCCCACCAACTCTCTCCACACCATACTGGTACATACTAAGATTTATAAGAAAATCTTTGGTGGTTTCTGCTCAGTTTGACTTTTGAATATGTAATTTTTCATGTTATTGGAATATTTCTCATTTCTAATGGAAATGTCCTGCTGAGTAATCCTACCTGTCAAGTATATATCTCCAGAAAGTCAGCATACCTTGTGAAAATTTGATCGGAAAAATTTCAAATAATTTGCTTGTGAAAAGAATTCCATTTGTTTGCTTCTAAAATGAAGTCAGCAAGATTTTCTGACAGGTTCAGTGTTTGTTCAAAAGACGCTGAGAACACAGCATTGTCTACTTGACAGGGTAGCTGCCTCAGTTTCTATAGCAATATAGGTCACAGTGCCACTCAAGCACCTACCACTTTTGTCAGGGGGTGAGACAGGATATATTGTTTGAGGGTCAAGCAGGAATCACAAACTTTCAAGTAAACAAGTGTGCCCTCTAAGCGGATTTGATGCAAGACCAACTCCAGGGAGTTATTTTTGACTGTCTGTGAAAATTTTATGATATTTAATATCCCAGTATAATGTTGACCCAAAGAAATTGCAGAAAATTCTTTAAAAGGCTCCTACATTGCAGAATAATTATTATTCTTAATGTTAGACAAGACATGGCTTCTAAGCAAGCAAAATCTGTGGCAAGAACCTACAAATAATTATGCTGTTATCAATGACAGCACTGATGAGTGAGAAATATCCGTTAAATGTAGATGATCTTTCTTATACGTTATTCTCAACATGCTGACACTAAATTTCCAAATATATTCAAAAAATGATTAAGCATTTTTTTCTTAATAGACAACTCATTCATACCAAGACCTAATGATCAACTTATACATATTAACTTTTGTTTTCAAAGTACATCGAATATGCCAGATGGCAATGCGCCCTTACAACATGCATATTTTTGTTCATTTTCTTTGACCTTTACAGCGACAGAAATCTGTTGGCTCAAATCCGGTGGGTACTTCATTGAAAAACGTTTTGAAGAGTAAAAGCGCACGCGTGCTGTTCTCTGAGTTTCATCTACACTAATTCTGTTCTCCTTGCCTCACACTTTTTACCCACCATGCAATTGAAAAGGTCAAAGGTCATAAAGCCCTGTGAGGTGACAACCATTTACAGTGGATGAGCAATGACTAAAGTACAGCTCATGCACATAAATCATGCATTATCACACAGTCATTTGTCAGTCTTTCATATTCATCCCATTGTGGTGTACCAGCGCCAATAAATTTTTTGAAGTCAACCAAGCAATATTCTGTGATAAAAAAACCCAAATTCCCCTGAACAAATATGATATTCTGACCCCTTGATACATGTACCAGTATTTTCGTCAAAACATCAAATCAGAGCCATGTGTTCAAAAATTTAATATTAAGCTGCCTGTACACCATTTTGGCTCAAAGCTACAGAATCATGCCAACCTACATTATTCATGTGCAGGTGTTCCAATGATACACTGATTTATTCATTCATTCTCAGTTTGCCTTCACTTCATTTCCCCGGGAAAGAAAATATTCCGTAGTTGCGTCATGGAAAGGTTTTGTACGAAGTCCCACTTTGCTACGTTAAAAAACCCATTATTTGTACACATGTATTGCCAAAACAAATCTTGATGGTGTCTTTCAGAGCAAGCTACTGTGGGCATCGAGTCTTAAGTTTTTGTCGACATTTGACCTTGATATTCAATTGAATCATGGGTGATGTGAATCAAGGAGGCAGGCTCTATTGTATGCGGTGAATTTTACCTCTCAAACTGCACATAGATTTAATTGTAACTCTTTTCAAAGCCCATCTGTGCACAGAACAGAACAAATTTATTTTTCTGTGAAAGAATTGTTAAATAAGCAAATGAGACCACACTGTCATTTAAATGTTTTCTGTCTTCACAGATGAAATTTAGGCACAGATCTTAAACTTAATTAATCTCTCTATTGAAACAATATCTTACATCTTTCTAGCCCTGTTACAGTAATTTATACTAGGTTATTTTTCTTTTCCTCCTGGCTTTTCTTTTACAATGTAGCTGTTATACAGCCATGTGTGTGTTATGATCATGGTTGTGGATTTTGCAGTGTTCTTTGATTGATTGGTTGATCGATTGAAGTCAGTCTTTTCTGCCATCATGGTGAAATTGAATGTAAGAAAAAGTGTGTTATCAGTGTAGATTTTATACTGCCAGTGTTGTAAAATCTAAAGAAATCAATGCATCGCGTGTCAAACGCTACGTATTTGCATAAGCAGTGTGGTTACCGTGTGTGCGTGTGGTTTACAGCTACTAAGATGCTTGAATTATTGATTAACATGGGTGAAGCTTTATTTCCATGCTCCATTGACTTTTAGGCCATAGACATATAATCTTCTTTTTCCATTAATATATTAACAATAACCTTTTCCGTCCTTCAGTAAGGGGACAGAGTCGTCATCTTTGCCAATTTATGAACATTTTTGCATCATGTGAGAGTTGCTACTTATGTGATTCTACCAGCCGACATATGGCAGTTGATCAAATGTTCATTTTCTCCCCATCCGTAGAAACAGCAGTGTCTTTCACAAAATATTCAGGTGATATAACATTAATGTGCTAGCATTTCATATTTCTGTGGCTGTATCAAACACCATACATTTATACTGTATACTGTACACCCTTAAAACAACAAAAACATACAGATTTTTGTTGTACAACAGATTGTTATAAATTTGCATGTATGTGTGTATTTTGAATCCATTTGCGATAAAAATATAGGTCAGGTAGTAACCTGCCATACATGTAGTGTTCAATGAGTACCTTGTGTATACCCTACGGCTAAAAATTTCTAGGAGTAATGTACATGTATGCTTTGTATACCCTAGTGTGCACTGCATCATTGAACTATTAAAAAGAACAATAGCATAGCTCAGTTAGCAGAATCGGAAAAAGGTACTTCTCACATAATGCAAAAAAAAGACAGAATGTGAAAAGATGATGGCTTTACAATCTCCTTCTTTCTATTTATTAACCCTACCTTTTTCAGCAGTGGTGCATTGTGGGTATCTAAAATCCAACAAGTGGTGGACTAAAGCAAAATATTTGCTAAGTTTTTTGAATAACAGTAGATAATTAAAAAAAAACCAAATACTTGATAAAACAACGTGCTTGACATAGGCATGTGAAATATTTGGTGTCATAAATATTAAATGATAACGGGAACAAAAATTCACATTTGGAAACTCCACTGTTAATATCATTTGCGGCTGAATAAGCTGTTTATATCTGTTGCTGTATATCCGTTACCGTAAAATTAATTTCATAATAATGTGATGGCTTGAAACATTTTATAAGGATGACGGGCAAGCTTGATTTTTGCAAAATAAAATGCCAGTGACAAAAAAAAGCTGCTTCGTAGTGTTCCAATGGCGGCAGTTCTCTTTATTATTGCATGACTGTAGGATAGTTCCGATCCTTCTGCATCTGGAAACCCGAAATATCCAGCTAGACTACCCCCTCTGAAAAACCCACCAAAGGCTTCTAAGACTGATGCTAGCGTAAGTTTTCCTTTTTTTTGGACAGTCTTGTCTGAACTGATTCCTAAAGCATGACTTCTGGTTGATCTTGGCTGCTTGCATGGTTTTTCTTTTCAAATTTAAAACCTGTTTGTTACTGTTGGATGATGGTAATCTGTTTGTGTGTGCTGTTGCTTGCGTTTATACAGTAAGTCTCAGGGATTAGAAGTGGACAGCCAGCAGTATTGTGGTCGCCAAGGATACATGCAAATGAGGCACAGTCATTATCAGTCTTCCTGCCTCAACTACGCTGACTGACAATCTTCATATTTATCAGCTTTTGAAATTTTATATTCATTTTTCTCTTTAAATCAAAAGTGGGTAGGACGTATCAGTGTTTTTTTGAAAATCTCAAATAATTTATTGTTTTAATGAGATGAAAACCACATGAAATATCTCAAATGTAGAATTAAATTTTATAGTGCTGTTTCATCCCAAATTTATGAAGATTACATGTGCATGTACATGATCAGATAAACGTGAATCTTCTGCCTTTGAACTGTTGACTAATTATTCATACTAATGGTATGTGAGTTTAACCATACATGTACCTTCATTTATCTGGAAGACCCATAGACTATTTCATCTCGTATAAATTAAAGCAGTTTATGAATCATCAGGCAACTCTGTGACCTATGTCTGATGTCATTGACTTGTCTTTATCGTGAAAATATAGACAGGAGCTGCAGGAGTCTCAATGTATATCACATCATTCAAGCAATATTCAATAATCCACTTTAGCAGAGAAGAGGTATTTTCTTTGATAATCCGGGTAGAGAGTGTGCATTTACAGGTCAGAGTACAGAAAGGCAAAATCCCTGTATATATGAACTGTGCTCAAATGTGAGAAATTTGGCTAAGATTTTTGCTAAAAAGGACAATTACTTCAAGGTGCCTCTTGTATCAGTATTATGCAAATATTTGTAACCTGGAAGAAATAGAAAAGAAGAGTAATGAAACCATGATGATTGGAAATTGTACCATCCTGGTCTTGGCAAGTTTCTTCAACCTTCAAGAACATGTTCCAACATCTAGCGAAGTCTCTGTTCACCCCTTTCCCATTAACAGCAGAAATTTCAGGCCGGCTTCCCTAAAGTGCGTTGTAGGTCCAACCATGTTGAGAGTCGTGAATAAAATAATGCATACACCTGCATATACAAAAGCAGGAAAAGTAGGCGATCGACATGCTGGCAATTCTTTTAACTTCAAAGATATTGCACTTATGCACAGCTGCTCACAGCAAAAGCATCAAACAAAGTGAATATGCCTTCCCAGTATCAAGTTCACATTTTAATATTCACCTTTCAACCGCTGTGGATGAATTCCCATACATTATTTTTGTATAGTACCACACAGTCTCGTGATGTATCACAGTGCTCGTCTGTCATTTTGTGACCCACATGTACACCACCTGTACTTGCAAGTTATCCTGTGTGTGTCTGTGTGTTTGTAACTGTATGTTTGTCAGTCTGTGTCCCACTGTTTGGTTCCCAATCATTTTCCTTGTATGACAGTAAGTCTATCCTAATCTGTCTCTGTCTTGTATTTCAACCATCTATGCATCTGTTCTGTGTTCTGTCTAAGTATGTCTATAACCACAGACCATTCTCTGTGGTTTAACATGTAATGTTTATGGTCTATTTTGTACTAGTATAAAAACTAAAATATCTCAACCTTTTAGCCTGAAATCTATAGTTTCAGGTAAAAATTTGCAAGAATACAAGTACTGTGTGTACAAATACTGTCTTGATAAATCTTCATTTAGCCAAATGGACAAGAATTTGATAGTGCTGGTCAGCCGGTAACAGAGAGTGTCATTCACTACTTGGTGTCCAAAGGAGCCAATGTCAATGCCCAGGACATGTACGGATCAACACCGCTGCATTTTGCATCCATGAGAGGCAACGACGTCGCAACCAGAGAGTTGCTGGAATGCAGAGGCATCAACATTGAGGTATGAAGATGTAAATTTACTGTTTGAGTTTCTGTGGTGAGAAGTCACAAGTGTTTTCGTTGAGGGCAGTATATATATCATCTGTGAATTACAGCAGTTTGCCATAGTCATTTTACCAGGGCTACCACTGGTATGTTACAGCACATGTAATCATATCGTTAAACAGTAAAACGTTATTAAGTTTCAAAGTATTCTATATTCCCTATTTTCAACATGAATACTTGGTTTTCTTAAAGTAATAAAGGTGAAAAGGGCAAAAATATGACCACCTGCATTTTATCACCTCTGCTGTAGGTAAAAAATTAGTACACCTGCTTTTGTCACATTTTCCCATTATATGTAATACCAGTGTTATGCATACTGGTAATGATAGAAAAATCAAACTGTAGGGCAGTTTCCATCATGTAGAACATACTACATGTATCTTTATTCATGATAGCTCATTTTCAAAAAAATACCTGATTTTCACTTTGATGCAAGTTCTATGACATAATGTCATATAGAGGCTGCACATCTTTGACAGTGTTATGACAGTAAAAGTGCACATTTCACTGAAATGCATAAATTACATTGTAAATTAAATATAATCTCAATAGTGTGTGCCACGAATTATATTCCTGAACCCCCATACTGGCTGTTGACAAACAACAGGTTACAGAATCCTAAATTACATTGTAAATTTAATAAATCGGTAGTTTGTGCTAACAACTATTTTTCTAAACTCCCTTCATAGGCTGCTGACAAACAACAGATGACAGCTCTGCATCTTGCCTGTGGTCATGGCAACGTGGAATGTTGCAGGTTACTGATAGATGCTGGCGCCAACTTGCGCTGCACTGACGAGGAAAACGGGACTCCTCTTCACTTCGCCGGCATGGAAGGCCAACTGAAGATCTGCAATCTGTTGTTTGATGCCGCGTACCATAAAGATGGTTGGGTCACGATTTCACAGGTAAATTGCATAGCAATGTATCCCATGATACATCATTGAAATTTGACTTCTAGTTTTGAGATCTTTTAACCGCTAAGATTGCAATGCGCATGTACATAAGAACAGTTAAAAGCTGTAAGATGGTTTGAGCTCAAGATGTAAGTTTAGCTGCCACTAAGGACTCCTGGTTTTCAAATGGTTTTCAAAACATATGTGACTGTGACTGTGCTGAATTTGACTCCTGGTGTCTGCATTGCTATAACTTATATATGTTAAAGGTAGTGTGGGCCTCGATAGTGAAATACTTAAACATGTGTTCCAACATTCCTCAATGAAATTTTTAACCATTGTCTTACCAAATCAACAATAAAAAACCAGAAGTCAACATGCAAAGTTTGGAATAAGAGAAACAAGTTACCTAACATTTACTAATATTTGGATTTTAAAATGGTGGTCATCCCTGTTAACTCTTTGGGGAAATAAAATCGTGTATTAAAAAAAAAACTAATATGGTTAAAATTTTCCTACTCCAGGAGCTTTAAAATGAGTCTGAATAAATGGTAGACTAGAAAGATACTTGAATAATTTGAGAGCCCGAGTCCTTTAGGCATATTCTACGTTTGAGTAGCCTACATTTAGACTTATATTCTCGGTATTTTTATCATGGTTGACAAACAATTTCAAATTTCATTAAAATAAAATAGGACAAAGTAATACACATTCATTTTATCAGAATGGTACATTCATTTATACAGATGAAATTTTGATGTGACTTTAAAATATATTGCAAATACTAAAAATCCTTTGTGAAGCAAGAATGTTTTTGATTCGTTAGCGATATTCGTTGTATTCTGATGAAAGACACATTCATGTTGAGACACTGTTACTATGGTGGGTTAACATTTTAGGAACACATTTTTCAATTTTCTTCAAGATGGTGACAGACACCGATATGGAGGACAACACAGCACTCCATCTTGCTGTTGACAACGGACATCTTGAGATTGTCAAGCTGTGCCTGGAAAAGAGTAAGTGTGTCATATTTGCATTTTCTTGCTGGTATTCCGTGTGGACCCTGTGTTAGATGTTAATATTACTGTGCCTTTTTAACTCATACTCACGTTTTTGGAACCAGTAGAAAGTATTGATGTGGTAAAGTTCATTGAAATAACTAAGTGCTTGAGATTATCAACTCAGCAAAAAAAAAACACTTCCAAATTTAATCTAGAAAGACATGTACCAGTGTAGTACACAATTTTATACACTTCATAGTTTATTTGAGTTGATTGTGCAGCCAAGAGCAAATTTGTACACACATACAAACATTCACGCCCTTCTTATTGTACATACATGTGTGCACAAAAGACACAGCTCTCAACATATTACTAACGTACCCTTTTTCAGAGTCTGATATCAACACTTCCAAGAAGAACTTCAGTACACCACTTCACTCAGCTGCAGCTCTTGGTAACATTGAGATTGTCACACTATTGCTGGAGCACAATGCTCGTATCGATGCCCTTGATGAAAACCAGGCCACTCCACTGCACAGAGCATGTGCATTCAACAGATGGCAGGTTGTAGAGTATCTGCTTGACATGTAAGTGGCTTGTTTAGTCCCCATGGACAAAGTCTGGGGACTTATAGGTTTGGTTGCATCCGTGCGTCCATTCACGCAAATTTCTCAGAGATGGCTGGAGTGGATTATTTCAATCTTGGTTCAAGGATTATTCCCTGTGTTATACATATACATGTTGATTTGTTTTGTGATGCATCCAATATGGCCATCATTTCCATCAATGGTTTCTTAATTCATTATCAAATGGGGACTATGTCATTGACAGTGACTTGTTAAAGGCATGATGCACCTCGCAAGACAGTTTTTGGACACTGAAACTGTTTCATAGCTATTCTGGTCCACCACTGGAGGGAATGGTTTATTCTTGTGTTTGAGAAACTTAAAAATTTCACATTTCCTAATAGAGTTAAATGGGCAGGTATTGTAAGGGACCGTCTCAGATTGTCGCAGAAGTTCAAGAAACGAAATTCCTTCGTTTAGATCAAAACCCCCTCCCCCCTCCCCTAAACGAAACTTCAAAAGTGCGAAATGTTCATGTCTGCCTGAGAGTACAATGTTGCATTTTGCTATTTGCTATAGCTACTAAAGACGTATTACCCTTGCCACATTACAATTAAAGTAATCGATCAGATTTGAGTACTAACAGGGCATTTTACCGCATAAAAGTTTCATTTTATTTTACTTTCCCTTTTTACATCTCTTGTGCTGTTCTTTGTCTTTGCGAACACGCAATTTGTACTTGGTAGGGGCGGTAAATAAGCGAGAAACTTTGACAAGGGGGCCCAGGCATGTTCAATCAATCATATTAAACGACTATGACAAGATGCATTACAAGTGAGAATAAAGACATATAGTGGTTAGAGCAGACGCTTATAAATAGCACATTTAAAAAAAATGATACTTTTTGTCTTTGTATAATTTGATGAATGACATGATTAGGATACAATGTTACTATCGATAAATTGTGTTTGGGGCACCTACGACAGTTACAAATTTGTTGGCACGAGTATGGAGTTTTTCTTTAATTTAAAAATAAACACACGAAAACTTGTGATCACAAAATAAAAGTGCAAAAGTGAAGTTCACTAATTAAATGGAGGTCAAACCCCCCCCCAAACGAATGAATTCGCTCTTTTGAACTTCTGTGACAATCTGAGACGGTCCCTAAAGTGACTAAACTGTGCACAACTTTCAAAGGAGAACAAACGGACTAAAATCACGTAAACAGTTAATGTCAACAACTGCAAACTCAAGGACCAGGGATTGAAGATTGCCACTTTAAAGTGGTGTACAGCAGCTATTTTGAGTTTCAAAAATCGGTAAATTTTAAGTAATTATTTGAATACCGTGTAGAAAATCTCATACCTTGATCATATGCCGTCTTTCATAATTTTCAAGGTGACATAGATTCCTTGTTTCCCTGAGTAACTTGTCAGCAAGAGTCAAGACCTACTATGTCTGTGAAACATGTATAAGTAATAAAGTAATAAGTGTATAAGTTGTTGCTTTCTTCCACCAGGAAAGCCAAGATAGAGCGACGTGATCAGGACAACTTCACTCCACTGCTGATTGCAGCATGTTACGGACACAGTGAGACAATCAAATGTCTACTGGATCACAATGCGGATATCAGTAAAGCTGATAAGAATGACAAGACTGCCCTCTATTGGACGGCAGAGGAAGACAGACTTGATGCTCTCAAAGTATGTGTATTCTTTTCTCAAGTTTCCTCATATTTCTTATCAGCCTTTCAGTTCTTCATTGAATTGTTTTTAGGTAGTTTGTGCCTCAAAAATTAAAGGATTTCAACTTAGCTCAAACTTTCCTCAAGGAATCTCTCAACTATTCACTTTCAAAATCGGGAATAAGAATTGGGATCACTGTGCAAATTTTAGTACTAGAGAAACATATTACTCAAGATTTACTGATATTTGAAATTCAAAATGGCTGCCATTTCTGTGTTATCTCTATGGGGCAAAATAAAATTCCCAATTTTCACAAAACTAAGCTGATCAAAGCTTTATTTACTCCATAAGCTTCAAAATGAGCCCCCACAAGTGGTACGCCAAAAGAATTGGTAAAAGTGTGAGAATGTGAATATCTGTTACCAAGGCACATACCGGTGAAATCTTTAGGAATTTTGTTTATTCTAGAGGAAAATTCAATAGTTGTGTAAATTGTTGAAAAATCATTCATACAAGTATTTCACAGAGCAGTTTGGAGAAAGTGAGAAAAAAATCATTGGTTTCCTGTGTTTTCCACCGACAGGTGCTGCTGGAGCATCCGTCAGCTAAGAATATGCTTGAAGAGACCGATAAGTATGACAACACTCCCCTCCATGTTGCCGCTCAGAATGGATACTTTGGAATCGTCAAGGTAAGAGGATTTTAAACTTGCGCACAATTTGAAAATGTGATAGACTGAATAGAAAACATGGGAAAATCTTTGTTCTTTCGTTTAGGGTATTATGAAAGCATGGCCGAAAACAAGATTTATTTAAGAATCTCAGTGACTTATGTATGATTGATTGAAAATCTTAAGTGTGATTGTAATGTTATTTTGCAGTAAATCTACAGTTGTATCATCAGCTTTAAAGAAAAATATTTAAATATCCATAAATTGGATAGAAATCAAAGATTGAAAATAACAGAAAAGAGCTTTTGCCAACCTTTATTTTTGGTGGCATGTTCATAATATGAATAATTGTATGTAGTTTTCATCTGTTTAATGGGATTTCTTTGTCGATCTTCAGACCTTGTTGGATGCTGGAGCCATCATTGATCCAAGGAATGAAGAAGAACAAACACCATTGCACTTGGCAGCAAAGAATGGAAGAACCAGGTGAGTGTGTCATTACTAGCTTGACAAATTTTGAGTTGAACTTCATGATATCTCTGACTAAAATTAGATAGGGCAATTTAGTGAAAAAGCAGAAGTCAATCCCGTGTGCGTGCTCATGCATATGCAAACAGGTCCACACTCACAGTTGACAACAATTGATGAAGGTCAAACAATTGTGATGAAAGGTAGTGCAAAATTGAAAGACACTTAAAACATTTGCTCAAACTTCCGGTCAGGAAACTTGAAAGCATCATTGTCCCTGTGGTAACTGTGTGAGGAAAAATAGAATTTTTGAGTTTTACTAAAGTAAGCGTGAGAAAACTTGATTTTCCCCAAAAACTTCAAAATGAGCCCCCACAAGTGGTAGGACAAAACGTTTCAGAGCCTGAATATCTGTCCCTGAGGTGCATGCAGTCTACCTTAAAATAGAAGGCTTAAAGAGTGTAAATTTGTGTCGAATGCATACTTGAAATACAAATTGGTGAAACACCCAGATACCTTCATAACTCAAATTCACAAATTAAACCATGCATTTATTTATTTTTTTTTACCTCAGAACTGTCAGGGAGCTGGTTCGTCGTAACAAAATGATCATCAATGATGAAGATGAGTTGTCCAATTCACCTCTGCATCTAGCAGCTTTGGAAGGTCATGTCCAAACGCTGAAAGCCCTCCTTGATATTGGTGCTGATATTCAAGCCAGGTATGCTATCTACTTATAACGTGGCTGTGTTCTAGGTCTACTCTGTCTCACATAATTCAGTCAACTCTACCATTGACTGAAATGCTTACCAACTTGTATAACAGAATAGGAAAAGGATCTCTTAAATTTTGTTTTTCTTCCTGTTTTTCATCCAAAATGGCCCAGTGAACACACTTTTGCTGCTTTTATTTAACAGGAATTGTAACTTGTGGACACCCCTTGATTGTGCTGCAGCCAAGGGTTGGGTGAAAACATCACTGGCGTTGTTAGAGGCTGACTCACCGGTCGATCCAACTGACAAAGCAAAGGTAAGCAACAATATTTCCTCAGCCAAATTTATATCCAATGTATGATGCATATTTCTGCATTTTTACTTTTGGACCAATATCAATGAAACTTAGTCATACGTAAATTAATTCAAGATTCCAAACTTGTACAATATTTTGAAAGAAAGAGCATACTGTGTGAGCCTGTAGAGGGCGCCCTCTATTGGGAAAATCAGAAATTTGAAGTTAGAAGTTTACCTCAATGTTAGATGATCAGAAATATGGGTACAATTTACTTGTGCACCATGGCAACAATGAGACATCTATGAAGCTATGAAAAGCTGAGAATTTCATAAAGGTTTCAATAACAAATCTCTTTGTAATGCTTGTGAGTGACAACAAAAATGGAAAGCCAGCTGTGGATATCAAGAAATCCATGAGTAGTTGCTTTGTTTAGGAACAATTTTTTTAGAACCCCACTTTTTAAGTGACATTTACTGGCCTATAGACGTATCCATGTTATGATTGAAACATTTGGTAAACAATCTGCACAGCATGACAAATGGTCTGCATTGTGTGACCATGATATCAGTGAGCTTGTGTGTCTAGTATTTTTTATGCAAATCAAAACGAGAGTGAAGGTCTTGTATTTTTTCGAAACAAATTTATAAATTTACCGACTGATAAAAAAGCTGGCGAGGGCACTACAATTATTTATCAATTTTATTGTATCACAGGTATCGAGTTACCTGCAGAAATAACTTAAATTTTTTAATTCAAAATAATTTTTGTATGGTGTATTTCATTATTCTACTGTGTCAATGCTTATCGGTGTATATTATCTTGTCTAATATTATATTTCTTGCAATAGACAACTCCATTGCACTTGGCCAGTAAAAACGGCCATGTTGATGTGGTACAACTCTTATTGAAGTGGAACGCAGACCTGTCTTTCTGTGACGACACAGGCAGTAACTGCCTGGATCTTGCCATAGACAATAACAAAAAGTGAGTCTTTGCAGTTCGTCAGCTGATGTACAAAACTGTCAGAATGTTTGTCATGAGTGTGTGTATTTGTCATGTGTAAATATTGATTGTTTAATCATAGTTTGTTGAAAATTACTCAAGTCTTGGCAATTTTTTAGTGTTTTTTTTTGCACGAGATGGCAGGCTAACTGCTTACACCCAATAATTTATTGACCAGTATGTGTTGAGATGAATATCCATGTTTATACACAATAAAGTGCATTTCCAGCTTTTCAGTGAAAAATGAGATATCATTCATTACAGTTGCAAACGTTTCGAATGACACATTTTATAAATTAATATTTTTGTAAATGCATGATTGTCTAATTGAAATCTGATGTTCATACATGTATGATACTTTGTACTTCTTAAATTTTACATTTCCTGTTGACACTGCTTATCCATAAATCTGAATAAAATGTACTGGTACAAGCTTGAAGTGATTTTAGTTTTATTACACTATTTTTTCTGATAATTTTATGACTAAAAAAAATTAAACTTTTCTGCAGGGATGTTGCTATGGCAATTATCAACCATCCCAATTGGAAGAAAGCCATGGAGAACGCCACAGCTGATCCGTCAACCGGGATTTATGACACGCCCATGCGGAAACTGATCCGTAAGATGCCAGGTATGAAAAATGCTTAATCCTTTTTCTCCCAAGTTGTAGTTATTTCTGTGGTTTGTCTATGGAGCCTTGTAGAAAGAGGATTAATGAAAGTTATCCCAACATACAACGTTATTCAAGATCCCAACATTGTTCAAGATACAGCATGAGCTTTCTATCTCTGTTTGCATGAAAATATGGATGTTTCACAATTTCCAAGAGCTGTATCTGCATACAGAGTGTTCTGAAAACTCAGTTCTTTGTATATGACCAAGCAGGAAAAACTTCCATACTTTCTGTAGACCATGTTGACTATTTTTGTTGCGCAGTGAAAGGAAGTGGGCTGCGTTGGGGAGAACTGGGTTGTGGCATGTTACAAAAGAAAATTTATGTTGATGTGAGGGCGCTTCTCCCTTTAGCATAGCATTTTGACCTAAATCAGGGTATGTAATCAAATAAGGAATTCAGGATATACATCTGGATAATGTGCAACCAACTTCATCCAGTGAATGACATTTTCTCTTCCAGATGCCGCTGAGAAGGTACTTCAACGTTGTACCAAGGCCAATGATAAACCAATAGAGCATCCTGAATACAAGATCTCATTTGAATACGACTTCATGGACGACATGTTCACCAACTGGAGACATGATGATCCCAGTAAGTGAATTAAAAAGCACAGGCAATTATATTCATTTTGACCAGAATGAAAAAATGTAATGTTCCTGTTAGTTTTGCGACAAGACAGTAGATACTGCACTTAATTTTGTTGTTATCATGAACATTCACTGAGAAATGATTTTATGATATTATGTCTTGTCACTGTGAGTAATCTGCCAGTCGAATTCACAGAATCAACACTGAGTATCTTTCAAAGAAACATCGTCCTTATGTAATGAATTGAAGAGAAAAATACCACCAATTTGATTGCCATTTACACAAACATTGAAACTATAACTATAAATTCATGAACTGTATTTCATTCTCTAAATGAAATTGTGAAATTGTCCAAGTATTAGTGAGTTAGCCAATAGTGCTGCTCGTGGTTCCAGGATTTTTGCTAAATATGCACATGCAGATATTGGACACTCAGGGCTCGAAATTAGCGTAGTCCCGCGTCAACAGACTACCAACTTTTCCCTGGGGCTACCAAAATCTATGAAATGGTAGTCCACACGGACTACCAAAGCCTGGGACATGAAATTCAGTCAGAACTAGAACTTGGCATGCGATGTCCGTCACTTTGGACGAGCTGAATGCAGTCAATCCCAGTTAGCTAGCTGGACACAGAAAGGCCAGACTATGACTTTGTTATGCAAATCGCAAAGACGACAAAGCAGTGGAATTTTGCAACAAAGTTTTAATATGTGAACTGATGTACTTGGTTGACAGGCACAAGAAATGATGGCCAATAAAAATGCATTTTCACTACATTTAGATCATAATGTATCAATTAGAGTTACACAGAAATTATTGTCTCCTCCCCTGCACAGAAAACCCATGCTCTATTTTAGCCCTGCTGTGCTACAGTGTATGTCTCACCTGCTGAGAGAAAGTCATTGTCATGGCGACTATCAAAATTTGCATATAACTGAGTATGAAAGGGGTTGTCAATAGGTCACCAAACTCTTGAGTGTCACTGGAGTCCAATACCGTATTACTGGTTTCCTTTGGGTATTAAAGGGGGTGTGGAAGTATTCACATCAAACGAATGGAAAATTCACTTCATCATGGGCAGAATCTTGACTTTTCTTGCCTGGTTAAGGAAAAAATATACCTAAATTACAAAGTGCATGGGCTACCAGCCATTGTCACTGGGCTACCAACTTCAGAAAATGGTAGCCCAAGTTGACTACCAGGGAAAAAAGTTAATTTTGAGCCCTGGACACTGCTACAGAAAATACAAACAGATTTTGTCAATGTTGCATGCATGGCTGTTGTTACACCTTGTAGTCTGAGCCATAAATAGGGGCTTTAATGTTACAATTTAACACTAGAAGTTGCCTACTTTTTAGTAGCTTTGTCATAAGTTACAAAAGTGTAAGTTCAAAATGCAGACAATGTTTTACTTTACTTTTGCATATTAATGAGAGAACAATAACATCATTTGGGAACAGCCCTATTGCAGTTCAATGCGACATTAAACCATAATTGGCAAGTGGCATCAGTAGTCAGGAAGTACTAGTTTAAATCTTGATATTTAGTGAGAGAGATATTCAATTGCTATGCAACTTTTATTTCTTCAGTATCGGATGCCATGTCATCAAAGTCCGATAGTGTCTTTGAGGAGGATGGGAGCTTAAAACCAGCTGCTCAGCCATACTCCAAGGATGCAATGGTCTTGAAGAAGAACCACCCTCTCATGATAATGGTACGGTGCAGTCATTGATTCTGTTTTCAGTGTCCCATTGAAGTTCATTGTTGAAAAAAAAAGTATTGATACCAACATTCATTTTTTCCTAATTTCATTTCATGGTTGTCATGTATGATGTGAAACACCCTTCTGTATCTTCAAGTATACTTGATCACTGTTATTGTCAGTTATTACAAACTGTAGTTTTCTTGTGTTAGCATCCTACAATAGGTGATTTCTAACATCTGAAGCAAAACAATAAAGACTATTAAATGCTGGATTTTCAAGTCTTGTGAAGACTTTCAGATAAAAATGTACATTTGTGTGTTACAGGTTCAGATCTTTAATCAGCTTTGTCTCAGAACAAATTAAAGAGAATTGATTACACTTTTAAATATGTCTATCAAAGAGTTTTGACGCGTCAACCAAGTGCCTGGAGTCATTGTAATCGTTTTTACAAAATCAACCATATTTAATCAACACTGTGCTGTCCAGTCCTATATTTATTCTGCGTTAGAGCTGTTTTTTCACTCACTTTCTTCAAAACTTTTCTGTACGTTCTACAGGTCAGATCCAAGAGAGAGGAACTCCTGGGCCATCCATTATGCATCTCCCTGCTACGGCACAAATGGAACAAATATGGCCGCATGGTGTATTACATCTCCCTCTTTATATACTGCGTGTTCCTTGCCGCTTTGACCAGCTACATCCTGCTGATGCCGCCTCCGTACTATGTCTACGAGCACCCTAACGGCACCAAGGTGTGGTACCTCAATGGGGAGGACAAATTCAATAACGCAGACCCGAACAACCTGACGTTGAGTCCAGTCGTTGATATATTCAAGTGGATTGTGATAGGCTTAGCGTGTTTCAATATCCTGAAAGAGGTAAGAGTTTTGGTATCAGGATTCTGACTCATAGACATTTCATCACTGGGCTCAAATTTAGCGGTAGTCCCGCCTCCACAGACTACCAACTTTTCCCTGGGGCTACCAAAATGAATGAAATGGTAGCCCACACGGACTACCAAAGCCTGGGACATGAAATTACTTAGTGGGCGACATGATGTTGATCGCTGTTAGATGACCGACGCTCATACAGTCAACCCAGCTGGACACAGAAAGGACATGTCGACTTTGTTGCAACAAACTTTCAATAAAATATCATCTATCTGAAATGATGTACTTGGATGACAGGCTCGGGAAATGATGGCCAATGAAATTCATTTTCATAGTTATTTAATCACAATTTATCAATCACAATTAAACACAAAATCCACAAATTACGCTTTCCGAAGTGTACAAGATCATCCCATGATATGGTGGGGAAATATAGTCAAAATTGCCACGAAAGTATTAGGAACATGACTGTACCAAGTTGTCATCCTGAAATTCATAGCCAATCTATTTTTAGTATGTCATGTTTACACATGTTGAGTGAAAAGTCGTAGTCATTGCGAACATCAAAATTTGCATATAAGCTCTGCGTATGTGTGAATAGGTCGTCAAACTTTGAGGCGTCACCGTTGTCCACTGCACATGCTATACCGTTCTCCTAAGGCTATGATCTGTAGGTATTGATGTCAAATGACTAGAAAAGTCACTTACTGGATAGAATCATGCAAAATAAATCGTTCATTGTCTAGATATAAATAAAAATATCCTTTACAAAAACCCCTCTTCATTCATGCATGGGCTACCAGACCTTGTCGCTGGGCTACCAACTTCAGAAAATGGTAGCCCAATGGGACTACTAGGGAAAAAAGTTAAATTTCGAGCCCTGCATCACCTGGACATTGCAACCCCACCGGTTGGGAACAGTGTAAGGGACAGGGCTATGGTGGAAATTTCAACAGGTAAATGTCATGGGGTCTCTGTCGTAGAACAAAGGAATTTTTCAACAGTACAAATTATGTCTGCTTCAAGTATCACCTTGTACACAAAGAACAGGTGTATCATGCATTCTGGTAGCTGTTGTCACTAGAGATATTTTCATGAAAAATGGGTATGACATTCTCTGCACCACTGGCATTTTTGCACCATCTCCTGTAAATTTTGTAGAAATTACTTCTCAAATCTGAACACAACCTGATGAGAGAGCTGAAAGTCTTAACGGTGTCACTGGGGACTGGCTCCATTGTATTCTGCTGTATTGCAAGTATTAACAGGCACTAGAAATAGTTCAGAAATAGTATGTTAAAGCCAAAGTAGCGGTGAATGTGTAATAAACTGTTTCTTCATTATAATATACAGCTGTTCCAAATGATGACCCAGCGGTTGAATTATTTTGGTCTTGAAAACCTCATGGAATGGGCAATCTACATCTTAGCGTTACTGGTTGTCATAGATTTCTCATCAGACCAGAGGACTGAACGTTGGAGAGAGGTAAGCTTGAGAACTGTAACAGCTCTGTTATTTTAGAATGTGCCTCAAAAGCGAAAACTTTCCTCGATGAAACTTTCAAGCATTCCTCTACCAAATCAAGAATAAAAATCAGGGGTCACCGAGCAAAGTTTGGTACTATAGAAACAAATTACCTATCATTTACTGATATTTAAATATTCAAAATGGCTGCCATCCCTTGGTCAACTCTATGGGGGAAAATACAGTTTTCGGTTTTCAAAATACTAAAGCAATCAAAATTTTTCGTACATCAAGAGCTTCAAAATGAGCCCCCACAAAGCAGTAGATCAGAAATGTATTGTAAAAACTTCAGAGTCCAAATACCTGTCTCCATGGCGCACTCTACCTTCATGTATTAAATTAATGTAGGAGTATAAGTTTACCATAGTGAATAAACAATGAAAAAACGGCCAGCATGCGCCAGCAACAAGACATAAAGTTTCTAGACGAAGGAATGCCTGTTGGTTTAATGCTGTTCGTGACAAATTCAAGGCAGCCAAAAAAGAGCGTCGGCGAGCAGAGAGACAGTGGCTGAAAACTGGACTTACAATCCACAAACAAATATATAACCATACGAAGAGAACTGTCACAAAATTTGTTCACTCAGCAAAAACCACTTATTTCTGTAATAAGGTTAGTGAGAGTCGTACATCGAAGCAACTGTTCGGCATCACACATAAATTACTTGGATCCAAAAAAGCCTCCCCTACACCAACAATATTCCCTGCAGTAGAACTTCCACAGCGTTTTCTGGACTTTTTTCAAGAAAAAGTTGAG
This sequence comes from Ptychodera flava, assembly GCF_041260155.1. Classification (NCBI taxonomy): domain Eukaryota; kingdom Metazoa; phylum Hemichordata; class Enteropneusta; family Ptychoderidae; genus Ptychodera; species Ptychodera flava. The sequence continues at coordinate 28,081,280 of NC_091937.1, read as the reverse complement.
ACAATCAGAGCCAGTCTTGATTGTCAAAATATCTCCCAGCCTTTGAGCTCAGAAAGTTGCTTTCGAGGTATGCCTCTCAGTAACTTTAATCTTGTAAACGATGATATTGTAAAGAATGTCATTTTAAGTTCCACTGCAAAGACATGCGACCTAGACGCAATGCCAACCGATTTGTTGATAAAATGCTTAGACACCGTGTTACCATACATCACACGGGTTATCAATCGTTCCCTTGCATCGGGCACATTCCCTACTAGTTTCAAAACTGCTCTTGTTAAACCACTGCTGAAGAAACAATCTCTCGACCCAAATCAACTAAAAAACTACCGACCTGTCTCAAACCTTTCTTTTTGTCTATCATACTTGAAAGAATTATTTTATCACAATTACTGAAAAAATGTAAGTGTTCATCTTACTTCCCACAACCTTTTGAACCCTCTTCAGTCTGCATACAAACCAGACCACAGTACTGAAACTGCTCTATTGAAAATAGTCAATGACATTCTGACCTCCTTGGACTCTGGCAAAATTACCATTCTCACTCTCTTAGATCTATCTGCTGCATTCGATACTGTCGATCATGGCATCCTCCTCCACCGTCTTGAACATACTTTTGGCATCTCCGGAACTGCTCTATCCTGGTTTCAATCTTACCTCTCAGGCAGAACTCAAACTGTAACTATCAATGGCATACGATCAACAACATCATCTATCTCTTTTGGTGTCCCGCAAGGCTCAGTTCTTGGCCCTGTCCTATTTGTTTTGTACACTGACCCTCTTTTTAGCCTCGTCAGAAAATACTCATTAAATCACCACGCCTTTGCCGATGACAATCAATTATACAAGGAAACCACAATCGATTAAATAAAATCAACTGTTGAATCTGTGCAAAGTTGTATCACTGCCATCAAGCAGTGGATGACATCGAATAAACTCCAGTTGAATGACAGTAAAATAGAGGCAATACTTATATCTTCACCCAGACAAGCTGCCAAATCATCTCTTCCTTCATCCATAATCTTGGCGATTTTGAAATATTTTTCGCCCCAGTGTCACAAACTGAGGAGTCACACTCGAATATGTGTGAACATGTGCAGAATATTTGCAAAGCTGCATACATTCAAATTAGACAAATTAGCTCTATTCGTCACTTTCTCTCTGTACAGGCTACTCAAACGTTGGTCTCTGCACTTGTTCTGTCTCGTTTAGATTATTGCAATTGTCTCCTTTCTGGTTGCCCTAAACAGCTTATAGACAAGTTGCAAAGAGTGCAAAATGCTGCCGCTCGTCTCGTCTGTAATGCTAAAAAGTATGATCATGTTCAACCCCTTTTGCAAAAATTACACTGGCTGCCTATTAGTTCTCGTATCCACTACAAAGTTGTATCCACTTGCTTCAATTCACTTGCGGGCACAGGACCGCAATATCTCTCTGAACTTCTACATCAATACACTCCAAAAAGACAACCCCGCTCTTCCTCAGATTCTCGACTTCTCAGGTTTCCACAAAGACTTTTGGCGAGAGACCTTTCTCTTACATTGGCCCTGCATTATGGAACAAACTTCCTTCTGACCTTTGCCACTCCAACTCTACCCTTTCCTTCCGCCGTTCCCTCAAGACTTTTCTCTTTAAACAGTAGTTTAACCTTGTTTGTTTATGTAGTCTCCAGTCCCAGTGGTTCAACATTTCCTCTGTTATATTGTATTGTCACTATTGCGCCTAGAGCTCTGTTAAGAGATTAGGCGCACTACAAATGTACTTTATTATTATTATTATTATTGCAACAAACATTGCCAACCAGATGACACAAAAGCAAACAGAGTGTGTGATGTCTGTAAGCTAAAAGAAATGCAGTTTGATGATTTTACTATCTCAGTTCATTGATTGATATTGTCTTATTTCACAGCCATGGCAATGGACCTGCGCTGCAATCTGTATATTTTTAGCATGGATGAACCTCATTGTCTTTATTCGTAAGCTACCACGTCTTGGGATCTACGTGGTGATGTTTATAGGTGAGTAATCTAGGATACTGTAACTGCTGCGAATATCTTGCCAAATTAAGCCTTGCAGATATGCCCTTTGATGCGTTTATGTGTGTTTTCGCATGTCCAATGTACAATTGTATCAAATAAATCTGCTGAAAGGTACTTATGTACTATCAGCCATGCATGCATACTTGCTTAAATTGTATTTCATTTTACCTTAAATTACTGATACATCACAAAATGCATAATATGTCAATACAGCTGCATGGAATTTTATCTCTGAAATTATCCTTAGGCAGGTCCATTGACTCGCATTTTTGAGTGAAAATCTCCAAAAATATATTTTATTGTTTCTTAGATGTACTCAACACCTTCTTGAAGTTCTTCATCGTCTTCTTCCTCTTCATCATTGCATTTGGATTGGCATTCTACGTCTTACTGATGAATCAGGTAAGATTCCCAGGTGAATCTGAACATTAATGTGAATCATAACAAGGGAATGATTTTCCTCATATTGGTGTAAATAAGAGATATGCTTGGCAGATGATTTGAAAAGAATATTCAATGTTCAGGCTAACATATGAAGAATTTCCTTCTCATAAGGTTTACTCGATGATCAGTCTTTGATGATGAGAGCACATCAATCTAGCCACCTAACACACATTGTCAATTCACACACTGTCTTTTCTGCTTGACACTATTTAGGAACCCTTCCAGACTGCCTATCTCACGTTTGTCAAGACCTTTGTGATGATGATCGGTGAATTTGAGTATGACTCTATATTTTTCGGCGATGATTATCTGCAAGGGGAGACACCAGATATCACAAGCGACGAGTATTTTGCCCACACAGTGTGGTACAGTGAAGTCACCTATGTCTTGTTTGTACTCTTCCTCATCATCATGTCAATCATCATCATGAATTTACTGGTGAGTCATCGTCTTTGAACAACACCCCACCACCCCTCTGCTGTCCAATTTGGTACAACCCACTTTTCTGCCATCGAAAAGGTGGCCCACCATGTCAGACAATGTGTTGGAAGGGCTATATTTAATGTTTTTCAAAATGACATATTTCTCATGTGAATGTTGACCTAAAGCTAGTAGCTCTATCGACATAACATAGGCTGGATTGATATTTAATTTGTTTTCACATTTCTGTCAGTTGTCAGGTCTATTTGTATCACAACAAACTTTTTGATAAACTGTCATGTTATTGATGGCGCATAGTATAGCATAGAAAATATTTATACTGAACATACAGATTCATGCACTAATAACTTAATTGATAAGCATTACAAAAAGTTGATATGACTAAAATATCTTTTGTTCAAAATTTCAATGTGAAATGTTCGTTTTATGATGATATTTTGTACTTGTATTGTCTTGTGATATGTATGATGAATATGAATGTGGATTTCTCGAAGCCAACAAACATTAGTGCCCAATGCAAAATTTCACTGCACACAGTGACCAAGACACTGTACTGTTCTTCATCCCTAGGTTGGTTTGGCCGTAGACGACATTAAAGAAGTACAAGAGCAAGCTGTCCTGAAAAGATACGCCATGCAGGTAAATGCATACACTGGCATCCTCCAGTCTGTGTTCACATAGATTCAAACTTTATCAAATCTATGTATTTTTACCCTGTGATCCATATAAATAGAACAGCAAAATGGGTCTTGACATGAAACTCTACACAAGGGCATTGCTGACTTATAATTGGCAAATCAATCAATCAAATTGCCCCCATCTTGTTTATTCGGGGGTGATTACCATAGTTTATTAATCTCCCAGTGCTATTCATATGTATAGCATAAAGAGCTGTTTGGATCAGTCAGTGTGTGTCTGTCCGTGTGTATGTTTAAATAATATATAAAGGATGGCAAAGATTATTTGACCAAAAAAATTGAATTTAATCCATACACAACATAAACTACTGCCATGATAAAAGATTTCTAGATGTGTCCAGAACAAGACAAAGTGCGGATGAATTAACCAAAGCAGCATATACTTTTCCTTTGAAAATCATAAAAAATTAATTTCCAAATTATTCAATCAATTGTAGATAAACTAATTTTATGAGTAAGGTGCAAGGGTCTTTCTTCCAAAGAGAGAAACATATTGCAGGAGCTTGATTGCAAGGAACTCCAAAGACAAAGTCCTCAAGAAAAAAGCAATACAATGTACAATGCCTATGATATACACACACTGACACATTTCACAGCAGGAAATTGAAATGTTTGTGACCATGTCATTTCCAGGTTGAATTAGCATTAGATGTAGAACAACTGATTCCACAGTTTATCCAGCGGAAGTTCATCGTTAGGAAAGAGACGATTGAACCAAATTACGTCTACAAGAACCCCGTCACCAGGCTGTATTACTATTTTGCTGGTACAAGTGCCATTTCAGCTCCATCGATTGCTAAGGCTTTGAGACCCGATTTGGTAAGTATTTAGTATTGTCTAGGCAAATGTATTTTCTGTCATACATACGGAATTTTGTCCAAATCTTGGTCAGTGGGATCAGACACTTACAGAGGAGGTCCCGCCAGCCTGTTACGATATATCAAATTCTTAGAAATTGCCAAACATATAATAACTGACCCCACATTTTGATATGGCTATATAGAGAGAGGTGCTGATAGTTTATGTACTTGTTGTTGTGTAGATTACCATTTCAGAATATTTTGTGGAGGGGTTAATAAACAGGGGAGTAGACTGCATACATGTGAATGGATATACAGCAAACCAATGCTATACAATGTCAGGAGCAGCCCCTAGATATCTTCACTGCATTTCGACAAAATTTCTCATTGCTGTTTAACATGAACAACAGAGGGCGCCATTGAGACACCAATAGAACTTTCAACCACTCAAACATGGTTCTTTACTTCCTTCACTGTTACTAGGAACCCATTGATGAGGTACTTGAAAACCAAGAGGCTTTGACTTCCACAGTCAATAATCTTAGAACAAGGGTGAAAGTTCTTCAACAACAAAACAGCAAAATTGAGAGCATGCTGGCTGCAATTATACAAAGCCAAGGCATTTCATATGAAGAGGAGGATGGTACTGAGATCTCTGAGTAACCATGTCAACAAGCACTTGTTCCTGGTTACTACTGTTGTTGTGTAAGGCATAGTGATGGACGACAATTTCAAAATGGCTGTCACTCCCCCACCCCCCTCCTTCCCCTACACATGTTGCGTGAATAGGTTGGTAGCCCAGTAGCAATAAGAAATGTGTCTGATATAGTGAATATGATGTCATGTGGCTGTAATACCTGTGCAACATTTTGTATGTCAGGCTTATGAAATCAAATGAATTCTTGGAAAATTCACAGCATTGTTTTATCTGTGGCTGATACAGTCATTCCATGACTGAATGTGAAAAGATCTATTTTTTCATATAAATACTCATATTTTGCATAATCATATGAAACTAGAATCACTGTACAATGTGAATAGAAATGTTCTTGTCAAACGTTTAAAGATCAGCTCTTAGAGCTAATTTAGAATTGTCATCCATGCATCACTTGCCCTCAAAAAAAATCCTATACACTGTATGACTTGTAACATCTGTTGTTGGAATTTGAGTTCTCGCGGGAGCAATTGTGCCTAAGGAGCTGCTCCACTGTCAAAATTTTAATTGGGTACAGAGGCTAGAAAGAAGAGACAAAAATTGCAACTTTGAGAGTTGCAAGAAGCTTTAAACATTCCAAAATTTACATTCAGACCAGACAAGAGGCAATCTTTTGTACTGTTAATACATTCATTTTTGTATACCCTATCACGAACACAGTATTTCTTTGTGTAAACAATTGATGTTAATGATCTCAGAACATTTTATATAGTATCACAGAACCAAGGACATTTTGAGAGTAAAATAAAATTTTTAAGAAATTTCATTATTGTTTTCAGTAGAATTCACTATACATGAATAATATCTTTTACAAGTTGTATGAATATATATATATCTTTGATCTAGTCAAGTTTTATAAATTTATCAACTATTTTAGGTGTACAGGGAACTGTTAGTCCACATCTAGTAATTAGATGTGGAAGAAAATCAACAAAACTGAATATATGTGGAACTGTATTCATAAACTTATTAATTGTAAATATACTTTTGTACATAGGATTCATGATTTGAGAATCTTAGTCAACTCATACTTTTTTATCTCTCTGGGCTGAATTATCATTTTAATTTGTATATCCTGTTTCAATAACAAAGAGAACACATTTATTAAGCTGGGATTCTCATGAAGTACAAACTTTTAGAACTATTTCATCTTAGGTTTCAGGGTTCCCCAAAGCTGTTTTAACAGCAAATGAGGATGTACTCTTTTTACAGCAATACATAAATATTTCACTGTTGCTGTAGTTATTGATTGTAGTATCGAGATGGGTAGAATTTGGTTTGGATCATGCTGCGTCATCAGCCACAAGAGGCTGAACCTTTCTGCACAATATCAAGAATAACTTTTGCAAAACCAGGGCTTATGTGGCACATAGCACAATTAAAAGTTAGGCTGCTTTCCCTTGGGTGTCCGTAAAGTACCTGCAGGGCCTTACAGTTACATACATGATTTGTCCCACTGCTGCCACCATTGTAACAGCATGATTCACCCAATCAAGAATCAAACACCATGTATTTCTCAGTTATTGCAAACTGTACTGCGAGTCAAAGTCTGTGAAAGTTATTTTTCTTGGAGCATAATCTTTGTGCTTTTTCTCAATTTTTGAAAGAACAAACACAAAATGCCTAGTTTGCTGACATGTAGGACTGTAGAAGCATGTCTTTACTTGATTTTCCATGTGAGAAAATAGTTGCCAGTATTATGCAGCAATATATCATTTGTTCCTTTTAACGAATTTATTATGTATCAGGCATAATCATCAACATCAAAGATTCGTTGAAAGTTTCAAGCTATGAAAGTTTTCAATTTCATATTTACTTCCAAGGGTCCATCAAAACTATCCCTTACTCCTTTGATTAATGTGAGGCTGACTGCTAAAAATTTATCCTTTTTCAGCAGAGTCCAAACTTGTAGACTATCACAGTACACATGGCATTCAAATGACAAATGTGGCTGACCATTTGAGTTTATAATGGTAACAAACATCAGGGTTATATTTATGAACAACAGAATGGATACATTTATAATTGTAAGTGAAATTTTAGAACGATGAAATGAAGATTCACAGGTATAATGTTGTATCTTTAATTTTTCCGTTATTGGATTTTATGAGTAAGAGTGATATGTTTGTATAAAATATGTTTGTTGCACTTCACTAACTGTTTGTAGACATACCTAGTGATCATTTTGTCTTGACCCCAACGCCATAGCTCGTTCTGTCATGTGACTCACTACTGCAGTTATGCGATATCATACTTCCATCAGATGGTAAATTTTTGCATATTATTTGCCGCTTTTTGTAAAATTCCACATCTTTTAACTATTTTAAGCAGAATGTGTATTGAAGAACCTCCTCCTGCAAGTGACCATGCACACTGAAATGTGTAAATTTACATGATTTGAGGAAGTCGTCTGGGTTTGCCAAGAAAACAGGTGTGCATAGTCAAAAATTTCAATCGAAGGAGAGGTGCAAATTGAGCAACTTAAACAGTCTTTTGGAAATAAAATTTCAAAATTTAATGTATTGCAATGGTGATTTCACCACAATAGCCACATATATAACCCATTTACAAGGCACATACACAGACATAGAGTTGTTGTATTTGTGTTGGGTTGGTAGAGGGGGCCTCTGTATGGCATGTTCTGTGTGATTTAAATAGCAATTTTTCACTGCAAGCTTTTTATGTTACTGTAACCCAGATTTTCATTTGCAATTTTGTAATTTGTAGACTTAATGACAGTTATCGTTTCAACATTTTAACTGAATTTTTTTAATATAATGTGTTTATCAACATTAGTTCCTCAATTAATACGGAAATCATAGGTATGTTTTTGTGAATTATGATTGAGAACATGTACTTTTACCAAACCTTAAACACATTTGGTGTCTTTGCCGTGGTTTTTAAGAACCATAGTAACATAGTGCACTGGTACACCAGGAGAACACTTGTACAATGACCTTTGAACTCTTGAATCTGCTGCCTTTACTTCATTAAAAAGATAGTAGCTGTAAATTTTGATTGCATTTACCTAATTTTTGTTTTCGGAAACAAGTCAGTTTTGTTCTATCCCATTATGTGTGATAAAAACGTATTGTGCTCACAAACACCAAACATTGAGTGCAGTATGCAGTGTTGTCATTGACAACTGGATCCCTGTCTTTACTGAAATTAATGTGTCAACTATTACTTCGGACAGACTCTGATTGCACAACTACTGCTGCCTTAACAAGTTGAACAGTAAGTTTTTCAATGTGATTTTGGGATTAGAATGAAGAAACTGAACTTTATAGCCAGAACTACAATCATTTAGAAGATCAAAAGTTCAGCTAATAAAGGTTTAAGATAAACGCTGATGACAAACACATGTGAAAAAGTTTCAGAAATTGGAAACGAATGCTCCATATTCAACTTTCTATAGGAGTTGTCAGTGTCCAATCCAGCCCCCTCAGTCTCCTGAAAATAGATACGACTATCATTACTTAGAACAGTAGCCTCAAACTAAAAATCTTGTTCACAGGGAACGTTGAATTGGTCCTCAGATCTCTTCAACATAATGTTGTCAGCATTTATGTTTCTACATCTGTTTCCTCGAAATATTTTGCTACAGCCAAACAAATGCTGACACATCTCACATTTTAGGAATACTTTGCGTACATGTAAGACTGACCTAAATGCAATAATCAGACATTGCAATACACTCTACTGCGAGATGTACAAAGCGGTGACTTTTTTCTGAAGTATAATGCTGCATAGAATGGCTATTAGATCAATGCAATGGCATTTTGGTATAGCATATAAATACAGAAATTTATCCATGGCTTGGAGAAGGTCATTGGACCCTTCAACCTCTGTGATGATAATGCTGTAGCTTGCATAGGCCTCCTTTCAAAGTTGACAGCAGTACAATAATAAATGTATTCGGTAAGTTTATTAGAGAGAGAGGGTTCATGTCTCTGCATGTGAAAAGTCCAACAATGTTTTGTGTAGCGGTATCTGTGTAACCGTAAACTGTACAAGGTTATATTGTGGCTTGTTGTCAACTCATTCTCAGGTGTTCAAGAACAGGGATGTTCTCAGAGAATCCCAAACTTGTTTCAAGCCTATACACTTTGGGATATTTTAGATTACTTTAAACCCCTTAAAATAGAATATAAACTTCAAAGTTATACATTTTTTCCTCTGAAATTGCTTACAATATCTAAATGTCTTTCAATTATATTGCTGTTGGTAACAAGAATAATGGTATATTCTCTAAATATTTTCGAATATTTTTAAGAGTAACTTTCCACTCTCAGATTTTAAAATTCAAAGGCAAGTGTGTATTTTCTATTCAAAACTTTTAAAAATAAAATTTCTCTATATAAGCATAAATGAGTTCTGATGTTCTCTATTGATAAGAACACACATAAACACACAGGGGGACTTAAAGGTATGCAGTCACCTGTAATCTAAATATGCCCGTATATGGTCAAAGGGAAGTTCCTTGGTATTCAAAATGCCCATGCGAGGGCGCTGTTTTGAAAAAGCGGCCACCCACTTAAAATCTGTGATTGGTTAGATTTTCTCTTTCCATGGTAACTATGGCAAAATTGGAACAGGTGACGGTATACCTTTTAGGGTGATTTGCATTAGTACTGGTATAGTTATCCAACTCATTACAAGTGAATGTGCTGAGAACTTGTCCATTTTACCCTTCCAATCTACTTTCTGAAACATTCATGAAGTAATTTATTTAACATAAATGGGAAAATTATTAAGGACAGACCACTGCAGCTCTGGAGGCTTTTTGTATATTCATATTTTGAGAAACATTTACATGCTATCAAAACCTGATCATCTTCCAGGGCATTGCAATTTATTGATTGCCCATGCGCTCTGGTTGTGAAATGTTTGTCTTTATGACGATCACCTCAGCTCTGGTTGTGAAATGTTTGTCTTTATGACGATCACCTCACATTCCTAAAGACCGGTGATTTCATCGAAACAACTTTGTTGTTTGATAGTCAGAGGAGCACTAAGATTGGAGATGTATGACTTTCCATGATGTAAATTCTTTTAATTTTAGTCTCGCGAATCCGCGAAATGGATTGATATGTTACAACTTGGAAGAAGGTGTATGATCCCTTTTGAAAATAGCGCTCAAAACTTCCACACAAGCATAGATACAAGCACATTAAATTCTCACTTGCAAAGACACACTGACCTTTGGCAGACATATTTGTGATTTCCAAGGACTCAAACGTACTGTAAAGGACTCATTTGAACTCTCGAAGACAAACTTTATTGTTTGCCACGGCAGAAGTTGGCAATCATTTTATATCTCTCAAATAACCCTACATGTATGGCAGGAGGTCCGCATATATCTAGCATTATGATTATAGTTGAAATAAAATAACCATACAGTTTCCAGACTATTTATTAAATTTAGGGCACATTTAGTGCTGATACACTAAAGAACAGCCCAAGTTCTCGCAAATTTAGATCCGCTATTTTAAAAAAAGTGTCTTGTTGGTGCCCAGGAAGAGAAGTCCAGCTCCTGTATATCAGTGTATTAAACTGGTGGTAAACAAGTAAAAACCTGTTTGCATGTTTGTATAGTGTCTTGAGCAGGGTGTCACCAATGAGGGTTTATCTCCGAAGTTAAGAAACACGACATTGTTCGAAAGGCTGTAAATCAAAAGCGTGTCACGTTAAAAGGTTAAATTGTATCAGTGCCGAGAATCACGCGCACAGTTTAATGAAGATTATTCAGCCATGGAAATATTTGTCTGGGTTAGGTTCGTCCACGGCACACGACAACTTCAACAAAGTAGCGGCCATTTTGTACGAATTAACCTGTGGATCTCAGTGAGTGTTCAGTATCTTTCACATTTGCCTTTCCCAACACATGAAGTATTTGTGCATTCAAAAAATTTATGCTTAGCAGTGAAACTGCGAAAACCATGATGGGACCAGGAAATGTCCTTACGATCAACATCAAAAACCTCATCGGCGACATAAAAGTACAAGGGCACAAATTTATGGCTTTGTATTTAATCTCTTTGAAACAGTGCCAACCTTTGAAATTTAATCGGGCAATTCAATACTTCCAAATTTCCCCGGTCCACCCAATCTGTAATAATCTGTAATTACTGAAGGCTCCCTAAGTGTTCATATAAAAGTGTTTTATCTCGTACGAGTGGTATCCCTGAACGAAATGTTAGACGATACTGTCTTTAACATGAGTTTTCGACTCCAAACTAAACGTTTTCCAACCACTATAATTGTTTTGAACTTCCTCGTCACGGGTTCTCTACGCGTTCAGGAGAGGATTGTAATTGCTGTATTCCTAGAACAAGGCCTACAGTCATTCAACATAACATTAGGTATACGTAGCAATCAAGCATTGGAAATCTCTACCATCTTCATTTTAGCAAATAAAGTCTAGGCAAAGAATTAAAGTAGTATTAAGTAGCTATTCAATGAACTGATATAAAGGTGTTCCAAATTTGAACACATAAAACTCAGTGTCCTTTACACTTACGAAAAATGCAGTTGAATATAAATTTTTAATACCGTAGTTTGACTTTGTTTTTAACCTAATTGAAACTTGCAACCTTTGAAGCTAATCAGGTTATTTATATACGCTTGTAAAGAATATGTATCATTCTATAAATCATAAAAATCACGCGTTATTGATTTTTTGAGTGATAACATACATGGTCGAGAGAAGGGGTTTGTGTAAAATCCGCACCTTTTCCCTCAAAGATGTAAAAGCAGTCATGTGAATAATTCCATAGTATGGTTCATTTCATCTAAACAAATACACAATAATTTACAATATGAGAAAAGAAACAGCTTTTAAAAATCTTTTGAAGAGACAAATGTTTCTAAAAATTCCATTTTAGCAAACATGAATGACAGCAGACAGAGCATTAAATAAATCTGGAATGCAACAGCGTGAGGAAACAGGAAAATTAACATATTCATTAGCAAATAGTTAAAAGGCAATTTAGATTCAAATGACAAAACACGCCAAACTTTCGCCATATATCTTCTTCTTCAGATTGTATTTGCTACAGTGGAGCAGCGCCGGTAACATATGTTGATATTTCTGAATTCGAGTGAAATCCAGTGTAGACTAAGGTCGTTATTGATAATCTGTTTGTTTGTCTTTTTTCTGTTTCGTTTGTTTGTTTTTTGAAATATGAGGAAGAAACTGAAAAAAACTACAATCAATTCGAGTGCGATCACGCAATGCTGCATGAGCCAAGCTGTCAGCCGGCCATCGCTTATTTTCGACATGCCAAGATTCCCCGGCACAAACGCTGTAGGGTCGAAATCATTTCAATGTGAAAAGTTTCCTTATTTGGGGTGTGAACGGACTGTCAATCGGTGATTGCTCTACAAATATCACGGATGGTGTCATATTCACAAACAATGTGATCTTTTGTTCTGCAGTTTTGATCGGCAGTTTATTTAAGCCTTTAATTTTGGAACGCGGAAATTTTCCGCGTTCTGGATTTAGCCTATATACAGAGTACAGGAAGTCCCGTGATTGGCCCCCCGAAATGACTAAAAAGTATGCCCTACATAAAGATATTTTTTCTGATGATGAGATCTCGCTGCCTGTAGCTTTACCCCAATAATGACGGAAGCAGGCAATAGTGCGCTTATAAAAACAGACTTCATGAATAGATTTGTATCACTCTAAACCTGTGGTTTAATGTCTAGGCTTAATTTTTCGTTAATTGTAACTTTTCTGTTTTCGCAGAGTCAAAACTAGTAGATTGTCATAGTACATATGGCATGTAAACGACAAATGTGGCTGAACATCAAAAGTTTTGTAACAAAACTTAGGGTTATTTTTATGAATGACAGAAGCGATACAGTTATGAGTGAAATTTAAGAAGCGTGAAATGAAGATTCACAGGTATAATGTTGTATCTTAAATTTTCTATCATTGGATTGTAAATTTTATACGAAACAGTGATTTTATTACATGTATGTTTGTAACACATCATTAACTCGTGTAGAAATTCCTTGTGGTCATGTTGTCTTGGCTAAGTGAGATACACATACTCTTTCTGTCATCTAACATTCTACTACGGTGATGCGATGCTTGCACCAGGTGGTAGAGTTGCTTTATGTAAGATTCCACATACAGAATTTGTATTGAGGACGCTCCTCCTGTAACTGACCATGTTATTGAGTGCACACTCAAATGTATAAATTTACATGACTGGAACGAGTCGTTACTCTATTAGCCAAGAAAATCCTATTAATAAGATGTACATGGTAAAAAAAATTCATCCAAGGAGAGATGCAAATTGAGCGACTCATAAATAGGCTTTCGGTAATGAGGTATCGAAAGTTAATGGCGCTTCGACTGTCATAGACACACATATCCAATTTACACTGCATAGACTAGAGTTAATGACAGTGATCGTTTTACACGATTGGAACAAATTATGAAGAATTGGATCCTTATATTTTTCAAAATTATATTTTTGGGTGTCCTATATCTGAAAATTGCACTAATACAAGTTACCCATAAAAACAAATGCATTGCGCAAAGAGAAAAGCAGATGAGTTTACATTTGCAGATTGAACCGATATCAGTTCACTATCCAATTATTCAAAATTAGTTCCAATCGTGTTGTTTCAACATTTGAATCAAATATAATGTGTTTATCAACATTAGTGCCCCTAATCATAGGAATGTTTTTGTGATTCAAGATTTAGAACGTATACATTGACCAAATCTTAACCATAACTTGTATCTTTGCCATGGTTTTAAGAACCATAGTTACATAGTTTAGACATATTTCATTTCTCCTGACCTCAAATAATCAATATTAATATATTTATAGTGCACTGGTACACCAGGAGAACATTTGTACAGTGACCTTTGAACGCTTAAATCTGCATCCTTTATAGTCGGGTCGGAAGGTAGGGTTCCCATGCACCCCATGGATGTATTTTTTAACATACATTTTTGTAATCCTTAGGGTCTATATTTAATGAATTTTGATGTTCCCAAAATCAAATCGTGTCCATGGGGTTCATTTGGCGCCATCTTTGCCGCCATCTTGGCCGCCATCTTGGATTTCAACAATGGGGTAGGGGTCACGTATCTACCGCTCGACGGAAACAGAAACAATAAAATACTATAAACGTTACATTTTTAGAAAGCCAAGATCATGGCCTTTTCATTGATATATAACTTAATAGGGATTAATTAATATTCGAACGTCGATTAGACTTTATATCGGCCATTGGCCGTAAATCGTAAAATTTGCTAAATTTCACACCCAATAATTAAGTTCCCGTTCCTCCAAACAATTTTCATAAGGTATTTATATATTTTTTGGAAGAACTGAGTGCAATAAACAAGAAAAACAACATTAAAAGTATGTGTCTTGAGATTTAGTGGGTGCATGAGCTTGTTTTCTTATTACGCGGTATGCCACATATCCGTGTCTAACATATAGGGTAGGGGTAATGTTTCCCTTTGTGTTCGAATCATGAATGATGAAACCATAAAAATGTTACATTTTTTGAAAGTGCTGCATCAGACCTTTCTAAAAATATATAGATTTATGGGGTAAAATTTATATTTAAAAGTTACAAAGCTTAAACCTTTCGGTTTGTGTCGATTTCAAGTGATTTTTTAAGAACGAAATTACAACATATGGGGTAGGGGTAATGTTTCCCTTTTTGCCTCGAATCATGAATTACGAAACCATATAAGTGTTACACTGTTTGAAAGCTCTGAAATGGCCTTTCCAAACATGTATAGTTTCATTGGGAAAAGTCCATATTTGAAACTTACAAAGCTTATGCCTTTCAGCTTGTGTCAATTTTAAGTGATTTTTTTAAGAACGAAATTACAACATATGGGGAAGGGGTAATGTTTCCTTTCTGCCTCGAACCATTAATTATGAAACAATAGAAATTTTATACCGTTTGAAAGCTCTGAAATTGGCCTTCCTAAACATGTATAGTTTTATTGGGAAAAGTCCATATTTGAAACTTACAAAGCTTATGCCTTTCAGCTTGTGTCAATTTTAAGTCATTTTTTTAAACAAAATTTTAATATAAGGGGTAGGGGTAATGTTTCCCGTTCTGCCTTGACCATGAATTATGAAACAATATAAATGTTATACCGTTTGAAAGCTCTGAAATTGGCCTTTCTAAACATGTATAGTTTATTGGGAAAAGTCCATATTTTAAAGTTACAAAGCTTATGCCTTTCAGTTTGTGTCAATTTTAAGTGATTTTTTAGACAAAATTATAATATAAGGGGTAGGGGTAATGTTTCCCGTTCTGCCTTGAACCATGAATTATGAAACCATATAAATGTTATACTGTTTGAAAGCTCTGAAATTGGCCTTTCCAAACATGTATAGTTATATTGGGGAAAGTTGCATATTTGAAAGTTACAAAGCTTAAGCCGTTCAGTTTGTGTCAATTTTAAGTGATTTTTTGAACAATATGCACAAAACAGTTAGTCCGTTGGCCAGGTATCGAAATCATCCCCTCTAAGGCATTTTACCCACTATGATTTTCTGTTAGCTAGTATTCTCAGCTGTCATAATCTGCTTATTTTCCATTTAACTGATGGTGTGTGAGAGTGTAAAGACTTGTTTGTGAAGGGCTGTCACGCCCTCCGTAGTAAAATAGGAATGGGTTGGGGTAACATATTTACAGCTAGTCGGAAACAAAAACAAAAAAGTACCATAAACAATACATTCTTAGAAAGCCCAAACATAAGCTTTTTACTTTTTTGATAATTATTCGACTTTAGATGGCGCCAATATTCCGTATGTACATGGCGGTCAGCAGCTGAACCATTCACATAACGAACGTTGATATGGCATGAAACTTCGGTAAATTCATTCAAGCAAACTCTTGTTTGATTAAGTTGATAGTTTTCCTTTCTTTTTATTTCGAGTGTTTGCCATGGCATGACTGAAACGAACCTCGAAACGAAGGCTGTACGTATCTATATTAGTCCGAGCCTGAGCGTGATCTGAGAGCAAACAGATCCGCAGATAATGCGAATGATCGCAACCGTTACCAACAGACTCATTATGCGGAGCCATGCCCCAAACGCCTAACTAAACTTGGCACTAATCATGATCCCAGTCCATTCGAGCCGGGCTTTAAGGGAAGTGCGGTGGCCTTTGAAAGACCCTTTGGTTTGGTTTTGTACCGTAGTATAGGAAGAAAACCCGACCTGTCGTCGTTGCTGTGAATGTTTGTGTTGTTTTTAGCTTCTTTTTTTCCTATTTGAAGAATCGTCTTTGCAGCCTTCCATCCTGCGTTCTGTGTAGCGAGTGTCTTCGATCGCTCTCTTAAGTTTGTGATGTACAACTGTCTTGAGTCCCGGTGCTTTATTGGGTGTAGAGGTAAATAGTTAGATATCAGGGTGATAAATTGGTTGCCGCAGTGTCTTTCCAGGTGTTGCCACTTTTGAAGGAATTCAACACTCGGTATTTTGGCCTGGTAAGTATTCTTTAAGGTGTACCTGTAGGCTACGTGGTACTGAATAGGGGCCACTTAGGTTTCAACACATTCGATACTCTTGGCTTTCGCTTATACCCCGTTGTATGAGTAACTGGGATCGGAAATGGGAAAGGCTTAATTAATATCCATCTTTGCTAATATTAATTCTCGTTTGGCTTACAGATGGCCACCTCTACTTGTTTCGGTGAAAATTTGACTTTCAATTGGACAAAACATTTAGTATGACTTTCTTCTGTGTGTTATTTAGGCCTATGAAAAATATGAAAATTGCATATATATTGTTGTCAAATATCTCAAATCTTAGATTGTTAGAGATAGGCTTAGGCTTCCCTGTAATCATACAAATGAGTTAAATGGGAATTTATTGGAGTAGATTACAGTAATCGAAGAGAATGGTTGACACTATAGAAAGACTTATCTCGGATTGCGGGGACCTAACTATAAAAGAACAGCAAAGAATACTTGCCGGATGCATTGACTGTTCATGCATAGTACAGGCTAGTACAACATGGAATGTAAAACATACAAATCAAAGAAGTGGCAAATTTTCTCAACTTTTCACAAAGTTTATATTCCATCATTACTATCAGGATTAGGATTTTCCCAATCTATAAATAAGCTATTACTTGATTACACCTTGATTCAGCATGACTAACATTTTGCATTTGCCACGCAACCAGCCATGCCCGTCCCTGGGATCGCGAACAATGCCTTTAACGAAGCTTTTGAACGCTTTTTGTGAATTGTGTAAGAATGTCCTCTCTGTGGAGTATAATGTGTGAAGCCGTTGTCTAGCTCGCTTGACTCTGATGATTATGTTGACTTATTTTTTCTGCTGGTGGCTGATCTAGCTCGAAAGTTAGATCAATCTAGTCTCTCTGATTCGATCATGCTGGTGAAAATGGTATCTTCACGCATTGACCCTAAAACGTCCGTTTGTAGGGTCTTTGCTTCAAAGACGTCAGGGTCTAACATTGGTTTAAATGTCATCCATGATAAGAAACTAATGATAGATTCACTCACAAGGCATTTTAAACATTGAGGTGTCGATGGGAATATAAGCCTTTTTAGTCATTTTCTGAGGTTTGTCTCGCCTTCTTATTGCTTGGTGTAGAGAGTGTTTGTTCGCCTTCTGTTTACTATTTAGTTGCGTAATTTGAATGCGTTCTGCGACATTGGCTTTTCGGGTTTTAGTTCCAGTATTATTTTGCTATTGCATTTTAGTACCCAGTCGAAAATGTAATCCACATTGGGAGTATATAGTGTCCTGCGTTGTAAAATAATTTCGAAAAATTGGTTATGATCTCTTGTTTTCTGGTAAGGAAGGTAAAGTGTCGATCCATCTTATCTTATTATGGAGAAGCTATATTGTGGATTAATGGTGATTGGTTTTCAGCGATAAAAGATTATCTCGTGTTCCCGTGTGGTATTAAAAGTAACACTATTAAGAGTGAGCTCTGATTTGCCCAGACGGTCACGTGACTGTGCATGTATTAACTATATACTGTAAAGTTGGCCATTCCTATCTCCAAAGTGGGTTTCTTTCACATTGTTTGTATTTTCATCACAAGTTTCAATATACTGACATAATATAGCGATAAACAACCTCTATAAGTTGGGTACACCACTCGAGCTCGGTTTTGACCATTTCACTCCTTATACACACGACTGAAGTTCGTGCGTATATGTTGTTTACCGGTCGAAACCGTGTGGTATCCTTTCAAAGTGGTGCTTTATTGCTTATATATCTCTCGCGATACAATTAAAGAAAAGGGATTGATTGTTGCTGCTGTCATATCAACTTTGCATGACGACTATGACATCCAATTTAGTGTTTGTGGGTTTGAAACATATAATTTTTGACATATTATAGCTGTTAACTTTCTTTCCCTAATTTGAGTTATTGAAATGAGTAAAACGTCTTTTATTAACCACCATTTTAGCTTTTTAGTGCTATTTAATAACTATAGAGTATTTTTCTATGTTCCTTTAACAAGTAAATGTCAGTAAAGTAACGCAAACTTTTGAGTTTAGGCATTGTCACTGCATAATTTTTTAGTTTACCCCATCAAGCCATATCTTGTTGGAAAAACAATGCGTTAGTGTTTCAGAGATATGATATTTATGTGGCTTCCTTATTCGCTGCGTTTGGTAGGAGAGGAAACATTACCCATACCCCTATCCCTTAAATGTATATTATAGAGGAATGTACGGCATACCATATATTAGGTAAACAATCGACGCACCCCATAAGTCTCAAGAAGATACACTCTTTTAATGTTTTTTACTTCTCTATTGCATTAAGTTCTTTCAAATGATATATGAATACCTTGTAAAAATTGTTTGGAGGAACATGAACTTAATTATTGGGTTTGAAATTAAGCAAATTTTACAATTTACATTTCATGTCCGATATAAAATCTAATCGATGTTTGAATATCGATTTATCCCCATTTAGTTGTATACCAATGGTAAGGGGATTATCTGGGCTTTCCAAGAATGTATTGTTTATGGTACTTTTTTGTTTTTGTTTCCTACTAGGGGTAAATATGTTACCCCTAACCCATTCCTATTTTACTACTGAGGGCGTGACAGCCCATCACAAACAAGTCGTTACACTCTCACACACCATCAGTTAAATGGAAAATAAGCAGATTATGACAGCTGAGAATACTAGCTAACAGAAAATCATAGTGGGTAAAATGCCTTAGAGGGGATGATTTCGATACCTGGCCAACGGACTAACTGTTTTGTGCATATTGTTCAAAAAATCACTTAAAATTGATACAAACTGAACGGCTTAAGCTTTGTAACTTTCAAATATGCAACTTTCCCCAATGAAACTACACGTTTGGAAAGGCCAATTCAGAATTTTCAAACAGTATAACATTTATATGGTTTCATGATTCATGGTTCAAGGCAGAACGGGAAACATTACCCCTACCCCTTATATTATAATTTTGTTTAAAAAATCACTTAAAATTGACACAAACTGAAAGGCATAAGCTTGTAACTTTCAAATATGGACTTTTCCCAATAAAACTATACATGTTTGGAAAGGCCAATTTCAGAGCTTCCAAACGATATAACATTTATATGGTTTCATAATTCATGGTTCGAGGCAGAAAGGAAACATTACCCCTACCCCATATGTTGTAATTTCGTTCTTAAAAATGACTTAAAATTGACACAAACTGAACGGCTTAAGCTTTGTAACTTTCAAATATGCAACTTTCCCCGATATAACTATACATGTTTGGAAAGGCCAATTTCAGAGCTTTCAAACAGTATAACATTTATATGGTTTCATAATTCATGGTTCAAGGCAGAACGGGAAACATTACCCCTACCCCTTATATTATAATTTTGTTTAAAAATCACTTAAAATTGACACAAACTGAAAGGCATAAGCTTTGTAACTTTAAAATATGGACTTTTCCCAATAAAACTATTCATGTTTGGACAGGCCTATTTCAGAGCTTTCAAACAGTATAACATTTATATTGTTTCATAATTCATGGTTCAAGGCAGAACGGGAAACATTACCCCTACCCCTTATATTAAAATTTTGTTTAAAAAATGACTTAAAATTGACACAAACTGAAAGGCATAAGCTTTGTAACTTTAAAATATGGACTTTTCCCAATAAAACTATACATGTTTGGAAAGGCCAATTTCAGAGCTTTCAAACGGTATAACATTTATATTGTTTCATAATTCATGGTTCAAGGCAGAACGGGAAACATTACCCCTACCCCTTATATTAAAATTTTGTTTAAAAAAATGACTTAAAATTGACACAAACTGAAAGGCATAAGCTTTGTAAGTTTCAAATATGGACTTTTGCCAATAAAACTATACATGTTTGGAAAGGCCAATTTCAGAGCTTTCAAACAGTATAACATTTATATTGTTTCATAATTCATGGCTCGAGGCAGAAAGGGAAACATTACCCCTACCCCATATGTTGTAATTTCGTTCTTAAAAAATCACTTAAAATTGACACAAGCTGAAAGGCATAAGCTTTGTAAGTTTCAAATATGGACTTTTCCCAATAAAACTATACATGTTTGGAAAGGCCCATTTCAGAGCTTTCAAACAGTGTAACACTTATATGGTTTCGTAATTCATGATTCGAGGCAAAAAGGGAAACATTACCCCTACCCCATATGTTGTAATTTCGTTCTTAAAAAATCACTTGAAATCGACACAAACCGAAAGGTTTAAGCTTTGTAACTTTTAAATATAAAATTTTACCCCATAAATCTATATATTTTTAGAAAGGTCTGATGCAGCACTTTCAAAAAATGTAACATTTTTATGGTTTCATCATTCATGATTCGAAACAGAAAGGGAAACATTACCCCTACCCCTTATGTTAGACACGGATATGTGGCATACCGCGTAATAAGAAAACAAGCTCATGCACCCACTAAATCTCAAGACACATACTTTTAATGTTGTTTTTCTTGTTTATTGCACTCAGTTCTTCCAAAAAATATATAAATACCTTATGAAAAATTGTTTGGAGGAACGGGAACTTAATTATTGGGTGTGAAATTTAGCAAATTTTACGATTTACGGCCAATGGCCGATATAAAGTCTAATCGACGTTCGAATATTAATTAATCCCTATTAAGTTATATATCAATGAAAAGGCCATGATCTTGGCTTTCTAAAAATGTAACGTTTATAGTATTTTATTGTTTCTGTTTCCGTCGAGCGGTAGATACGTGACCCCTACCCCATTGTTGAAATCCAAGATGGCGGCCAAGTTGGCGGCCAAGATGGCGCCAAATGAATCCCATGGGACACGATTTGATTTTGGGAACATCAAAATTCATTAAATATAGACCCTAAGGATTACAAAAATGTAGGTTAAAAAAATACATCCATGGGGTGCATGGGAACCCTACCTTCCGACTAGACTATTACTTCATTAAAAAGACACTAGCTGTAACTTTGATTGCATTTTACTATTTTTTGTTTTTGGAAACAAGTCTGTTTTGTGCTTTCCCGTTATGTATGATATAAACATCATTCCCACTTTTTCCCACACAGAAAATGAACAGGTTGGGTCAGTCACACCTCTCTTATTCCTGCTGTTCTCAATATTTATCTCGTCAATATATATATATCGTACGCCTTTAGCACCTTTTCCAGATGCTTGAACCTGGTAGGTCAAAATTGGCTGTCCTATGGTAGCTGACTAGGAAAACAATATTGTAATTAAAAGTCTCATTAGCAGTTTAGCGAAACACAGGAAAACATGACACATTACATGTTTTCATTGGATGCAATAGTTGAGGCCAAAATAACAGTTATATAAAAGGTGAAAGACTTACATCACTGTACGTCGTGTGTATGTCCGCGCATTTCGGCTCTAACACAGACTTCCTACGACATTCCTCACCAAATAAGTCAAATGTAGTTTCATAGAGTGAGTGGGTGAGTGGATGGATGAGTGAGTGAGTGAGTGAGTGAGTGAGAATGTATTTTCAAAAAGGAGATTCGCAGTTAAGTTGCTGTTGTTTACTTAAGAAAAAGAAAGGCGTTTTATACGCAGAAAGGTTCAGGTTAGGCTACTCTCAGTCTTTTCCAGTAACCGTGTACAGCTGTCAACTTAGCTGATGGACCATAGAGGAGCGTTCAGTTATCATGGGTTTGGGCGGGCCGGCTAATCCTTCTTGTGCATCAGTCAAAATAAGTGAACCCCTTATCCATTGCACCGACATATTGATGACCACCCTTTTAAGATGACAAATATTTCATGCCCCCATCATTGCTTGTGTAAAGCTGCGCACACAAACACCTCTTGAGGGTTGGGGTGCGACAGAATAAAAAAAAAGATTCTCAGATTTTTTCACAATGCGTTCAAATCTCCCCTTCTGACATGCTGTGATCATGAAGTCCCCCTCTCAAAGTTATTCAAAGTGCGTTTCTAGCTTCATGCTATACGGCAAGTATTGAGTTTAGTAAGAGTTAAGTACAAATAGATGTATTTGCAAAATGTAATACAGTAATAGTAAAGACCTGATGTACCTTGCTAGATTATTATCGGTTATATTATGTCATGGTAGTATTTCGCTTGCAAACATACATTCAGTCCAGTAGTGCAGTATGCAATGTTGTCATTGACAAATTGATCCTTGTTTTTACTGACATTAATGTGTCAACCATTACATCAGCAGAGTTGTCTCTGCATGTTCATTGAAAGGGGCACTTTGTGCGCCATTCCTCAATATTAAGGGGACAGACTTAACATTTTAGGGGCAGTGTTGATGTTGAATTTGCCTTCTAGGAAGCGCTTCCCCAATATCACTGCGATCGTCACCCAGTTCAGTTGCATCGTCTATGTCGCATGCAACGACACGATAATGTTTTGGCCGATTTGCAGCGATTTGGAAGTTGTTATCCAATTGGTTGGCAGAATCTTACCGTTAAAACTGAATAATACAAATGAACTCCTTAAAGTGCTGTGAATAGTGAAAATCGACTAATCAGATGTAACCTTACAAACATGCTTCAAGTCAGCCGTGATGTTTGTCATCTTGTGATGTGCTCGACTGCTCGCCGTCTTCTGTCGATTTCGTCACTGCATGCAGAGTGCCTAGCTACACACAGTCACACTGCTAAAACTGGAAGTTCCTATAATGAGTTTGTAGTGCTGCTTTTTAAACTTTAACACTATCAAAACATGAATATAATATTGCAGTAGTCTCCTGCTATTCTAATTGTGGCGTATCCTCCAGGTCATGCACGTCACGATAGCTGAATGACAGGGGATAGTTTGTCTTTTCCGCGAAGGAGGAATAATTTATTACTAGAAACAGCAGCAAATTCAAAGGTAGCTACACTATGCGCTTGGGTCACCCTCGTATATATGGACGACTTTGCTTGTTATGTTTTTGGCATAAATAGGAAAATCATGTAAGGACATAACACTGCAACTCTGGAGGCTTTTGTATATTAATATTTTGAGAAACATTTATGTATCATCAAAATCTGATCACCTTCCAGGGCATTGCGATTTATTGATTGCCCATGCGCTCTGGTTGTGAAATGTTTGTCTTTATGACGATCACCTCATATTCCTAAAGACCGGTGATTACATCGAAACGCAACTTGGTTGTTTGATGGTGAGAGGACCACTAAGATTTGAGATGTATGACTTTCCCTAATGTAAATTCTTTTAATTTTAGTCATCTCTTGTAATTTTAGTCAATTCTTTTGATTTTAGTCTCGTGAATCGGCCAAGTGGATAGATATGTTACAACTTGGAAGGTGTATGATCTGTTTTGAAAATAGTGTTCAAAACTTCCACAGAAGCATAGATACAAGTACATTAAATTCTCACTTGCAGAGACACAAACTGGCCTTCTGCAGACACATTTGTGATTTCCAAAGACTCAAACTTACTCTAAAGGAAACGTTTTGAGCTCTCGAAGACAAACTTTATTGTTTGCCATTGCAGAAGTTGGCAAACATATCATATCTCTCAAATAACCCTACATGTATGACAGGCGGTCCGCATGTTTCCAGCATTATGATTGCAGTTGAAATAAAATGACAATATATAGTTACCAGTCTGAGACTAGTTATTAAATTTAGGGTACATTTAGTGCTGATACATTGAAGAACAGTCCCTGTGCTCGCGCATTTTAGACTCGCCATTTTGAAAAAGAGTTTTTTTGTTGGTGCGAAGGAAGGGAAGTCCAGCTCCTAAATATCCATGTAGTCAACTACTGGTAAACAAATTAGAACCTGTACGCATGTTTGTATAGTGTCTTGAGCAGGGTGTCATAACTAAGGGTTTATCTCCGAAGTTAAGAAAGACGACATTGTTCGAAAGTCTGTAAATCAAAAGCGTGTCACGTTAAAAGATAAAAATCGATAAAGTTATATTAGCGTCGAGAATCACGCACACAGTGTATGAAGGTTGATCAGCCATGGACATATTTGTCTGGGTTAGGTTCGTCTACGGCACACGACAACTTCAACAAAGTAGCAGCCATTTTGACGAATTTACCTGTAGATCTCAGTGAGTGTTAAGCATCTTTGACATTTCCCTCCCCAAAGACATGAAATATTTGTACATTGCAACAAATTTGGAAAGCAGTGAAACTGCGAAAACCAAGACAAGACCAGGTAATGTCCTTATGATCGACAAACAAAACACGTAGGCGACATAAAGGTTCAAGGGCACATATTTATGGTTTTGTATTTAATGTTATTGAAACAGTGACAACCCTTGAAGTTTAATCAGTCTGTGTTCAAGTCGATTCAAACTTTATCAATCTACATGTATGTATTTTTGCTGTGATCCATATAAGTAGAACTGCAAAGTGAGTCTTGCAAGGAAACTTTACACAAGGATGTTGCTGTCCAGTAATAGGCAAATCAATCAATCAAATTGTCACCAAGAACAGTGTCAATTTTCTCTTTTATTTCGCCTCATTGTGAGATATTATTTTTGTATTCTTGGGTAATTACCATAGTTTATTATCTCCCAGTGCTATTCATATGTATAGTGTAATGAGCTGTTTGTATCAGTGTATTTCTGTCTTCATGTATATTTAAAATAATAAATAATAATTGAAAAGATTTATTGACCAAAAAATTGAATTTACTCCATATACACAACATAAACTACTGCCATTATAAAAGATGTTCAGACCAAGACAAATTGCAGATGAATCTAACCAAAGCAGCATATTCTGTTCCTTTGAAAATCATAGAAATTAATTTCCAAATTATTCAATTAATTGTAGATATAATAATTTTATGATTAAGGTACAAGGGTCCTTCTAAAGAGAGAAATCAATTCACCATCATATGAAAAGACATATTGCAGGAGCTTGTTTGCAAGGAACTGCGAAGACAAAGTCCTCAAGAACAAAACAATACAATGTACAATGCCAATGATGTACATACACTGACAAATTTCACGGCCAGAAATTGAAATTTTTGTGATTATGTCATTTCCAGGTTAGCATTAGATGTAGAACAACTGATTCCACAATTTATCCAGCGGAAGTTTATTGTTCGAAAAGAGACGATTGAACCAAAGTACGTCTACAAGAACCCCATTACGAGGCTGTCTTTCTATTTTGCTGGTACAAGTGTCATTTCAGCTCCATCATTGCCAAAGCTTTGAGACTCGATTTGGTAAGTATTGAGTATTTTCTAAGCTTATGTATTTTCTATCCGTCACGGGGTAGTTGGAACAGACACTGATAAAGGAAGTCACCCCTGGTTAATACAATATACAGAATTCTTAGAAATTCCGTAACATATGATAACCGACTCCACATTTTGATATCGCCAAACAAGGTGCTGGTAGTTATGTCCTTGTTGTAGTGCAAATTATAATTTTAGAATATTTTTGCTAGGGAAAACACGTGCATGGGGAAGTAGACTGCATATATGTGAAAGGATATACAGCAACCAATGCTATTTGATGTAATGAGAAGCTCCTGGATATCATGACTGCATTGCAAACTCTCTCATTGCTGTTTAACATGAACTATGGAGGGCGCCATTGAAACACTAACACTAAAAGAACTTTCAACCAATCAAACGTTGTTCTTTATTTCCCTCACTGTTGCTAGGGACCCATTGATGAAGTGCTTGGAAACCAAGAGGCTTTGACTTCCACTGTCAATAATCTTAGAATACGGGTGAAAGTTCTTCAACAACAAAACAGCAAAATTGAAAGCATGCTGGCTGCAATTATACAAAGTCAAGGCATTTCATATGAAGAGGAAGGTGGTATTGAGATCTTTGAGTAACCATGTCAACAAGCAATTGTCCCTACCTCATTGTGTGAGACATAATGATGGATGGCAACTTTAAAATGGCTCTCACTTCCCACCCCTTTCCCAGTGTAGCTTTAATGGGTTGGTAGCCCTGTAGCAATAAGAAATGTGTTTGATATAGTGAATAGGATGACATAGGGCTGTAATACCTGTGCAAGATTTTGTATGTCAGATGTTGCTCATGTAGGCTAACAGAATCAACAATTCTTGCAAAATTCACAGAACTTGTTTATCTATGGCTGATAGAGTCATCCCAGGACTGAATGTGAAAAGATCTATTTTTTCATATAAATACTCATATTTCGCATAATTATTTGTAACTATAGAATCACAATGAGAATAGAAATGCTCTTGTCCGAAGTTTAAAGGTCAGCTGTCATAGCAATTTTTGAATAGTTTTCCAGTCATCACTGGTACTCAAAAATCCTATATTGTGTATGACGACTTGTAACATCTGCTGTTGGAATGGGAGTTCTCGCTGAATCAATAGTATCTAGCCAGCTGCTATACAGTAACAATTTTAATTGGGTAAAGAAGCTAAAAGAAGTGACACAAATTGCAACTTTGAAAGTGGCAAGAAGTTTTAAACATTCCAAAATTTACATTCAGATTAGACAGGCAATCTTTTGTACTGTTACTACATTCACTTTGTATACACTATCACAAACACAGCATTTCTTTGTGTAAACAATTGATGTCAATGATCTCAGAACATTTTGTATTGTATCACAGATCCAATGATATTTTGAGAGTAAAACATAATTTTCAAGAAATTTTTAAGAAATTTCATTATGGTATTCAGTATAATTCACTGAATATTAATAATATCTTTTACTCGTTGAATATATATGTTTGATCTAGTCAAGTTTTTTAAATGTATCAACAATTTTAGGTGTACAGGGAACTGTTAGTCCACATCTAATTAGATGTGAAAGAAAATCAACAAAACTGAATATATGTGGAATTGTATCCATAAAGCTTTTAATTGTAAATATACTTTTGTACATAGGATTCATGATTGGAGAATTTTAAGGCAACTCACACTTTTTTATTCCTCTGGGCTGAATTGTCGTTTTAATTTGCATATCCTGTTTTAATAACAAAGGGAACACATTTATTAAGCTGGGATTCTCATGAAGTACAAACTTTGAGAACTATTTCATCTTAGGTGCCAGGGTTCCCCAAAGCTGTTTTAACCGAAAAAGAGGATATACTCTTTGTACAGCAATACAGAAATATTTCACAGTTGCTGTGGTTATTGATTGTAATATCGCATTGGCAGGGTAGAATTTGGTTTAGATCATGCTGCGTCATCATCAGCCACAAGAGGCTGAACCTTTCTGCACAATATGAACAACAATGTGTACTTTTACAAAACCAGGGATTGTGTCTCACATAGCACTGTTAAAAGCTAGGCTGCTTTCCCTTCCATGTCCACAAAGTACCTGCTTGGCCTTACAGTTACATGCAAGATTTATCACACTGCTGCTACCATTTTAACAGCATGATTCACCCAATCAAGAATCAAACACCATGTATTTCTCAATTATTGCAAACTGCAGTGGGAGTCAAATTCTGCTGAAAAGTTATTTCTCTTGGAATGTAAGAACAAACATAAATTGCCTAGTTTGCTGACATGTAGCTACTGTAGAAGCTTGCCTTTACTTGATTTTCCTTGTGAGAAAAACAGTTGCCAGTATGATGCAGTAATATATCATTTGTTCCTTTTCAATGAATTTATTACCTACCAGGCATAATCATCAACATCAAAGATTCATTTTAAAGTTTCTAGCTATTCCAGCAGTTTTCAATTTCATATTTACTTCCAAGGGTCCTCCAAAACTATCCCCTACTCTTTGATTAATGCGAGGCTGACTGCTAAGTATATCTCCTCTAGGAGTCCAAACTGGTAGACTATCACAGTACACATGGCATTCAAATGACAAATGTGGCTGACCATTAGAGATTATAATGGTAACAAATATTAGTGTTATATTTATGAACAACAGAATGGATACATATATAATTGTGAAATTTTAGAACCATGAAAAGAAGATTCACAAGTATAATGTTATATCTTAAATTTTTCCATCATTGGATTTTATGAATAAGAGTGATATGTTTGTATAAAATATGTATTTTGCACTTCACTAACTCCGTGTAGAAATTCCTTTGTCCTGACTATTAATGCCATAGCTCTTTCTGTCATGTGACATACTGCTGCAGTTATGCGATATCATACTTCCATCAGATGGTAAATTTTTGCATATTATTGAGCGCTTTTTGCAAAATTCCACATCCTTTACCTATTTTAAGCAGAATGTGTATTGAAGAACCTCCTGCAAGTGACCATGTGATTTAAGTGCACACTCAAATATATAAATTTACATGATTGGAAGAAGTTGTCTTGGTCGGCCAAGAAACAGATCACTATAAGGTGTGCATAGTCAAAAATTGCAATCGAGGGAGAGGTCCAAATTGAGCAACTTAAACAGTCTTTTGGAAATATAGTTTCAAAATTTAATGTATTGCGATGGTGATAGCCACATACATGGATATAACCCATTTACAAGGTACATACACAGACATAGAGTTGTTGTATTTGTGTTGGGTTGGTAGAGGGGGGCCACTGTATGGCATGTTGTGTGTGATTTGTGTAGTAATGTTTCAATGCAAGCTTGTTATGTTACCCAACATTTTAATTGAATTTTTTAGATATAATGTGTTTATCAACATTAGTGCCTCAATTAACATGGAAATCATAGGTACGTTTTTGTGATTCATGATTGAGAAAATGTACTGTTACCAAACCTTTAACGCATTTTGTGTCTTTTCCATGGTTTTAAGAACCATAGTTACATAGTTTAGAGACATTTCATTTCTGCTGTCCTCAAATAATCAATATATTATTAGTGCACTGGTACACCAGGAGAACACTTGTACAATGACCTTTGAACTCTAGAATCTGCAGCCGTTACTCTATTAAAGTGACAGTAGCTGTAACTTTTGATTGCGTTTACCTGATTTTTGTTTTTGGAAACAAGTCTGTTGTGTTCTATCCCATTATGTATGATAAAAATGTATCGTGCTTACAAACAGCAAACATTCAGTGCAGTATGCAGTGTTGTCATTGGCAAATGGATCCCTGTTTTTACTGAAATTAATGTGTCAACCATTACACCAGACAGACTGTGATTACACAACAAGTGCTGTCTTAGCAAGTTGAACAGTAAGTTGTTCATTGTTATTTAGGGATTAGAATGAAGAAACTGAACTTTTTAGTCAGAACTACAATAATTTAGAAACATGAAAAGTTACAGCTAATGAAGCTTGAAGAGAAACACTGATGACAAACGCATGGGAAAAAGTTTCAGAAATTGGAAATGAATACTGCAAATTCTAGAAGTTCTTGGGTCCAATCCAGTCGCCACATTCTTCTGAAAATAGAAAGAACCATGATTACTTAGAACTGTAGGCTTAAACTAAAAAAACTTTTGTTCACAGGTAATGTTTAATAGGTCCTTAGATCTTTTAAAACATGACTTTGTCAACATTCCTGTTTTTACATCTGTTTTCATAGCAATTTGTTTTCCTGTTGAGCCAAAGCCAAACAAGTACTGTCACATCTCACATTTTAGGAATGATTTGTGTACACGTATGACGAAATGCAATAATCAGACTGTG
Organism: Ptychodera flava; assembly: GCF_041260155.1. Classification (NCBI taxonomy): domain Eukaryota; kingdom Metazoa; phylum Hemichordata; class Enteropneusta; family Ptychoderidae; genus Ptychodera; species Ptychodera flava. The sequence goes on along the minus strand of NC_091937.1, from coordinate 28,051,133 downwards.
CAATGTACTCTAATGTGAGATGTACAAAGCAGTGATGTTTTCTGAAGTATAATCCTGCATAGTATTGCTTTATATCGATACAGTGACATTTTGATGTGATATAGCAATCCAGAATTTTATCCATGGCTCAGAGAAGGTTATTTCAATCGCCTCTTGGGGCATATTCCCAGTGTTAAAACATAGGAGATATGCCCCTCTTTCACTGTGCCATCGATTTTGCCCTTAACCTCTGTCATGATAACATTGGGTAGCTTGTAGGTGTCCTGTCATAGTTAACAATGGTACAATTTAATATATGTATTGAATGTTTATTCATGAGAGAGTATGTGTCCTTTGCATGTGCAAAGTCTAACAGACTGAGTTTATTTTGTATCTATGTAAACGCGCTGTAAACTTTACAGGGTTAGCGTGCTGCCTGTTGTCAACTCATTCTCAGTTGATCAACAGCGATATTCTCAGAGAATCCCTAACTTGTCTCAAGCATATGCTTTGGGATATTTTATAATAGTTGAAACTCCTAAAGATAGAATGTAATCTTCAAAGTTATGCATTTTCTTCCCTGAAATTTCCTACAATATCTAAATGTATTTCAAGTATATTGCTGTTGGTAACAAAAGAAATGGTACATTCTCTAAATATATTCAAATATTCTTAAGAGTAACTTTTCAATCTCAAATTTTTAAGGCAAATGTGTATTTTCTATCAAAAACTTTTAAAAATAAAATTTCTCCACCTTTCATATATAAGTTTTGATGTTCTCTATTGATTGATAAAAGCACACATAAATACACTAGTGGGTTTCAGGTGATTTGAATGAGTGCTGGTGTTCGATTTACAGCTATGCAACTCATAACAAGTGAATCTGCTGAGACTTGTCCATTTTACTCTCACATCCACTTCTGAAACATTCATGAAGTAAATTATTTAGCATAAGCAGGAAAATTATTTAAGGACATACCACTGCAGCTCTTTGGGCTTTTTATACATTCGTATTTTGAGAAATATTTATGTACTATCAAAATCGGATCTTCTTCCAGTGCATTGCAATTTATTGTATGCTCATGCGCTCTGGTTGCGAAATGTTTGTCACATTCCTGAAGACTGGTGATTTCGTCAAAACAGCTAGGTTGATTTATGGTCAGAGGACCACCAAGATTTGAGATATACGGTCTTTGATGATTCGGCAGCTGAGTTTGGTTTGCCGATGGAGTTCCCAGGTAGTTGCAATTGTGAATTTTATTGAGGAGATGAGCTTGCTTTCCTGATTTTAATCTTTCGTTTTTAGTCTTGTGAATCTGCGAAATCGATGGAAATGTTAGAGCTTGTAAGAAGGTGTTTAATCTGTTTTTAAAGTAACACTCAAATCTGTCTTAGAAACTAGATTGCGTAGATTATGAGTTGGAATCCGATTGAGGATTCACTGAATTTCTACCTGGATTTATAGCTCTACTGGTCCCCTTTGTACGATTTCTGAGAGCAAGTATAGATGTGCAAGTGGGCTCTACGATGTGTGGATGATCCGAAAGAAAGAAGCATGGCATTACGTCTTTCCAATAGATTGATCTAAAGTGTATTGCGGTACAAGGTTTCAATCGGTTGGGTTTATCAGTGACCATCACGCACACAGTTTAATCATTATTGATCAGCCACGAATGAACCTCCTGTTTGCAAAGTGGACCAGTGTAGGTTGCTCCCTGGTACACGACAACATTCAAGTTATTTATTATGGCTACTATCTCTAGTAAGTCCTGACATATTTACACCCATCACAGAAAAACAAATAGTAAATGTTTATGACATCCTTAATGATGCATTCGCAGGCTGCATTAACAAATAATGTGGGAAGGGGAGAGACGAGGAGGAATCTCTCTGGAGGAATCACGATTGAATTTTTTTCAAATACCCCTCAATACCTAAAATTTTCAAATTCGTCCTTCCATAGGATCAAACTCTTGAACCCTCTAAGCCGAATACTTATTAGAGATGTACGCACAGAAAAAATAAACATACATTGCGCAGCTAGATTTTCGACATTATTCTTTTTCGACCCACACATGCATATTCTGTAGTGTTATAGAAATGTTGTCGGCAGTCTGTAGAGCCATATTACTAAGGCAAGCTCTTAAATGGAGTGGATCTTTTTGGATTTATTAGTCTAAGCCGACTCCAGTTAATCCAAATCTTGACAGGTCAATGAAACCTGCCGTAAAGCACCCCAAAATGGGTGTAATAATCGCAAATGCGGAAATAAATTAAAACTTCCACTTATTCACAATATTTTCATTTAAATTAGAATCTTTACTGCTCAAAGTTTTAGTTTTGTGTTATTCTACGATGAGAATGTGAACATTTTAGTCACTGCATGAACTTGAAATGCATTTTTATATACTGATTTTAAGTGACTTTGTACACCCGCAGAATGTTCAACTCCCCCTAAATTCCTGCAGCTTTTGTGAATACAGCCTAATCCGGGCATGCGAGGGGCGAGAGCAATGGGACCATTGTGAGAAATTCCAAACAAAGACGTTTTAATCAATGTGCAAATACAGTATTTAAACAAAATAGAAAGAAAATATTTTATTATCTGCAAATTTGCATTAATACATATACCAGTATATCTCAGCGAATACCAGGTAACTTCCTTACGACCGACATCCAAACACGATGATGACAATGCAGGCTCAAGGGCACGTAACTGATCTAAAGGGGTTGCACGCATAAAACTGTATAACTCGCTGACCGTCCTTTATACACTTAACCAAACTGCAGTTAAATATCAAAGTTTAATACTGAATTTTGGCTTTGTTTGTAATGTCATTAAGACGGGCAATCTTGAAATCTAATCTGGTTATTCATATTAGCTGATAAACATGTATGTGTCAATTATAAAAAGCACGGAGTTATTGATTTTTTTGAATTATAACATACACGGGCGGGAGTAAGTATTTGTGCAAAATGCGTACCTTGGCCCTCAAAGATAAAATGGTAAAAGCCGTTAAGTAAATAATTCCACCACAGTATGACTCGTTTTATTGAAACAAATACACAGAAAATTAAAATAAGAGAACAGAAATATCTTTTTAAAATCTTTTGAAGAAACAAATATTTATAAAAATTCAAGTTTTAGCAAAACATGAATGACATCAACCAGAGCAGTAAATCTGTAATGCAGACGGCGTGAGGAAACAGGAAAGAACCATATTCATTAGCAAACAGTTACAGAGGCATTTTAAATTCAAATGGGAAACGACGCCAAACTTTCATCAAATGTCTTCTCGTTCAGATAGTAGACTAAGTGGCGATAGTGGAGCCGCGCTGGTAACATCGGTTGATATTTCTAAATTGCAGGAAATCCAGTGTATACTATGCGCGTTACTGATAAATCTGGTTTTTGTTTTGTTTTGTTTTGTTTTGTTTTTTGTTTTGAAATAAGAGGAAGTAACTTGAAAAACTATAATCAAATCGAGTGCGATCACGCGATATGCTACATGCGCCAAGTCGTTTTTTGTTTGAAATAAGAGGAAGTAACTTAAAAAAACTATAATCAACTTGAGTGCGATCACGCGATATGCTACATGGGCAAAGTCAGCAGCCTACCCTTGCTCATTTTTGAGTACAGGGACCCCGAGCCGTGAAATATTCTATCAAATAAAACTTTTAATCCCTGAAATTTTGAGTGTAATAATAGCAAATGAAATAAAAATTAAAATTTCCATTTATTCTCATATTTTTCATTTGAATTAGAATCTTTACTGCTCAAAGTTTTAATTTTGTGTTATTGCACAATGAGAATGAACATTTCATTCATTGCAGGAACTTGAAATGAATGGTTTTATATGTTGATTTTAAGTGATTTTCTATTACCCCTAGAATGTTCAAACCCCCTGAATTCCTCCAGCCCCCAGCATTTGTGAAAGTAGCCTAATGCTTGAAGGGGTGGAGCGAGCTAAATGACCGTATTGTATTGTGAGAAATTTCAAACAAAGACGTTTTAATCAATGTGTAAATACAGTATTTAAACAAAATACGCAGCAACTATTGAATTAGGGGGCGTTCAGTTATTATGGCTGAGGGGGTTTGGCATATTCTTTTTGTTCATTAGTCGAAATAAGTGAAACCCCCTACTCATTGACCCCCAATTGATGACCCCTCCTTATAAGATGACAAAACTTTCATCACCCCCATTTCTCTTTGGTAAGAATTGATCCAATTTTAAATGATATTACTGGCATTGCCGGTGTATACATAAAATATAACATCAGTGGAAACGAGATTTTTTTAAGACCCTGCTTTTCTTCCAGAACTTGTATTATCTGTACACTGTGTCTCGTAAGGTTCTAAAAGTTCTTCACAATTAGCTGCTGCCAATTTCATGGACTACAACATAAACATCATCATCCTCTTCCTTGGCAAAAGAGCTCTGAGTCTGATATGTCACTGTCACTTTCTGTATTTTGAACAGTTTCAAAATGATTTACGATTTTTCTCTGAGTTTCCATATTTTTCTGTTCTCTTCTGAGTACATCACAGGTAACTATTGATTTGGCCTCATTTGTTCCCTTTGGTTGACAGATTGTAATGAATTAAATATTTGTTTAGACTGGCCCCCAGTCGCTTGGCTTTTATCAGAACCAGATGTGGGCCATTGCCATTATCCCACGATCTCTGCGACAGCATATTTCTAACGCGACAACCTGTTGTTCTGTTTTGCTTTTTATATGCCAACAGACTTGGAGCAAGTCTAGTATTTGTTCAGTTCTTGTACATATAATGTACATATAATGAATTTCTCAACAGCCATCACTCTAAGTAAAATTATTCATCTGATTAGATTGATTAACCCTTTGCACCTTGAGGCCCTTGGGTGGAGTTGACATTTAGGAAGTACCAAGTGGCATGACGTCTGACTTCTGCAATAATCGAAGACTTCCCCCATAACCGTACATTTTTAGAATCACCATTAAAGCACTCGTCCCATTGGTTTTAGTTTTATATATTTTCAGAAATTGTGACTATTTTTCCCAATATTCAAAGTGTTATCAAAGTTATATCGTTAACATTCCCATGACACTTATTCCTCTTGGTCAATTTGGAAATTTTATTTTTGTGAACAAAAGTGTTCTTTTCTACTTATTATCACCTGTTCAGACAGAATAAAGCCATGTTCGTATTCTGGTTTTTCACACTTTTCGGTCAATTCTAGTTTTTTTGGCTATAATTCTATACAAATCTTGTACAAAATGTGACCCCGAACCATTTATTGTACAATTTGACCCACAAATGTTTTGTCAAAGCCACTCCCCCTAATTTCCACTGACCATCCCTCTCTCCGTATGACGAGAATTACGCGTGCAGTTTACTTATTATTGATCAGCCACGCATATTGCAATTTGTCAAGGGTAGGTTCCTCAATGGTACACGACAACATGCAAGTAAAAGTTGTTGCGTTATTGACTCACCTGGTATGTTCTGACATATTCACACCAAAACATTATTCGACCTAATTTTGGAAAATTGCATCTTAAAATTGTTCAAATTTATTACAAGTTTTAGGTTTCCTATAGCTGAAAGTTGCAATATTACAAATAACAAATAAAAACAATTGTATTACAAAAAAGCAGATGGGCTTACATTTGCAGATTAAATCATCATTATTGCACTATCCAATTATCCCAAATTGGTTCCAATCGTGTTACCCATTAAAGGCAAAAATAGTTGCTTCTGAAATTCTGAATGATGGATTGTAATTTTTTCGGGAAGGGGAGGGTCTGTGGTGGGCGGGTGGGAAAGCATTGTGAGGAATTCCAAACAGAGATTTGATGTTTTGATCATTATTTAAATACAGTATTAAAACAAAATGCATGGCAACCATTTCATTGTCTGCGAATTGACAATGATAAATTAACCAGCAGATTTCAGTGACTGCTAAGCATCTTTGATATTTGTCTCCCTCGAAGACATAAAGTGTTGATACATTTTAACAAAAGTTTGATGCGAAGCAGTTAAACGGCGAAAACCAAAACAAGACCACGTAATTACCGTTAGATCGACATAAAAAACAAGAGAGTAATATAATGGTACAAGGGAAATTAATTATGGATTAGTCTTTAATCTTATTGCAACTTGGACTGACAAACCTTGAAATCTAATTGGGCATCCACTGTATTTGATTTTTTTCTGTGCAACTTCCCTTGAAATACCAATGCTTCTCCGCTATGAATATTGTTTATTTGAAAAATAAACAAATGTAAAGATAAACATAGCCAGGTATAAAGATAAGCATGTCTCAACCTAGTAACCAAAACATGCTAGGTTGATACAGGCTAATCTCGGATTTACTGACAAGCATTACGTAGAACTGTAGGCTCAAACTAAACAAAAAACTTGTTTGGCTTTAGCTCAACAGGAATACAAAAACCCATTCTCAGGTGATCAACAGCGATATTCTCAGAGAATACCTCAAAAAAACTTTTGTTCACAGGTAATGTTGAATTGGTCCTTAGATCTTTTAAAACATGATTTTGTCAACATTCCAGTTTTTACATGTTTTCACAGAAATTTGTTTGCCTGTTGAGCCAAATCCAAACAAATGCTGTCACATGCTTTAGGAATGCTTTGTGTACACATGCCTGACCTAAATGCAATAATCAGACATTGCAATACACTCTACTGTGAGATGTACAAAGCAGTGATGTTTTCTGAAGTATAATCCTGCATAGTATTGCTTTAGATCGATACAGTGACATTTTGATGTGGTATAGCAATCCAGAATTTTATCCATGGCTCGGAGAAGGTTATTTCAATCGCCCTCTTGGGGCATATTCCCAGTGTTAAAGCATAAGAGATACGCCCCTCTTGCACTGTGCCATCGATTTGGCCCTTAACCCCTGTCATGATAACATTGTGTAGCTTGTAGGTGTCCTGTCATAGTTAACAATTGTACAATTTAATAAATGTATTGAATGTTTATTCATGAGAGAGTCTGTGTCCTTAGCATGTGCAAAGTCTAACAGACTGAGTTTATTTTGTATCTATGTAAACACACTGTAAACATTACAGGGTTACCTTGCTGCTCGTTGTCAACTCATTCTCAGGTGGTCAACAGCGATATTCTCACAGAATCCTGAACTTGTCTCAATTAAGCCTTTGCTGTGGGAAATTTTATAATAGTTGAAACTCCTAAAGATACAATGTTATCCTCAAAGTTGTACATTTTCTTTCCTGAAACTTCCTACAATATCTAAATGTATTTCAAGTTTATTGCTGTTGGTAACAAAAGAAATGGTACATTTTCTAATTATATTCAAATATTCTTAAGAGTTACTTTTCAATCTCAAATTTTTAAGGCAGATGTGTATTTTCTATCCAAAACTTTTAAAAGTAAAATTTCTCCACCTTTCATGAATAAGTTTTGATGTTCTGTATTGATTGATAAAAGCACACATATATTCACTAGTGGGTTTCAGGTGTTTTGTATAAGTGCTGGTATTCAATTTACAGTTATCCAACTCATAACAATTGAATCTGCTGAGACTTGTCCATTTTACTCTCACATCCACTTCTGAAACATTCATGAAGTAAATTATTTAGCATAAGCAAGGAAATTATTTAAGGACATACCACTGCAGCTCTTTGGGCTTTTTATACATTCGTATTTTGAGAAATATTTATGTACTATCAAAATCGGATCATCTTCTGGGGCATTGCAATTTATTGTATGCTCATATGCTCTGGTTGTGAAATGTTTGTCTTCAAGACAGTCACTTCACATTCCTGAAGACTGGTGATTTCGCCAAAACAGCTAGGTTGATTTATGGTCAGAGGACCACCAAGATTTGAGATATACGGTTTTTGATGATTGGGCAGCTGAGTTTGGTTTGCCGATGGAGTACCCAAGTAGTTGCAATTGTGAATTTTATTGAGGAGATGAGCTGGTCTTTCCTGATTTAAATCTTTTGTTTTAGTCTTGTGAATCCGCGAAATCGATGGATGTGTTAGAGCTTGTAAGAAGGTGTTTAATCTGTTTTTAAAATAACACTCAAATCTGTCATAGAAACTAGATGGCGTAGATTATGAGTTGGAATCCGAATGAGGATTTACTAAATTTCTACCTGGATTGATAGCTCTGCTGGTCCCCTTTGTGCGATCTCTGAAAGCAAGTATATATGTGCAAGTGGGCTCTACGATGTGTGGAGGATCCGAAAGAAAGCAGTATGGCATTACGTCTTAGATTGGTCTAAAGGGTATGGCGGTACAAGGTTTCAATCGATTGGGTTTATCAGTGACCATCACGCACACAGTTTAATCATTATTGATCAGCCACGAATGAACCTCCTGTTTGCAAAGTGGACCAGTGTAGGTTGCTCCCTGGTACACGACAACATTCAAGTTATTTATTATGGCTACTATCTCTAGTAAGTCCTGACATATTTACACCCATCACAGAAAAACAAATAGTAAATGTTTATGACATCCTTAATGATGCATTCTAGGGCCGCATTAACAAATAATGTGGGGAGGGGAGAGACGAGGAGGAATCTCTCTGGAGGAATCACGATTGAATTTTTTTTCAAATACCCCTCAATACCTAAAAATTTCAAATTCGCCCTTCCATAGGATCAAACTCTTGTACCCCCCTAATTATCATATAGCCGAATATTTATTAGAGATGTACGCATAGAAAAAATAAACATACATTGCGCAGCTAGATTTTCGACATTATTCTTTTTCGACCCACACATGCATATTCTGTAGTGTTATAGAAATGTTGTCGGCAGTCTGTAGAGCCATATTACTAAGGCAAGCTCTTAAATGGAGTGGACCTTTTTGGATTTATCAGTCTAAGCCAACTCGAGTTAATCCAAATCTTGACAGGTCAACGAAACCTGCTGTAAAGCACCCCAAAATGGGTGTAATAGTCGCAAATGCGGAAATAAATTAAAACCTCCATTTATTCACAATATTTTCATTTAAAAATTAAAATCTTTACTGCTCAAAGTTTTAGTTTTGTGTTATTGTACGATGAGAATGTTAACATTTTAATCGATGCATGAACTTGAAATTCATGGTTTTATATACTGATTTTAAGTGACTTTGTACACCCGCAGAATGCTCAACTCCCCCTGAATTCCTGCAGCTTTTGTGAATACAGCCTAATCCGGGCGTGGGAGGGGCGAGAGCAATGGGACCATTGTGAGAAATTCTAAACAAAGACGTTTTAATCAATGTGCAAATACAGTATTTAAACAAAATATAAAGAAAATATTTTATTATCTGCAAATTTGCATTAATACATAGACCAGTATATCTCAGCGAATACCAGGTAACTTCCTTACGATCGACATCCAAAGACACGTCGATGACATACAGGTGCAAGGGCACGTAACTGATATAGGAAGGGGTTGAACGCATAAAACTATTACTCGCTGACCGTCCTTTACACTTACCCAAACTGTAGTTAAATATCAAAGTTTAATACTGAATTTGGGCTTTGTTTGTAATGTCATTAAGACGAGGCAATCTTGAAATCTAATCTGGTTATTCATATAAGCTGATAAACATTTATCTGTCAATTATAAAAAGCACGGAGTTATTTATTTTTTTTGAATTATAACATACACGGGCGGGAGTAAGTATTTGTGCAAAATGCGTACCTTGGCCCTCAAAGATAAAATGGTAAAAGCCGTTAAGTAAATAACTCCATCACAGTATGACTCGTTTTATCGAAACAAATACACAGAAAATTATAATAAGAGAACAGAAATATCTTTTTAAAATCTTTTGAAGAAACAAATATCTCTAAAAATTCAAGTTTTAGCAAAACATGAATGACATCAGACAGAGCAGTAAATCTGTAATGCAGACGGCGTGAGGAAACAGGAAAAAACCACATTCATTAGCAAATAGTTACAGAGGCATTTTGAATTCAAACGAGAAAACGACACCAAACTTTCATCAAATGTCTTCTCGTTCAGATAGTAGACTAAGTGGCGATAGTGGAGCCGCGCTGGTAACATCGGTTGATATTTCTAAATTGCAGGAAATCCAGTGTATACTATGCGCGTTACTGATAAATCTGGTTTTTGTTTTGTTTTGTTTTGTTTTGTTTTTTGTTTTGAAATAAGAGGAAGTAACTTGAAAAACTATAATCAAATCGAGTGCGATCACGCGATGCTACATGGGCCAAGTCGGCAGCCGGCCCTCGCTCATTTTTGAGTACAGGGAACCCCAAGCCGTGAAATATTCTATCAAATAAAGCTTTTAATCCCTGAAATTTTGAGTGTAATAATAGCAAATGAAATAAAAATTAAAATTTCCATTTATTCTCATATTTTTCATTTGAATTAGAATCTTTACTGCTCAAAGTTTTAATTTTGTGTTATTGCACAATGAGAATGAACATTTCATTCATTGCAGGAACTTGAAATGAATGGTTTTATATGTTGATTTTAAGTGATTTTCTATTACCCCCAGAATGTTCAAACCCCCTGAGTTCCTCTAGCCCCCAGCATTTGTGAAAGTAGCCTAATACTTGAAGGGGTGGAGCGAGCTGAATGACCCTATTGTATTACGAGAAATTTCAAACAAAGACGTTTTAATCAATGTGTAAATACAGTATTTAAACAAAATACGCAGCAACTATTCAATTAGGGGGCGTTCAGTTATTATGGCTGAGGGGGTTTGGCAAATTCTTTTTGTTCATTAGTCGAAATAAGTGAAACCCCTACTCATTGACCCCCAATTGATGACCCCTCCTTATAAGATGACAAAACTTTCATGACCCCCCCGATTGCTCTTGGGTAAGAATTGATCCAATTTTAAATGATAACACTGGCATTGCCGGTGTATACATAAAATATAACATCAGTGGAAACGAGATTTTTTTAAGACCCTGCTTTTCTTCCAGAACTTGTATTATCTGTACACTGTGTCTTGGAAGGTCTGATATGTCACTGTCATTCTCACTTTCTGTATTTTGAACAGTTTCCAAATGATTTATGATTTTTCTCTGAGTTTCCATTTTTTTCTGTTCTCTTCTGAGTACATCACAGGTAACTATTGATTTGGCCTCATTTGTTCCCTTTGGTTGACAGATTGTAATGAATTAAATATTTGTTTAGACTGGCCCCCAGTCGCTTGGCTTTTATCAGAACCAGGTGTGGGCCATTGCGTTTATCCCACGATCTCTGCGACAGCATACTTCTAACGTGACAACCTGTTGTTCTGTTTTGGTTTTTATATGCCAACAGACTTGGAGCAAGTCTAGTATTTGTTCAGTTCTTGTACATATAATGTACATATCATGAATTTCTCAACAGCCATCACTCTAAGTAAAATTATTCGTCTGATTAGATTGATTAACCCTTTGCACCTGGAGGCCCTTGGGTGGAGTTGACATTTAGGAAGTACCAGGCAATTGGCATGACGTCTGACTTCTGAAATAATCGAAGACTTCCCCCATAACCGTATATTTTTAGAATCACCACTTTCCCATTTGTTTTCGTTTTAAGGTGGTTGAAAAGGCTAGAGCGTCAGTTATAAATTTCAACAAAACTATTAAAATATAAAAGTAGTCAAATTCACTGTGGAATAAAAAAAACTAGACATTTGGGCACAAAGGCATTGCAGAGTTATAGCCTGTTAAAACTTCTGAAAAACTGACCTAATAAGAAGAAGTTGGGGAGTCCATAGTGTATTAACTATGGTAGAGGTCCCCTAGCTGTTAATAAAATGTTTGAAAAGGGAAAGTCATTTTTTGCTGTTTTTCAGGAAAGTTTGACAAGGTGGTGCTGGCATTCAGAGTGAGTGACTGCTATTGTAAATGCATATTTAGATTCTTTGGGTGTCAAAGAGGTGTCAAAGTGAGATTAACAAAAAAAAACTGCTCTATGACTTCAAAAGAGGGGTGCAAATATGGCTTGTTTTCAACATTTTTGACAGAATAACAGTTTTCCTACATAATTGTATACCAATTTAATCCAACTTTGAAATGAGATATGGCCATGGAATTTTTACAGCCTATTAACAAGGTTACAGATAAGATTTGTACGGCACAATTTTCCTGTATTTGAAGTACTTTTTGAAAAATCACATTTTGAAATTTGAAAGAATTTTTAATAATTTTTTGATATATAAACCCATGTAAAATCATAAAAACAAATTATATTTACAAATCCTGCCGTACAATCTTACAATAAATAGTGTCAACATATTATAACTAATTTGGTAATATTAATACTATCCAATTATTATTAAATTCAAATATGTAAAAAAAATATGAAAAATTAAATTTTATATTTACTGGTGTCATATTTCAAAATCATGGCTGCAAATATACAATTTTATATTCTTGGAGAAAATATCAACTAAGGGAGTTATCCTGAAAATTTGAACTAAATATCTTGATTCAAACACTTGAAACCTGACATTAACTCTGAGAAAAGAATTGGTGCAAAATAGCCTTTCCAACCACCTTAAATATTTTCAGAAATTGTGACTATTTTCCCAATATTCATAGTGTTATCAAAACTATATCGTTAACATTCCCATGACACTTATTCCTCTTGGTCAATTTGGAAATTTTATTTTTGTGAACAAAAGTGTTTTTTTCTACTTATTATCACCTGTTCAGACAGAATAAAGCCATGTTCGTATTCTGGTTTTTCACACTTTTCGGTCAATTCTAGTTTTTTTGGCTATAATTCTATACAAATCTTGTGCAAAATGTGACCCCGAACCATTTATTGTACAATTTGACCCACAAATGTTTTGTCAAAGCCACTCCCCCTAATTTCCACTGACCATCCCTCTCTCCGTATGACGAGAATTACGCGTGCAGTTTACTTATTATTGATCAGCCACGCATATTGCAATTTGTCAAGGGTAGGTTCCTCAATGGTACACGACAACATGCAAGTAAAAGTTGTTGCGTTATTGACCCACCTGGTATGTTCTGACATATTCACACCAAAATATAAGAACTAATTTTGGAAAATTGGATCATAAAATTGTTCAAATTTATTAAAAGTTTTAGGTTTCCTATAGGTGAAAGTTGCAATATTACAAATAACAAATAAAAACAATTGTATTACAAAAATGCAGATGGGCTTACATTTGCAGATAAAATCATCATTATTGCACTATCCAATTATCCCAAATTGGTTCCAATCGTGTTACCCATTAAAGGCAAAAACAGTTGCTTCTGAAATTCTGAATGATGGATTGTAATTTTTTCGGGAATGGGAGGGTCGGTGGTGGGCGGATGGGAGAGCATTGTGAGAAATTCCAAACAGAGATTTGATGTTTTGATCATTATTTAAATACTGTATTTAAACAAAATGCCTGGCAACCATGTCATTGCCTGCAAATTAACAATAATAAATTAACCAGCAGATCTCAGTGACTGCTAAGCATCTTTGATATATGTCTCCCTCGAAGACATAAAGTGTTGATACATTTTAACAAAAGTTTGATGCGAAGCAGTGAAACGGCGAAAACCAAAACAAGACCACGTAATTACCTTTAGATCGACATCAAAAAAACAAAATTGTAATATGTATAAGGGACATTAATTAGGATTAGTCTTTAATCTTATTGCAACTTGGACTGACAAACCTTGAAATCTAATTGGGCATCCACTGTATTCATGTTGTTTTTGTGTGCAACTTCCCTTGAAATACCAATGCTTCTCCGCTATGAATATTGTTTATTTGAAAAATAAACAAATGTCAAGATGAACATAGCCAGGTATAAAGATAAGCATGTCTCAACCTAGCAACCAAAACATGCTAGGTTGATACAGGCTAATCTCGGATTTACTGACAAGCATAGCTAGCAATCGACTCCATGCTCTGATATTTGTCTTCACAAAAATAAAAAAATATTCCTAGTAGACACGGGCTAGATTATACGTTGGGACGGCAGACTATCAAATAAGCTGGTAAATAAAAAAATCCTAACATATGATAACTGACCCAAGATTTTTATATCGCTAAACAAGATGCTGGCAGATAATTTACTTGTTGTACTAGAAATTACCATTTCAGATAATTTTATGGTAGAGAAAACACAGCGACGTAGACTGCGTGTATGTGAATAGATATGCAACAAACCGATGCTATTGGATGTCATGAATAGCCCCAAGGTATCATGACTCCATTTTAACAAACTATGTCATGGCAGTTTAACATGAACCGTAGAGGGCGCCATTGAGACACCAATAGAACTTTCACCAAATCAAAAATTGTTCTTTACTTCCTTCACTGTTATTAGGAACCCATTGAGGAGGTACTTGAAAACGAAGAGGCTTTGACTACCACTGTCAATAATTTTAGAACTCGGGTGAAAGTTCTTCAACAACAAAACAGAAAAATTGAGAGAATGTTGGCTGCAATTATACAAAGTCAAGGCATTTCATATGAAGAGGAGGATGGTACTGAGATCTCTGAGTAACAATGTCAACAAGCAATTGTCCCTAGTTACTTCAGTCATTGTGTAAGGCATAGTGATGGATGACAATATGAAAATGGCTCTCACTCCCCCTTCCCCTACATATGTTGCTTGAATATGTTGGTAGCTCAGTAGCAATAAGGAATGTGTCTGATATAGTGAATATGATGTCATATGGCTGAATACTTGTTCAGGATTTTATATGTCAGATGTTGCTTATGTAGGCTTATGGAATCGAATGAATTCTTGGAAAATTCACAGCATTGTTTTATCTGTGGCTGATACAGTCATCCCAGGACTGATTGTAAAAAGATCTATAAATACTCATATTTTGCATAATCATATGAGACTAGAATCACAATGCAATGTGAATAGAAATGTACTTGTCAAACGTTTAAAGATCAGCTCTTAGAGCTAATTTAGAATTGTCATCCATGCATCACTTGCCCTCAAAAAAATCCTATACAGTGTATGACGACTGGTAACATCTGCTGTTGGAATTCGAGTTCTCGCAGGAGCAATTGTGTCTAGGAAGCTGCTCCACAGTCAAAATTTTAATTGGGTAAAGAAGCTAAATAGAAGAGACAAAAATTGCAACTTTGAGAGTTGCAAGAAGCTTTAAAAATTCCAAAATTTACATTCAGACCAGACAAGAGGCAATCTTTTGTACTGTTAATACATTCACATTTTTATACGCTATCACAAACACAGTATTTCTTAATTTTAGTATAAACAATTGATTTTAATGATCTCAGAACATTTTATATTGTATCACAGAACCAAGGATATTTTGAGAGTGTAAAAACTTCTAAGAAATTTCATTATTGTTTTCAGTAGAATTTACTATATATGAATAATATCTTTTACAAGTTGTATGAATATATAATATATCTTTATCTAGTCAAGTTTTTAAAAATTTATCAATTGTTTTAAGTGTACAGGGAACTGTCAGTCCACATCAAATAATTAGATGTGGAAGAAAATCAACAAAACTGAATATATGTGGAATTGTATTAAAAAACCTATTAATTGTAAATATACTTTGTACATAGGATTCATGATTGGAGAATCATATTCAATTCATACTTTTTTATCCCTCCGGCCCGAATTGTCATTTTAATTGCATATCCTGTTTCAATAACAAAGAGAACACATTTATTAGCTTTCCCTTCCGTGTCCATAATGTACCTGCTAGGCCTTATAGTTACATACACGGTTTATCCCACTGCTGCTGCCATTGTAACAGCGTGATTCACCCAATCGAGAATCGAACACCATGTATTTCAAAATTATTGCAAACTGCAGTTGGAGTCAAAGTCGGCTAAAAAGTTATTTCTCTTGGAGCGTAATCTTTGTACTTTTTCTCAATTTGTGTAAGAACAAACACAAAATGCCTAGTTTGCTGACATGTAGTACTGTAGAAGCATGTCTTTACTTGATTTTCCATGTGAGAAAACAGTTGTCAGTATTATGCAGTAATACATAGTTTGTTCCTTTTCAGTAATTTATTACCTACCAGGCATAATCATCAACATCAAAGATTCATTGTGAAGTTTCAAGCTATAGCAGTTTTAAATTTCATATTTACTCTCTTTTACTCCTATAATTAATGCAAGGCTGACTGCTTTACATGTCTCCTTCTTAGCAGAGTTCAGACTAGTAGACTTTCAGTGCACACGGCATTCGAATGACAAAAGTGGCTGACCATTAGAGTTATATAATGGTAACAAACATCAGGGTTTTATCTATGAATGACAGAAGGGATATATAATTGTGAGTGAAATTTTAGAACCATGAAATGAATATTCACGTATTATGTTGTATCTTTACTTTTTCAGTTATTGGATTTTATGAATAGAGTGATATGTTCGTATAAATATGTTTGTTGCACTTCACTTACTCTGTGTAGAAATTCCTTGTGATCATTTTATCTTGACCGTTAATGCCATAGCTCTTTCTGTCATGTCACATACTACATCTGTTATGCGAATAATCGCAATCATACCAATCCATAATCCAATAACACTAGGTCATACACCATCAGGTGGTAAAAGATTTGCATACTATTCACCGCTTTTATGTAAAATTCCATATCCTTTAACTATTTTAAGAAGAATGTGTATTGAAGAACCTCCTCCTGCAAGTGACCATGTGATTAAGTGCAAACTCAAATGTATAACTTTATATGAATAGAAGAAGTGTCTGGGTCGGCCAAGAAAACCTATCACTATAAGGTGTACATAGTCAAAAATTTCAATCGAAGGAGAGGTGCAAATTGAGCAACTTAAACAGTCTTTTGGAAATATACTTTCAAAATTTAATGTATTGCGATGGTGATTTCACCACAATAGCCACATACATGTATATAACCCATTTACAAGGCACATACACAGACATAGAGTTGTTGTATTTGTGTTGGGTTGGTAGAGGGGGCCACTGTATGGCATGTTCTGTGTGATTTGTGTAGTAATTTTTTCAATGCAAGCTTGTTATGTTACAGTAACTCAGATTTTCATTTGCAATTTTGTAATTTGTAGACTTTATGACAGTGATCGTTCAACATATGTAATTTTACCAAACCGAAACACATTTGTGTCTTTGCCATGGTTTTAAGAACCATAGTAACATATTTTAGACATATTTCATTTCTACTGTCCTCAAATAATCAATATAAAATAGTTCACTGGTACACCAGGAGAACACTTGTACAATGACCTTTGAACTCTAGATGCTGCAGCCTTTACTTCATTAAAGAGACAGGAGCTGTAACTTTTGATTTCATTTACGTAATTTTTGTTTTTGAAAAAAATCCGTTTTGTTCTTTCTCATCATGGATGATGAAACATAGTAGTGTGCTCACAAACACCAAACCTTCAGTGCAGTATGCAGTGTTGTTATTGATAAATTTATCCCTGCCTTTACAAGTGGATCTGAAATTAATGTGTCAACCATTACACCAGACAGACTATGATTACACAACTACTGTTGCCTTAGCAAGTTGAACAGTAAGTTGTTCATTGTGATTTCGGGATTAGAATGAAGAAACTGAACTTTATAGCCAGAACTACAATAATTTAGGAACATCAAAAGTTACAGCTAATGAAGCTTGAAGAGTAATGCTGATGACAAACACATGAAAAAGTGTCAGAAATTGAAAATGAATACTGCAAATTCTAGAAGTTCTTGGGTCCAATCCAGTTGCCGCAGTCTCCTGAAAATAGAAACAACAAGTATTACCTAGAATCGTAGGCTCAAACTAAAAAAAAACTTTTGTTCACAGGTAATGTTGAATTGGTCCTTAGATCTTTTAAAACATGATTTTGTCAACATTCCAGTTTTTACATGTTTTCACAGAAATTTGTTTGCCTGTTGAGCCAAATCCAAACAAATGCTGTCACATCTCAGGCTTTAGGAATGCTTTGTGTACACATGCCTGACGTAAATGCAATAATCAGACATTGCAATACACTCTACTGTGAGATGTACAAAGCAGTGATGTTTTCTGAAGTATAATCCTGCATAGTATTGCTTTAGATCGATACAGTGACATTTTGATGTGGTGTAGCAATCCAGAATTTTATCCATGGCTCGGAGAAGGTTATTTCAATCGCCCTCTTGGGGCATATTCCAGTGTTAAAACATAGGAGATACGCCCCTCTTGCACTGTGCCATCGATTTGGCTCTTAACCCCTGTCATGATAACATTGTGTAGCTTGTAGGCAATCGGTTTTCCTGTTTAGCCAAAGCCAAACAAATACTGTCACATCTCACATTTTAGAATGATTTGTGTACACGTATGACGAAATGCAATAATCAAACTTTGCAATGCACTCTAATGTGAGATGTACAAAGCAGTGATGTTTTCTGAAGTGTAATCCTGCATAGTATTGTTTTATATCGATACAGTGGCATTTTGATGTAGTATAGCAATCCAGAATTTTATCCATGGCTCGGAGAAGGTTATTTCAATCGCCCTCTTGGGGCATATTCCCAGTGTTAAAGCATAAGAGATACGCCCCTCTTGCACTGTGCCATCGATTTGGCCCTTAACCCCTGTCATGATAACATTGTGTAGCTTGTAGGTGTCCTGTCATAGTTAACAATTGTACAATTTAATAAATGTATTGAATGTTTATTCATGAGAGAGTCTGTGTCCTTAGCATGTGCAAAGTCTAACAGACTTAGTTTATTTTGTATCATGTAAACGCACTGTTCAAGTTGGCAAAAACCATCATCGACAAGGCCTGGAAGAAGATCTTATTGGATCCTGGTGTAAGAAGCTATGCAGCCAACCAAGGAGTCCAGTGGCACTTCATTGTGGAGCTTGCACCATGGATGGGAGGTTTCTATGAAAGACTTGTTGGTGTTGTGAAGAAATGTCTCCGTAAAGCAATCGGGAAGGTCTGCTTCACATATGATCAGCTGCAGACTGTACTAGCAGAAGTAGAAGCAGTTGTGAACTCACGACCACTAGTATATGTTGGAGATGATATCAACTCGTCTATTACATTGACACCATCTCATTTCCTCACACTCAATCCTTCTACTGGAATTCCTGGAACTGAAACTGAAGATGTAGATCCAGAATACCTGCCAAGGATGAGCACATCTGCAAAGCTACTTCAAACTTGGAAGAAAGGACAAAGCCATCTGAACAGGTTTTGGCAGATTTGGAGAGATGACTACCTCCTAACCTTGAGAGAACGTTTTCAAACTCGCCACAAAGGTCCAAGGAATCAAGTTCCATACAAACCTAGTCCAGGCGATGTAGTACTGTGTAAAGAAAACTTACCTCGTGGCGCATGGAATCTTGGGAAAATTCAGAATGTGATCAAGAGCAGTGATGGTGAGATAAGAGCTGTGAAAGTTCTATTCCCTTCAAAGAAAACAATCACCCAGCCATTGAAACTTCTGTATCCTATTGAATGCCCGAAATGTCTGGAGCTGAGGATAAGACGAACAAAGTACAACAACCAAAGGAAATTGAACAGAATCAACTGAAGGACGACTTGCAATGTTTAGAAGACAACCCACCCGACAAGCTGCGGAAATTGCCAAGAAACGAATAGAGCAACAGCTACGCCCTGGACATGCAATTTAACAAAAACACTTTTTGTCAGGGAGTGTCGTGGAACTGCCACGAATATGCATTATTATGTAACGATTTGCTGTGGACAATAGACATTAGACAATAGATCATTTAGATGCAATAAGATTTACATAAGTTATTCATTTATGTTGATTATTCATTCACCCAGAATTCAGTAAGTAGTTTTTCTGTAATTCTCTCATATTTTGACCATGGATGTACATCCATGTTTTTACTTACCTGGATAAAAGCATTTCCAAAATAGTAAACTTTATATTAAAAGGTAATATGCTCTATTTATGAGAGAAGTAAATGACAGTTGACTACACAGAACGTTTCAACTAAGAACTCTAAGTTGCGTTACAACCCTAACTAAAGTTTCTGTGTACTCCATTTATCTGTGTGACACTTTTTTGCAATAAAGGTTCTTGTTTTGTTGTTGTCTACACATCATGAGTCCATGTAACTGTGAATTCAGCGATTGACTGCTGCAACTACATTGTGCTCTGCCACACCATTCTTGACCTTTCGGTCGCGGGAGTTGGGCGCCATTGTTCAGGCCACTTGCTTCAGATGTCTCTGCTGGGATTTCTGTCATGTCTCAGTTTCCGGATGTATCCTGGTCTCGGCACCAATGTGGAGGAGGTGTGTGTAGCCCTTTGAGTTCTCTCGCTTCCCCAAGAAGCGGGTTCACAAGGAAGCTGAGACACGCAGAGACACACTTTTCAAACACTAAAGTCGTGAGTTTCATTTGTATAACTAACGTACATGCGCTGTCTGATCAGGTGACCGTAAACTGGCTGGGAAACTCAGTTTACTATGGAAACGCACACCAAACGGTTAAAGTGTTGCAATTTCTCTATTATATTAAAGGTTTGCTTTCCGACAATCCTAAAACATGCCGATGACATAGAAGGGCACGTAACTGATTTAAAGCCCCAACTCCCATATAAAAGAGCGAGACTCTACGAGAGTGGTCATATTGGTTGGATATTCAAAACGTACTCAGTACGCTCTGGACGTAACCGATAAAAACCGTTAATTTAGAAATCTACCGATAAATTTTTTTCTTGAAAATTGAGGGATATGTGTATAAGTATTTGGAGCACAACATACGTGGTTTCTGACAAAAAAAATCTGAAATTACATCTGGAACCAGAAAAAGGATAAAATATGTACGGGTATATCGCCGGTATAATGTTCGATGTTCAGTTTGAATCTGCGTGATTGACGTGACATGCAAATTGGAAATGGGTCATTAGCGATACGTTGTTTACGTTTTTACATACGCAGCATTGTTCAGCGCAGAAAAAAAACACCAAATATTGGCGCGTACCGAAAGACACAAACGCACACACACTGTGTATAATAAATACATGCAAACACATTTGATTCGGTAAGTTCTCTTTTTGGAAAATCTGTTGGTCCTGAAAAGGACCATTTGCATTTACGTACCAGCCGTAGATTTTATAGACAGGAAGGCCTACTGCCATTTATGCCCAACATAAAGTACGTCCGGTATGTTTGGGTAGAGACCACGGACAAGTACCAGCACAAATTATGTCATGATCTTTCCCAGAGGAAAGACTGTCAATGTCATGGGTTTGTTTAATTCTCATCAGAGAAGACGACGAAAGTCATGGCCATCGACACAGCAATAACACCAGTAATCCTCAGTTCAGTGATCTACTACCCATGTTAAATCAACCTGGGTGTTCACAAAGTAAGAACTGCATTGTTTGCATGCTCCTTGCAGAAGTTAAGATCACTTCTCCTGACTGTTGAAGCTATGAATGTATACGACCCTCTGCTGCACGAATACCAGTTAATCGCCATTATTATGGATATAGGCAAATATCGCCTTTTCATACCTGTTGGGACAGAAAACATCAACAGTCAGCAGAGATTGTTTTTCCCCTTGTGGTTTGTTAACAAAGGGATTGACATGATTAACATCAGTAATATCTTACACAACAAGGACGTTATGGACAAAGTACCACCTTATTTTACATTTCAAGACCCTCCTATAGTGTCATATACCTATTCTAAGACCATAGGTAGGAAATTGTTTAATTACGATAGGGTTTTGAAAGAAATTGATATTAGGAACAATGTTCATGATGGTACTTGTGATTGTATGTCATCTCCCTTTTGTTACAAACCTCACGGTCATATAATAACAGGTGACATGAAGATAGTTACACATCCTAAGCTTCGGCAGCTGTTCCAGTTTGGCCCAAATATCGCGAGCCACCCAAGTAAACTGCAATTTTAACTTTAAAGGCGCCCTTCTCAATCCCAGGTTCTCGCATTAGCAAATGTGTCAATAGCTCATTTACAGTTTGTCATTCTTTTGTTTTCCATTGAATATTTTATCAAGTACATAATATTTATATTAGATAAATCTGATAATTGAGTGGGGGCTTTAAGTTAATTATGGATGCTGCTGAGGCTTATGCTAAGAAGTGGGCTGCCC
This sequence comes from Ptychodera flava, assembly GCF_041260155.1. Taxonomy (NCBI): domain Eukaryota; kingdom Metazoa; phylum Hemichordata; class Enteropneusta; family Ptychoderidae; genus Ptychodera; species Ptychodera flava. The sequence goes on along the minus strand of NC_091937.1, from coordinate 28,029,120 downwards.
TTGAAGACGAAGACGTTGGATGTCTTTCGGACTGGCTTCGCACAGTCCGTGATAAGGTAAAATCTCGCATTTCACGTCTTCGTTCTTTACATACTGTCATCAACACTACATCTGCCTTTGATGACCCTTCTGTACGGGAATGTCTAGATGCTTTACACGATAAATATGTTGTTGTGCCTGCAGACAAAGCATCAAACAACATCATTTTTGTCTGCAAGCAATATTACATTCAATGTTTAAAGAACGAACTTCAGATTAACTCAGATGATGAGAGTAGCACAACATACTCTCTTTCAACCTTATCTGAAGAGGAAATATTGCAGAACCATTCAACAGTTTTGAGTGAATTTGGCATCGAGTTAGCGCAAGATGACAAAGTATTACCTAATCTATATTGGATTCCTAAGATCCATAAGAATCCCTATAAACAACGTTTCATAGCTGGTTCCAGTAAGTGTACAACTAAACGCTTGTCACAACTTTTAACCATCATTTTATCAACCATTAAATCTGGTTTGGTACGGTATTGTGACAAAGTTTATGAAACTAGTGGGGTCAATCAAATGTGGATATTAAAGAACTCCAAAGAATTGTTACATATTTTACAAAATAACAAAAACATGTACAATTCAATCCACACATTTGATTTTTCAACGTTGTACACAACCATCCCACATAACAAACTTAAAGACAGGCTATCATCTCTCGTGAAGAAAGCCTTCTTTTACAAGAATGGTAGTCGTAGGTATAAATACATTGCCATCAAGCGCAACTTAGGCTATTTCACAACAACAGCGATGCCAAACTCAAATACAGTGATGTTGAGGTGATTCAAATGCTATATTTCCTAATTGACAACATATTTATCAAGTTTGCTGGCATGACATTCAGGCAAACCATAGGCATTCCCATGGGCACAAACTGCGCCCCACTTCTTGCAGACTTATGTTTGTATTCGTATGAAGCAGAGTTCATGCAATCACTTCAGAAATCTGGGTGTAAAAAGATTGCCAAGCGATTTAACAACACCCACAGATATATTGATGACCTCATAAGTTTAAACAATCCTGGTATATCCAATTATCTACACCACATCTACCCAGATGATTTAGAAATAAAAGAAACAACTGAAAGTGTGGACTCGGCATCATACCTAGACGTATTGTTTGAAATTAGACATAATACACTATATACTAAGCTGTATGACAAAAGAGACGATTTCAATTTTGAAATCATAAACTTTCCCTTTTTGTCGAGCAATATCATCTCCAGCTTATGGTGTGTATATTTCACAACTTCTTAGATACAGTAGAGCATGCCATTCATATGAAGACTTTCGAGTTAGACACAGCCTATTAGCTCAAAAGTTAGTGAGGCAAGGATTCTCAGAAAGTAGATTAGTGAAATCATTTAAGAAGTTCTACAGATTTTGTATCAAAATATGACCTGTCTGTTTCTCAAATGATGAGTGACAGCATACCAAATTTTGACTTACAAAAGTAATTTGGTGAATTCACCAAATAACAATGGATTTGTCGCTTTGGGTCAATCTTGACGGGTGCGGCTAGCTGGCAGGGTACGCTTACCCATTCCGGACACCTGGTACCACCACTATTTTGTGGTTCAAGATGACCCCATTGCCTTTGTCATCATCTATATGTTCCTTGGACCTGGTAATTTTCATAGTTACCTTGAATGATAACGATTATTGGACCTGATTTGATGTCTATGGTCTACGCTGTCTGTATATCTTCCTTCTTATTTCAAATTTCAAGTTTTACCCTCTTTTCAACGCACTGTTGAAAGCGCAATGCGTAACGATCGCTCAGCTGTTTCCAAAAGTGTTATACATTTTCTTTCTCGACCTAAGCCGTGCATGCCTATGTAACACAAAGCGAACAAAGTCAAAATTCGAAAAACAAGTAGCCCCCAGAACCTGATGTGCTGACAAAACCGGGAATTTTCACTGCTGGGTCACTTGAGGCTGATCCGACGTCGAGTTGACAAACGTCGCCGGCGGCAGCTGAGGTTACCGTACTATTATATAGTCCCAGAAGGTGCACTCAAATGTCCGTGCTCGATCCCAATCACAGCTAGCTCAAATTCATTCCTGGCAAAGAAAAATCCCCGAGGCTTCCTCCTCCTCATCAGTGACCGCTATCTTCATAAAGCCAGCTGACATAAATGTGATTAGCAGTCTGACTCTGACTACCACACGTTTGTAATGAACTAGTATCGCGACTGCGTGGAGAGTGTAGAAGTGTAAGTGTACTTGATTTTGGCGGGATCGTTCAAAGTAGCAAAATACTAGAACTCACCATTTTATGAGGAGGGATGAACATTGAAACGAATAGGTGCCGAAACTCTGCTCCAGTAAGACTAAGGAGTGTCGATCGCCTTGCACTGTCATCACGGTTAGTACAAATCCGAGGTGCCAAACCTCTGCTCCAGTAAGACTTCGAAAAAGTCTATGTTCAAGACTAACCTATGGGAAAAATGATTAGATGTATCGTATGGAAAGTAAACCGTGAATATAGTATTCGTAAAGTCACCGTGCAATCATTGTTTACATTATTTGGCGTGCACGTTCTATTTTTGGAGGTGTTCAGCCATTAGACAACAAATCGACACCACATTTCATTTCGGTCACCATAAAACTTGTAATCGGAGCCGGGGGGAATCGTCATCGGTACCCTCCCATCCGACAGCATCGAGTTCATGAGACAACGAAATTTGAAAAGGAAATCACAACCACCAGAACTGTTTGGATTTTTTACGTTCTTTCCTGAAATGCGGCATTTCTACGACGGCGTTTTGACAAAACGGTGCTTCATTATCAAGGCAAACACGACTGCCATCAAGACTCCCTGCAAGAGTGGTGTACACTATGAGCCGAGGAAAACCCCGATAACTGATCCCGTGGCAGAAAAACTACTAGTTGGATTTCTGCATCGTTTACCCGTATACAAAGATGCGGATAACTATTGTTACTGTCATGATACCCACTATGTTGAATTCATTCAAAAAAGCGCTGAATACCGTGACAAACGCTTCGTTTTCGGACGAGAAACGTACGCCATGAGAACTAAGGAGTGTCGATCGCCTTGCACTGTCATCACGGTTAGTACAAATCCGAGGTGCCGAACCTCTGCTCCAGTAAGACTTCGAAATAGTCTATGTTCAAGACTAACCTATGGGAAAAATGATTAGATGTATCGTATGGAAAGTAAACCGTGAATAGTATTCGTAAAGTCACCGTGCAATCATTGTTTACATTATTTGGCGTGCACGTTCTATTTTTGGAGGTGTTCAACCAGCTGTTGTAAATTGCTACTTTTTGTTCACAAAGAAACCATATAGATATGTTTTGCTCCGCCCATTTTTATCGATTTTCTCGGTAGGGCCCTACCGAGAGTTACCTGTTTAAAGGCGTTACACATTTGCACACATAAAACTATATTACCCGCTTATCGTCATTTATACACTTATCAAAATGCAGTAAAATGTATGGCTTTGTTTTTTAATCTTATTGAAACTGGAAACCTTGAAATCTAATCTAGTTATCTATATACGCTGGTAAACAATAGGTACCTGCCAATCATAAATGCACGGGGTTATTGATTTTTATGAATTATAAAATAGCAGTCGAAAGTAGGGATTCATGTAAAATCCGTTATTTGGCCCTGCTCACAAATAACATGGTAAAAGTAATTCTGTAAATAATGCCATCACTGTATGGCTCGTTTCATCTTAAAAAATACACATCAATTAAAATAAGACCCGAAGCAACTTTTATTATACGGTTTCCATATTATAAGAATCTTTTGAAGAGACAAATATTTCTAAAATTTCAATTTTAGCAACATGAATGACAGCAGACAGCAATAAATGTGGAATGCAGGCGGCGCAAGGAAAGAGAAAAATTATTCAAGATACAGAGGCACTTTTTATTCAACGAGAAAACTGCGCCTAACTTTCATCGTATGTCTTCTCGTTCAGATCGTATGGTGACAGGGGAGCCATGCCGGTGATATCGGTTGATTTCTAAATTCCATATTAAATGCGCTATTGATAATCTGGGTCGTTGTTTGTTTGTTTGAAGTATGAGGAAGTAAACTGAAAAACTATCAAATCGAGTGCGATCAGGCGATACGACATGAGCCAAGACGTCAGCCGACTGTTGCTCATTTTCGAGTACACGGAGTCGCGAGATTTCACCGCGAAATGATTACAAATTTTGTCCTACCTGAAGCCAAACTATTTTTTCTATGAATATTTTTCTGATGATTAGATCTTGCTGCCTGAAGCTCTCTCTAATAACGACGTAATTAGGCAAGGGTATATTTATTAAGAAAGACTTTATGAATATCACTTTCAACCTGTGTTTATGAAATAATGTTTAGACCCAAGCTTTCGTTAATTGTGACTTATCAAAACTTTAAAAATATATAAGGTAGTGAGTGCATGGTGGTAACTCCATGGAAACATCAGGCAATAACTTCATGACGTGCTGCCTTGCCGCCACGCTGACATGCACAATCACGAGCGAAACAATTGTTCATCTGCTGCAATAACTTTGATTGATTGACATTTAGGGATAAAATAATATTTGACTCTTGTCAGTGTCTGCTTTGAACATTAGCATACAATCACCGATGCAAATCATTATTACGATTATTCAAAATAAGATAATTATGATTTAGATTGGCGGCGTGGACTGAAGTATATAAAGCCCGGTAAGTCCATGATTTCTGACATACCAACCAGAGGTCGGAAGAGCGAACGCATGCAAAGACTTGGTCATTTGTGATATGGAGACCGTATGTTAAATTTAGGTGAGTCAAACGTTTCTGTTCACTCCGTCTATATCGATCTCATTTAGTTTGGGCGTAACAGCTAATGGAACATTAATAAATGATTGGTTTGTCATAATTAAGAGATACTTCCATTAGAATGTCCTAGCGGGGCCTTACACCGAATTCAAGCTATCTAACAAGTCATATCGTATTTAATTATAGTGACGTGACAAAGACGTCTTACAAAAAATACACTGTAGGCTATGATTTTGCATATGCGCAACTTTCCTGTCTCAAGCAGATAGAACTTGTTCGCAAAATATTTGTTGTGTTCAAAATTGTGTATCGAATTTTTTTCTTTCTTTTCTTTCATGAGAAAAACCCTTAGCACAAATGTTATTGCTAGCAACTCATTACAATGACAATACCGACTCGGAGGTGTAGACAATATTTGCAATCCAATAAACACCTGCGTTTATGTAAATATAGAAGCGTGTTTACAAATTTGCACAGGGGGAGTGGTAACAGCCAGAGTAACTTTACAATGACAACAAGAGTGCACTTAATCAGGTGTGAAATTGTTGGTCTGGCTACTGTTGGTACACATGCCCCTTGACTTTTAAAGCACAGTCTCGTTCAAGAGGTTTATTTCTTAGATCAAGAAATCACTCAAATTTGCTAGGATCCTGTCTCTAATGGGGCTATTTCTGACTTATAGGATATATCTAAATAAATGCTTAAACTTTGGAAAGGGTACAACTCTCGTTAGATACAGTTTATTTGCGATGCGATGTAAGGCTCTTGTTTATATCTGGCGTACGAGGTTACACAATTTCCCAGAAGCAGCTGGATTCACACTTTTGCCGGGGTGGAAGCTGCAAGGGAGACCCACCCGGATCCCGCTGATTTTATCACGGGGGACGCATTACCCCAATCATACTGGGATTTGGTTGTAATGTTGGCAGCGTCAGTGCCGAAGTACAACCAAATCATGCATGGTTTCTTGGAAACCGAAAATGGTGACGCAGAGACTGTGCCGATACTAGGCATTGATGACGTTGCGTTAGAACAGGAGTGAACAACCTAACCATATACGCCGCGCTTTGATTAGCGGCATACTTTTTTTACAAGAATTTTTATTTCCGGTAAAATTGGCAGCCTAATTTAGCATTGAAGGCATGGTAAATATAGAGAAAAGTTTGAATTAGCTGCATCTTAAATTAACGAATTTAGATACCTAGCTAAATTAAATAAAATAATGTTCCAGCTAAAAGACATGTTTTACAGAAAGCTGCAAGTTCCACCAAGAAATAGAAAGACGCATAAGGGTTTATTTCTGAAATCGCCACTTCTGTTCTGTAAATATCTGAATTGGATAGCAGTGTAAAAACTGCCTGATGAAAATTAACAACGTACATTTACCAATAATGAGTAATGATGGACTCGCAAAATTAAAAATTAGCTCAGTCGCTTGTTTTCCGAAACACACTGGTCGGCCGTGCTGAAGAAACGCCGTGTTTACTACTGTAACATTACGGCCGCCGACCGGCTTGCGTGTATCACGGTATTTGAGGTATGTAATTGTCTCACAACTGACATTGTACGAGCAGAAGTACGGCCTCGTACTTTCACAGAACGAGTGACGTAATGTACCCATACTTTCAAGTATGGGTACTGGTTCAACTGGTTCTGTCTGTGGCCTCCCAGCTAGGCGACTGATGCCGTATGTTGTGGGTTCGAATCCGATTGAAAACTATCCGAATTTTCTACCCTGGGTAGGTAACACTGCTGGTGGACAGAATTGTCCCCGAGGTTATCGTTCGCCCAGTTAAAGCGATGAAATTCGTTTCTTTCGCTTCGATAAAGTGTGTATGTGCGATGTATGATAGTGGCATGCGTGCGTGAGTGCTTCACAAACTCTACAACGTGTTGAGCGGTCTCAGTCAGAAAAATGTAACAACTTAGCCGGCTATTGAACCACTCTTTTTTGGGAGTGGAGATTTAGCCGACTGGTTCTGTCTGTGGCCTCCAGCTAGGCGACTGATGCCGTATGTTGTGGGTTCGAATCCGATTGAAAACTATCCGAATTTTCAAAATACGAGTGACGTACAATGCTGGTTTATCATACACAGCTCGTACGTCTGCTCGTAGTTCGTCCGTTTTGAGACGATTAGATAAATGCATAAAGCATTGCATGTGGTCCCTGGATGGGCTTCCCCAGGGGCTGCATAGGGATTCCCGGGCCGGCTACAGTCCCAAATTACGACAAGAAAATTGCCAAAATCCAGCCGCTAAACTTGTTATTTTTTTAAATTTAAATCGCTGATTTGAATATTATATTGACATGTTTGTCAATATCATGCTGGCAATTCTTTATCCCAGAAAGCAAGTGCAGGCACAGTTTGACCCCAATTAGGGACGATTCAGAATTACTTCCAGGGGGGGGGGTGGAGGATTTTCAGGGGGGGCCACCCATTTTTCCCAAGAAATTTAGGGGGGGCCAGACAAAAATACCACAATCTTTTAGGGGGGGCCAAGGAAAAAAAACATCAATTCAATATTTGCCCAGAATTTCTGATCTCTACAAAAGAGAACCATAGACGCTACCTGGGTGACAGATAAACTCAACATGTTTAGTTAAACTCCTTTAGCTGCCAAATTCGGTGGTTTGTTTTATGCATCTATAGCAGTATCTTGTTCTCCTCCCTGAAGCGTTATGAAATGTCCAGTATTTAGCATGTCAATACAAACCATACAGTGAACAGTCAGGATTGTTTTTGTTGAAAAGAGATCTCAGATCAAGTCCAGACTAGAATTCATTTATCAACAATAACAATGGTCATTTATGTTCACACTGGTATGTTGCTAAATACAGCATTGGGTGTTCTATGTAGTGATAGAATAACAAACAAATGCTGATACACAGAGATGAACATTGAACAAATGCTAAAAATTACAGCAAATGTCTTTTTAAGGTTGGGTTTACCTTGTAGCTTGTAAAGCAGTTGAAAGTTGCATGATAAAGAAGTGTTAATATATGCAAATGTATGCAAATCACCCGATTTCTTGGCTTCTTTTGCCTCCCCAATTTCAAAATTTCCAAAGAATTTAACTCCACTCCGGCTGGGTCAAATTTTCTGAAATTTCACATTATGTTTTTTAAATGCTATATAACACAACAACTATCAATTGGTTTTGTTTGGCAATAAAGCTCTTACATTTTTAATAAGAGGCATTTTTAATAAGAGGCATTTTAATTTTGCTGATCATGATTTTAATCAATTATTAGAGTGTCAGTCTTTAAACCCCTACAATTTTAAAATGAGGATGGATAATGCCAAATAAAATAGTTGTTTTTTCTACATGAATACTCTCCTTTCAAGTGAAATATTACATTTCAGAAAATACTGTCTAGATTTTGACTTAATAAATTGTTATCATTAATACAAAAATTGAGGTTTTTTACCCCAAATATACACCCACTTCATCCTTTGAGTAAACTACCGCTACTGCTACTCTTTTTTTCTGCTCCTTTTTTCTATGTTTCATTCTCATCAATTTTACCCTTTCTAAATTTTTTAAATGTTCTACATAACTTTTTACAGTGCTTACATCTACGATAAACTTTTTGAAAATAAATTTATGGCCGTCTCATCTTCAAGGTGCTTTTCAACGAATAGTTTTTAATGTTGAAAATAAAAATATTATGTATTACTGTCAAAAATATATGGTGAAAAATTTACAAAAGGGTTGATTTTCCAATAATCCTGTATGTGCATCCAGAAGATCATGTGGCACTGCGCCAATGCTATGGTGTCGGATTGTTGAAATATTGTGTACACAAGAAATTTGCTGTAGTCCAAGAAGTGATCTCAGTGTGTATGAGGCTAGGAGAAATGTGGATAGGCTTACACATTGTGTATTGATGCTAATACTTATGTGTCCCATTCATTCTGATATGTATAATCAAAGATTTCACAGTGGCGGCTGGCAGAAAAGGCAAAAAAAACAAATTAACATTTATTGTTTCGTGTCATCTGAAAACATGCGCATCATGACTATTTTAAAATTAAAGTTTGTTAAAAAAATTTGAAATACGCATGCTCTGTCAATTTTGAAAAATACTGCTGACAAAATGTGAATTTTGACTTGCACAGGGTTGTCTGCATTTTAATATGAACATTGGATTGTGAATGGAATGAGCACAATAAAATGTGAATTCATGTTTTGGATAAGGTGTTTTGTCCAAGAAATGTTCTAAAATATTCCTCAGCATTTGCTTTCAGTGGCAGCTACTTGGTTTTATGATAACCAAATTAGAAAAAAAAGAGAAAATTAAAAACAAGTTGGCTTTCACCAATTTAATTCCTAATGTTTAAACTTTCACCGTGAGTCTGCAAATATTCAGCATCATCAAATGAAAATGTATGCTGAACGTGTGCATGTACATGTACATCTCACTTTCCACAAATATCTAGATATCTGCAAATGATGTACCATTATACTTCAAGATATATATCACTTTGCCAATTATCTGCACCCTGATTTTCTGTTCACCATTTCTAACTGACATCATTGCTTGTCTTTGTGTGCATCATATGTATCAGTGAGACATAACGAAAAAAGTATTCATATTTAGTAATTAACTTTTCTTTAGAAATTTACAACCAGATATGTTTATTGCTACCCTTTCCAAAAGTGTGCCACTTGCAGTCCCTGCAAATCATTCTTTTTATAGTCACATAACCCTGAAATGATTTGTTATATCATCGATTAATGTCAACTAGGCCCTACAGTTCTGCAACTTGTTAGACTAGATATGTCTATAATGTACCGTATAAGCATGCATGTATATATTAGGGGGGGCCATGGAAAAAAAACAGGAAAGATGAGGGGGGCCATAGATTTTTTCTATAATTTACTAGGGGGGGCCATGGAAAAAAATCACCGAGAAAATAGAAAATCCTCCACCCTCCCCCTGGAAGTAAATTCTGAATCGTCCCTTACGCTCGTAATGGAGGTCGTCCGTCAAGGGTCAGCTGATATTTTGTGGCGAGTCATTAATACGGGGGCGAAATTTCTTACAGTATAGGTCGCACTAGTGATGGAAAGTGGGGTCAACGCGGACAGTGTGGTTATTTACAGGATATGGGGGAGTCTACCGGCTGGATTCTGTGCTCGAACAGACAATACCATTTTCGAACCAAAAATACCGTTATTTAGTGAAATAAATTATTATTTCCGGGATTTTATCAACATAATACTATTTTGCGGAGTCGTTTTTATAAAATACATAAACAAAGTTTGACTAATACGGAAGGATGTGCCGATTTAGCCAGTAAAACCGAAACGCACTCGTCGATAGAGGGCGCCCTTGCGGGAGCCGTGCCTTAACATACTCGAGAACGTGTTGAGCGGTCTCAGTCAGAAAAATGTAACAACTTAGCCGGCTATTGAACCACTCTTTTTTGGGAGTGGAGATTTAGCCGACTGGTTCTGTCTGTGGCCTCCCAGCTAGGCGACTGATGCCATATGTTGTGGGTTCGAATCCGATTGAAAACTATCCGAATTTTCAAAATACGAGTGACGTACAATGCTGGTTTATCATACACAGCTCGTACGTCTGCTCGTAGTTCGTCCGTTTTGAGACGATTAGATAAATGCTGTAGGTGAGAAGGCTCCCACCTCACCTTTTAATTTAATGGGCGTCCCGGGCTTTGAAATTGCGAAATAAAAGACCCTAACGACAACTACCAGTTTTGGAACACTTAGGTCCAGGGGTAGGAATGAAATAGGGGCGGGGAATAGAAACCACCCTGTTGACAACTGAAAACCAACGGTGGACCTGAAAAATCCCGCGGTTGACAACTGAATCCCATTGCGGACCATGGAAAACCACACGGTAGACCACTAAAATAGTGCTCATTGGCCACCCGAGGGCGTTTTTTCAAGATGGCGACGTTTGAAGATCGCAGTACCTCCACGCTCGGTAAGTTATTTATCACTGATAAACTACTTTTCGGAAGAAAATCAATATTTCAAATATGCCCCATCCAATGAAAAAAAGTTTCGAGAATACTCTGGTCAAGTTTCTTTTCTGAATTCTGTTTTACTCAAAAGAAAATCGAATTCTTGTGATGAAAATGACCCCGTCTCCAGTATCCAAGTCCGGTGTACATGTATTGAGACGGGCGAACTGTATCATAGCAAAGTCTACGATTTATGTCATCTCGTCACTCTCCGGCTCACGTCATCAGCCTCAGAAAACTCCTATGGTAGACAATCGGTACTAATCGTCTGAGAGCAAGCTTATAGCCAAATTACTCGCCAAAGATTTTTGCAGGATTGTTGTAGTATGAGGGTTTCCTTATGTTGTGTAGGAATAGTTACAGAGCCCAGTAAAAATGCAGAGAACTACACATACTAAACTTCCTTGACCACTCATCATTTCACTTTTTCTTTTGTTCATATTTCTCGGATATTTTGTCTGCACAATATTTTGCTACTTAAGATATGACTTTAAGTATTTAAAATTTGTCTGATTTGAGTTAGTTTTTGGGTTAAACTGGAGTAACCTGCTATGATAATTTTATTATGTGACAAATAATATCAAAATTGAATACTCTTTTTCCACAGGATCATCTTCTGATAGCAGGTACAGGAGAAGAAGTTCCCGTCACAAACCATGTGATATTTCTGCTTTTGATGAGCCAGCAATAGGTGTAACTGATGTGAGAGTCTACTACAAACTTAATATGAGGGAAAATAATTGAATTGATTAGACTTTTGAATCCAGAGTGGCAGCACAGTTTTGAGAGATAACTCACAAATAGTTTGCTAGTCTATTATCTATCCCATAATTTTTAAAGTCCCAGCAACTACCGCCATGTTTATTTTTTCACTGTTTTTGCCATGCATGTCAGTTGCAAATTCTTGTTCTACTGCCAAAACATGTTGAAACAACCACTGTTTACCTTGTTAACACAATCTCCCCTGGTGTAAGATGCATTGTTGTTTTGTACATTTTAAATATAGTCCAGAGCTGAGACTAGATTTGCCTGTCGACTATAAAAATGCAGTTTACCCATACAGGCTGAGTGGGCATGCTAAAGCATGTGTATTTCACTATGCTTTTAGGGACGATGTCAATAGTTCTGTTTGATAAAAAAGTTAATTCTTTAAGTTTTGCTCCACCCCAACCCCCTTTTTAACTTTGTCAGTGCTTCCCATTATTTCCTTATGGTGACAACTCCATTCACACTTAAAACATAACCAGGAAAGAAAACTACACTATCACACATATATGATATTGATTTATGATATATCCCCAATATTCCAATAAAAACACATTCATTTCTGTTCATTTCAGAGTTTACTTGGGTCTTGATTGTTTTTTTTCCTGCTAATGGAACAAAATATGTAATTTAAAGAATTCTCGACCAACTCAAACTCTTATATTGATTTTGTCTGATGGAAAACTTTTTTGGGTTAATCCCCCCCCCCAAAAAAAAAACAACTTAAAGAATTAAGATTTTTATCAGACAATGAACTATTGACGTGGTCCCTTACCATGCTTTATTTAACAACATAGTGTCTTTCTCCCCTTTTGCATGCGAGTCATGCCAGAATCATCCATTTCCACTAGCCGTCGACTTTTCAGGGACAGAACTGTTTTGGGGTACTTCACATTCCTTCTGATAGATAGCTGTTTGTTGTTACCCTTATGTCATCATTGAATTATTGTGGCATATTTAGTTGTCATTCTAAAAAAATGCCATGCTACAGACTATGCAGGCTATAGAAAGTACTTGCTTATTACATGAGGCTGATTTGTATACTGTAATTAATGGAAATGCGATGTAAAATGCAAGAAAAGCTTCTTTTCCTGCAATAAAACAGCCACTGCTGACTGACCGTATTTCTGTATGTGTATAAATGTGTGTGTATGTGTTGGAAATGATAAAGTGATGATAGTTATGGTACGGTATATCTCGTTTTGAAGGATATAATAATTTCGCTTAAAGGGTATTTTATTTATTATTTTAAAAAAAGTTTGAAACACATAATCTTTAGACAAGTATTGGTTGATCAACTGTTCTTCAACATACCTGAAAGGCACAAAAAAGAAAAAAATATATGCACACCGTCCAAGAAAGGCTCAAATATATAACTTGGTTATTATGATAAAACACCATCCTTTTTGTTTGGAATACACTTTCACCATGTTTACAATGACAGCCATTTTGGCTATCATTTTCAATTGAAGGGACAAATTTGCTCTTCTTGACATAATTTCAGTTATTTTAGTTTATTTTGAAATATTATTGATGTTGTTCTGCTCACTGAAATATGCTTAATCACCACTTGTTACAGTTCAAATCTAAGCCAGTGCATGGTTATACATGTGAATCTCCTATAAAACATTTTTGGTGTATACCAAAAATTAAATTATGGAAGAAATCATGCATTAAGTCCATATACAAGGTGTGATTTGAGCTGTGGCAACCGGTGATTGAGCCCATTTCAATAAGCAGAACAATACAAATAATATTTCACAAAAAACTGAAATAATCAAAATAATGTCAAAAATGGGTGACTTTGTCCCTTTAAAGTGTGTCTTCAAGTTTTAAAATCCAACCAGGGACAGCAGTTGTAGCTTTTGAAGAATTTTCGGTATATTTGCTCACTGTACATATGTCAGTTTCTTTTTCAACTCCATAAAACATGTGGAACTGTCTCGTATTCATAGCCACAGCAATTTAAATCGTCTTTTTGGGAACATGTTTACTGTTCATAAACAAGGTTAAGTCCAGACTTCAATTCAATCAACTACCTGACAATCATGATCACTCCACAAACGTTTGAGTGACCTTGCTAACAGTGCACTTTTAACGTTTCGACGCACAAATATTGTGTTATATATAAGAATCTAGACGTAAATACCAGTTAATTAATAAAATGTGTATATTATTGCTCGGCCGTGCTGTCGCCATTTCGGAAGTCTGGAAATGTCAATGTCATATAAACAGTGCACTGTAATTGACACAACTGACAGTTGTTCAGCTAGCAAGTGAGTGTGAATTGGTCCCATAGAAAATGTATCGCTATTCTGCACAAGAATTTGAATTTTATTCGTAGTAAAACGGAGTTAGTAAACGAAACTTGACCTGGGTATCTTTGAAACTTTTGCCATCGGATGGGGCATATTTGAAATATTGATTTTCGTCTGAAAAGTAGTTTATCGATGATAAATCACTTACCGAGAACGGAGTTTCTGCGATCTTCTGACGTCGCCATCTTGAAAAAACGCCCTCGGGCGGCCAATGAGCACTATTTTAGTGGTCTACCGTGTGGTTTTCCATGGTCCGCAATGGGATTCAGTTGTCAACCGCGGGATTTTTCAGGTCCACAGTTGGTTTTCAGTGGTCAACAGGGTGGTTTCTATTCCCTACCCCTATTTCATTCCTACCCCTGAGGTCGCTAAGAGTCTTATTTGTATTGAATGTAGATTTACTTCAGCAGGCAGTTCTAGTCCATCTCGATCGCTGAGAACCATATCTGTAAGAATAATGGTTTATTTCAGCAAGGGGATAATATGCACAGTCCCCGGGAAACTAAGCTGCCCCGTTAGTTCCACATTCGGAAAAAGTGTGCCTTTCCAAATAAAGGTGTTTCTCCACAAAAGGGTACACATGCCCCACTGGACAGAGAAGATCTTCACTGTCTAGATTCAAGCCCTCTGTGTGATTATGGTGTCCTTTCAAAGCTCGAACAGCATCCCTCCTTCTAAGGGAAGATGGCATAATTATTGACCCGCAGATAGAAAATAAAAGCGATTCCGAACTAGTCCTGCTGGCCATCCCTCTTAGACCATGATTTGTTGCCCCACCCTCCCAGTGCAAGCCACTTTTACATAGGGACTGGCCTAGTGACAGCATTGCCGAGAAATGGAATCTGCAGCTCATAGCAGCCTAGCGATCAGCGGGGCAGACAGTTCCCAGATGCTATATCCAAGGTAAACTCTGATCACGTGGTCACAAAGTTATTGTTGGTAAGCAACACATTAAGGTAGCTTTCCACATTTATTACAGTATTTTATGTCGAAAACACGGAAATTTGTTTTTCCCTTAAAAGTATTCCTGTAACATTGATCTTCATGTGTGAAGAATATCATGATCTGAAAGTTTCTGTTTCTGGCTGAAATTTTGCGATAAAAATTTACAAGAGGAAAAGATGCACGTTTTTGCGTTTTGAGACTACCGCTAAGTCTTGATTGGCAATGGATTAAGCTAAGCGGCAGGGCCACTGTATCGTCGCATGCACTTAGACAACATCCGCTGTGAAAACCCCATAGACACCTACCGTAACTGCGTGTGTCAAGATCATCGTCACTGATCGTGTGTATGCGTAGCGATCAGGCGCAGAACGGTGGATCGTACGTTTTTCTCATAGGGTGGCCGCTCCCAAAAGATGGCAACTTCTGAGTATTAGCGACACAACGAGGCCAGACGTGACATTTTTTACGATTTTATTTCAGGTTAGTACGGATCACAAATAGCAGCATATATCGAGTGTTATAATCTACAGCATGAGTAATGGCAGGACCTGTAGTTATTATCAAATAAAAGTGATAACAAGTCACGGTCAAGTTCGCTTGTCAGACGGTTTGTGACGTGGAGAGACTGTGTTTCAATGATCATCGGGGCAGACACTAGTTTTGATCAGAATCCTAAGACTATATATTTGCAGCGTAATTCGAGTCAGACGAGTTCAGTTCAGTTCAGTTTATTTCGCCAGAAAAATAAACTTACATTCACTCAAAAGACACATGGAAAAAAATAAAGATAGAGAATTGGTACAATTGCTAAATTTATGTTCTATAATTTAGCAGATATTTCTAGCGGGGACCACGATATAGTTCTTCTGAACTAGTCGAGTTGTGGCCCCTAATGTTTATACTGTATAAATAACATAAGATGTACATCTGCGGATATGGACAGAAAATCTATGGCAATTATTGCAAACTATATTTCATATCAGGTACAGATCAAAAAATATATTACGGGAAACAAATGTATGAGACAGATCATAAAACAACAAGACAACGTGACCAGAAAACCCCACGACTTTTGGGGAAATAGTATCAACAGGCAAGTAGCCAGTCTTTTAAATGACGTTTGAAATGCTTTCTTTGACTTAACTTTTTTAAAGAATCTGGAAGTTTGTTCCATAGCATAGTTGCAGCATATTTCAAATTATGTTGGCTCAAAGTAAGATTAACCTTAGGAATATAGAAGTTTTCACCAGTTTTAAGACGTGTTGAATAACTAAGAGGCACTGGATCGAGGTAACGATATACCGGATGTGAGAAATGACTATTTATAAGGTCAAAGATAAAAGTACAAGTATTAAATTCACATTGCTTATGGACATTGAGAATTCCCAGTTGCTGAAATAGAGGGGCGGTATGAGCTCGCGCAGCAGAGAATGTGATAAGGCGGACAACCTTTTTCTGTAAAATTAGGATAGGTTGGAGTAAAGAACTGAATGTATTCCCCCAGATCTCAATACAGTAACAAATATGGGGTAAAATCATGGAATTATAAAGCAAAAGCAAAATTTCTTTGGGGACGATATGACGAATTTTAGAAATAATTCCAACCATCGGGGCGATTAATTTCCTAACTTTATCAATGTGAGCCTTCCAAGTCAAGTGCTGGTCTAAAATTACCCCCAGATAATTTGTCGACGAGACATTCGCGACCATATTTCCATCAACACTCAAGCTGCCCTCTGTATTTACCAGCCTCTGGGGTGTTTTAATTAACATAAAATTTGTTTTTTCTACATTAACAGTGAGCTTGTTTGCACTGCACCAGTCAAAGGCCTTCTGAAAGTCAACATTAATCTGGTCAAGGTTGATGACACTTGTGTTTTTAATAAATTTGAACATATTTGTATCGTCAGCAAACAGTCGAAAATCGAATGTATCGTCTGCATATAACAAGAATAAAATAGGACCAAGAATAGACCCTTGTGGAACCCCACATTCAATTGACCTATATGACGAAAATGCATTGCTTATATTGTCGGTTTGCTTTCTTTCTAAAAGGTAGCCTATAAACCAGTGTAAAGGCAACCCCCTTATACCATAATAGTCTAATTTTTGTAACATAATGTCATGATTAATCGTATCAAAAGCCTTGCTAAGGTCTAAAAAATCCCAAAATTGAGAAACCATCGTCAAGTTTTTCCTTTATATCAGAGATCAAATCGGCCAAGGCAAGTTTTTATACTATGTTTTTTGCGAAAACCAAATTGAGTCTTGTAAGAAATATCATACTTCTCCAGGTAAGTGATGAGTTGGTTTTAACAACAGATTCAACTATTTTACTGAAGACTGGTAAAACAGAGATAGGCCGATAATTTCCAACATTCGTAACAGAGCCCTTTTTATAGACTGGTATGACTTTGGCGACTTTTAAGTCGTTTGGAAAGATGCCTTGGCTTAAAGAACAATTTATTACATGTGCCAATGGATAAGAAATAATATGTGCTGCATGGTTTACAAGCCTAGGGTGAATCATATCTTGCCCGATGGATTTATTGGGGTCAATCTTCCTAATTTCATTGAACACATCATTTTCAGAGACCGGGCGAAAGAAAAAAGAATTAAGATGGTCGCCTTTTAGATATTTACATATAATCCATGATATATTTCTCTGTTTGACGTCATCGTATACGAGTGTTTTTCGCGGAGCCGTACAACTTCGAGCCGAAGGCGAGAAGTTGTGCGGCTCCGCGAAAAACACGAGTATACGATGACGTCAAAAAGAGAAAAATACCATGGGATTATATATTTATCACATGAACAGTCTTCTTATTTATCTTTTGACGTAGATGGATCAAAATTATCGAACAAATTGCATGAATTTTGTCGCGATTTGTGTTTTACTTACGCGGATTACTTTCATTTAAAGAGTAAAGCGGCCCGTCACCCAGGAGATACTTTCATTCATAAATCTTATCAAGCTGAAATTTGCTACATCAAATGGTATCTCCACCAACCAGACATACGGATTCGGTCACGTGAACGTGTCAATCATTGTCTCGCGCTGTACGATGCCAAGGCAAGTTGGCCATCGGCAGACTAGCTTTCACCGTGCTAGTGACGGATAGCCATATTATTCAGAGTTACTTACAGTATTTATAAATAGATTTATGAAGTAACGATCGAAACAGTAATTCTCATTCTAAGATATGCCGTGGCTTTCAAAATATCACACAAGTTTACGACCTTGGCGAGCGCGAATACCGGGGTTCGATGACATACTCATTGCATGTTTGTGCCCACAACGTTGCCGTCACCGGTCTCTGCCGCCGCGGTGTCAACTCGTCAATTCCGATCGGTCCTCAATGTTTTCGTCTTACGGACTTTGATGTTTGCAGTGACACATATCTCGCCCGTGGGTTTGTTACTTGATGGAAACTCTGTTTTGAGTGTTGTCTGAGTCAACTTTCGAAGGACATGGGATTCCACAGCGTTGCACACAGCTCGACGGCTTATGTCTTCGCTACAGCCTTATACCATGCGGCAAGTTTGATTCCGAGCGAGAATTTACGGAGTTTTTGTGCGATTAAGGAAATTTATCGTTGTTAGTCAAATGACTTTATGCTTGTGCCTCCTATATCGCTTTCCCGAAGATTATACTGTACTCATTTATTCAGTTTAACTTACGTTGAGGTGTAGGTTTCGGTTTTATCGCCAACCGGGATCGCCAGGTACGACGTCTACATTGAGCCTACACGACTCGACTGGAGCCGCGACGTTACTGAGCCATTAAAATAAAACGATCGACAGTATCTCCATTCGATTCTCGGGAAAAGCTATAATAGTTTTAGCGACTTGAAATTTCGTTGCCTTCTATGTTTCCATGTCTGGATTTATCTGGTCACCTTTTTGTAAAAATAATGTGCGAGCAAGCACGGCATCGATCACAAAAATCTGTTTGTGTCGCGACGCCTGCATGCTACGCACGAAAAAAAAATTCCGCTTGATGACGTACAACAGGGGTAATTCGGATTTCTTATCCGGCCTGTTCTACGTCACACAGGTGGAGATTCGGGCCAGTTCATGTGATAATGACGAAAATGCTCGTTGTTACGAATTTTCTCAGCAAGATTTGGCCCCACACTGGTAAAATACTAATTAAACTCTTCAGCAATATCAACACTATCTGACAGACAAGGCTGGTCGGGTCTATTTGTATGCAATTTGTCGGGTACATTTTGTACAGGAATTGTTCAAAATTTCCTGTAAAACTTTCCATGTCTTATTGGTGTTCCCATTTGCACTAATTACCAGATTGGTATAATATTTTTTCTTTGCTGATTTGAGTAGCTTCGTCAGTAGATTTCTGTACAATGTGTACTTATTTTTAACAATTTCATCGTAACGATTATTTTTCATTTAATAAACAATTTATGTTTCGTGTTGATGGACTTAAAGGGAAACCTAAGTCCTGCGACATTGACCGTTTATCCCTTCCAAAATCACCCTTGAATAAAATGCAGCTCAAATTTGCAACATAATTGCACGCGCCGACGACTACGGAGCGATGAAAAGAGACATTGAAGTAGACGACATTTATGGAAATGAGCTCGGAATCCCATGGGCGCGAAAGGGCTCATGGGAGGAGCGTGCGTGACGTCATCGGCGATACACGAACGTAAGTGACAGCCTACCAAAGCGTTGGAGTCTATGACTGCAGGAGTGCAGTTCTGCACGTTACGACTCTTTAATGCTCAATAGCATGAAAAATAGTTAACTGTTGTTCAGTTGAGTGCAAAAATCACTCAGGGAAGAACAAACGGAGTCAGCTTTTACCGTCTTCCCACAGAACAGCTTTTTCGAAGACAGTGGCTAAAGAAAGTCGGGCGAGTTTAAAAATCTGTAAAAGATACAACGTTATGTTCTAATTCTTTCAGGATGATTGTTTTATAAGGGATTTCGGGATTCTTATACCGATACAAGACGATACTACACAATGCGGTTCGTATCTTGACATGCTGGGTCAGCCTACTATTGCCGGTTATAACCAGATAAATATTAATATTGGCGATTTCGGGACTCTAAAATCCGAAGACGAAACTACACACAGCGTCTCTTATCTTGACATCCCGGGTCTGCCAAATCTCCGATATATAACAATAAATATAGGCAATTTCGGGACTATACCTTGTGATATTGATATTACAAGATATTGGAATGACTTTTTGCCTACTGTGTATCGGCACGCCGGGTGTGAGAAACCGCCGATATTATATTTACCTGATAAATATCAATTGCGCCGGAACTCCTAGGCTAATATCGATACCAGACGATCCTAGATTTACTTGCACTGTATGGTGTTGGCATGCCGGGTCTACGAAATCACGGATATTTATCCGATAAATATCGGCGACTTAGGACTTTAACTCTGATACTAGACGATACTTTGTCAAATCGTGGGTAAATATCCGATGTATATCAGAGATTTCACACCTAACAGATCTGACCACCCGAATACCTCTGTCCGACTCTTAGTTCAAAAATGGCATCCATGGCCGGAAGTCAAGAATACTGTATGTTTTACATTATTAGATTTATTAATGCACGAAATACATTTTTACAGTGTAAAGCATTTTTTTCATTAAATGTCCCTCGGGACTTCGTCGAGAGGGCAGATCGGATATCATCGGGACTCGGGAGGCCCTTGCACAAATTACATTCTTTACATGTAAACATTTTTACTTGGCGATCGGAACTTCAACAGAGGACATATCGGAAATCATCGGGAGTTTGGGCTAGTCTTGTGCGAAACACAATCCTTACAACAAGCTGTAAGACGATACTATTTTTTTAAATAGCGGGCAAATATTCATTATATCGTTGATTTCATCACTTTGTAGATCTGAGTAATTCCGACTTCCTAAGTTCGACACCAGCTTCGAAAAACAGATGACACTATAATAGATTTGTCAAATCGCGAATAAATATTTTCTGATACATATCGGAGATTTCGCAACCTTAAAGATCTGGCCAAGCTCGATTTACACGGTAACACATACAATCAGTCAATCATTCCGTATCATTTACGTACAAAAAATAATTTTAAGCGACTGATACAGAAAACTCTGTTTAGAAACGTAGCGTTGAAGGATCGCAGGGTCACTCAGTCTCTCCAATCCAGTTCGGGGTCTGTACAAGCACAGTGACTCCCTCCGCTGAATCATACACAAAACGCAAGCAACCAAGATATGAACGATGTTTTGAGATGCTTTCTAATTATTACATATCTTGGACAGGTTCAAATTAGTATGGTTTGATTTCAGTCAGGAAAAGTACTCGATGTCAGAATATCGCTGTCCGAACTCTCCATAGTCGTCTTACGAACGCGCTGAACTGTTCACAGTACTCCAATCGTCTGTATCGCCGATGACGTCACGCACGCTTCTCCCATGAGCCCTTTCGCGCCCATGGTATTCCGGGCTCATTTCCATAAATGTCGTCTACTTGAACTTCTCTTTTCGTCGCGCCGTAGTCGTCAGCGCGTGCAATTATGTTGCAAATTTGAGCTGCATTTTACTCAAGGGTGATTTTGGAAGGGATAAACTGTCAAAGTCGCTGGACTTAGGTTTCCCTTTAAGCAAACCCCTAGAAAGCCAAGGTTTTTTGATACATTGTTGCCTGTTATACGAACTGAAATCACCTTGAGGTGTCTCTGCATAACGTCATAAAAGATGCTATGGAAATTTGTATATGCATCAGTTGGATCATCGCATTCGTATACAGACTGCCAGGATACATCACTCAAATCAGCCAAGAAAAGATTTTTATCGTAGTTCCTAAAATCATATTTCTTAGTTCTATGATGCAGCCTAAATACATGATTGAGGTGTTTAAAAATACCAAAGATAGGGAGTGATCAGAAATATCAGAGAGTACAACGCCACAATCAATGAAACAATCCGTCATATTTATTATCAGATGATCAATGACAGTACTTGAAGTGTTCGTGACTCTAGTAGGGGTGTCAATTATTGGCATAAAATTGTACATATTCAAAAGTGTGACGTATTGAGCGCAGATGGAGACTCAACAGATTTGTCAATGTTTACATCGCCAAGAATAATACAATCTCTCGCTTTGGTTGACATCTGGTCGAGGCATTCTTCAAAACTGTCAATGAATTCACTACACGGAGTATTTGGCTTACGGTAATTTACACCTACAACAACTTTTTGTTGTCAATGATCGTTTCAATAAAGAGTGGCTCGCAATGCTAAATTTTACATGACTTTATGCTGTTGAAAGACAAAGACTCGTGTATGTAGAGTGCCACTACAACCACCATGAGATCCCTCATGATTACAAGTAACTAGATTATATGAGGGTAAATTATGAAAACTGTGATTTGATTAGGGTGCAACCAAGTTTCTGTAAGAGCCACAAATAGAAACTTCTGGTCTAAAATATTCAAGAATCCAACGAGGTCATCAAAATGCTTAGCCAGTGATCGGATATTCAGGTGTAAAAAAGAACATGAAGTCTTGGACAAAACTCCACTGGCGTTAAATTTGTCTACGCTTAGTGATGTACAATTTCGTTTTACAATAAAGTCTTCAGACATAAGCTAAATAATAAAACAAACATACTGACGTCCACATTATTTGATGTGATGAAGATCTTCATATGATTTCATCTTCACAACAGGGGACCTGTCTTCTTTCCTAGATGTATGTCGTGTCGGCAAGCCATGTATTTGTAGTTGCTTTGCCACATACTAAATGTTTTATTTGAGACACTTTTGCGCGTTTGAAAAAGCACCCGGAGCAGTGGTTGGAGAAGCTCCGGCCGTCCCGTATACATAAATGGTACGTTCACTGGAGGCCACATAGCGATGGCGAATACATGAATACCGCGACGTACCCGTACATGTTCAGCATCCAAGGCAGAGACAGAAACAGCATCGTGAAAGGAAGAAAACGAAAAAGGGGTCATCGACAAAGGATTGTACTACAGCCAAACTTTAACGCCCATGGCCGATCACCGTTGAGAGCATTTGTATATACCGATGACACAGTTTTGGGACAGCCCTCGATGTATGACGTTCTTGTCTTAATGTTCAAGTTTTCTCAAATTCTCTCCCTTGACTTTGTTGCCGCTGACTGGCATTTAGCTATGTCAGCCAAAATGACTCAAGAAACGGTCTTCACCTCAGAAATGTCGTAAAGAGCGAAGGCAAAGTATTGTCTTAGAAACCAGGGCTCGAAATTAGCGGTAGTCCCCCGTCCACATGTACCAACTTCTCCCTGGGGCTACCAAAGTCCATGAAACGGTAGCCCACATGGACTACCAAAGCCTGGGACATGAAATTCAGTCAGTACTTGGCGTGCCATGTCCGGTCTTTCACTTTTGGACGAGCTAAATGCAGCTGGACACAGTAAGGCCGGACCATGACTTTGTTTTGCAAATTACAAAGACGACCTTAGGGAGCGTTCAGTTATAATGGCTGGGGTGGGCCGGCAAATTCTTCCTGCGCATCAGTCAAAATAAGTGAACCCCCTACCCATTGCACCAAAACATTTATGACCGTTTTTGTAAGATGAAAAAAAAATTCATGACCCCCCCCAATTGCTTGAGTAAAGCTGCACACACAAACACCTCGGGGGATACAATCCAAAATAAAAAGATTCTCAGATTTTTTAATGACTCTCCTTACACACTCATAAGGTATTAATGTTCAAATTTCCCCTTCTGATTTGCTACAATGCTGAAATTACCCTCAAAGGGATTGAACAGAAATTGCAGGTGGTTCGCAATATTTTTGCGCTAATGTGTGTGTACAAAATTTGATATTTGGATTTAATTGATAATCAGCTGTTGATAATGTTGATTCACTATACAAGGTAGTGTATGAGAAAACTATGTAATACTTTTTCAATACAAAAATATATCTATGCATTATAGATATTTGATAATTGACATAAATGTACATAATTGGAATAGGGTTGATCAACTGGTATGTGGACAAAAAAATTTGACTTTAAAATTTCATCAAAAATGTTCATCTCTTATACACGGAGGGCTATGATAAAATTGTGAATTTTTTTTTCAATGAAAAACTTGCTATACTTGTGCATGTACAGACGTTGAATAATTAACATTATTATACACCTACTGCCGTAACCTATGGGAGTTTGACTGTCCAATAACTTTCCGTATTTTGTATAGTACGCGGAGTCCCGAATACGGGAGACGCGCGACGCGCAATTTTCAGGCGTTTGTAGCAATTTTATTTCAACAATCGCGCGCGTTCCACTCATATCGCGCGTGCCGCATCCCTCGAAATTTACCATAGAATTAGTTTATACGGACGATTAATGGAGGAAGGTGTATAATTATAGGGTTATTCACAAAATACGACCCTGTATGGACTCGGGCTCAGTGAGTGACGTATTGGACTCGCCTTCGGCTCGTCCAATACGTCACTCACTGAGCCCTCGTCCATACAGGGCCGTATTTTGTGAATAACCCTATATAATTGTACTTCATTAGAATATGATGGTTGAAGGTGCATATTATGCATATTAAATCTGATTTTGGAAGTTCACTGAAAATGTTCAACCACTATACATTGGAATCTATGAGGAAACTGAATAATTTTTTTCCAATACAAAAATAGGTAAATCTGTGTATTTATGTACTCTTGATTATTAATATTAATGTACTTGATTAGACTAGGGTGGTAACAAATTGATGTGTTCGCCAGAAATTGGATTTTGGAATTTCACTGAAATGTAGATTCACTGTACATGGGAGTCTATGAGGAAACTATGAATAATTTTTTTCCAGTACAAAAATAGGTAAATCTGTGTTTTTATGTACTCTCGATTATTAATATTAATGTACTTGATTAGACTAGGCCTAGGGTGGTTACAAATGGATATGTGTGCAAGAAATTGGATTTAGAATTTCACCGAAATGTTGATTTGCTTTTCATGGTAGCCTATGAAAAACTATGAATAACTTTTTACAATGCTAAACTAAATTATTTGTGCTTTTATAGATATTTGATAATTGATACGAATGTACTTGATTCAAATAGGGATCTGAAAGTTCAGATGTTGATAACAATAATGATATTGGAATTTCACCTAAAAGTATTATGTAACTTTTCATGGTACTAGTAGTCTAAGGGTATCTGTTAAACAATTCCCCGACAAAACTTGTTATATCTCTAATATGTAAGAAATAAGAATTGTTTATTACGCTCAGTGAGCTTAATTTACGATAAGACACGCCTCAGAGTTGCCAAGTAAAGTTGTTCATGTGGTAGATAATTATACTTTTGTTCAGATTTATAATTATGTCATTTCAGAGAATGAAATCATGCAGCGAATCATTTTTTATCTCCCATAATATTTCTGAACATTGAAACTGCTTTTCGATGGGACGGATACTTTTGAAAATCAAGTGAGCCCCCTCTGAGCTGTTTAAAAAATACATGACCGCCTTTGCAGTTTTCAAATTTAAGGTGACCCCCTGGAGTTTACCGGCCCACCTCCGGCAACAATAACTGAATGCTCCCTTACGATGGAATTTTGCAAGAAAGTTTCAATATCTCAACCGATGTATTTGGATGACAGGCACAGAAAATGATAGCCAATGAAAACGTAATCTCATTGCATTTTGATCAAAAGGTATCAATCAGAAATTCCTCCCTACTACAGAAAGCCCATGGTCTGTTCTAGCCCTGCTGAGAAGGTGGAGGTCATTGCGATGAAGACTATCAAATTGGCATGAAACTCTGAGAATGGAACGGGTTGTCAATACAGTGATAGGTCACAAAACTGTTTAGTGTCACGTTTTGGAAACTGCAAACTGCAAATTTTCCAGTATATCTCATTGACAGTATATCTTTGACTTTGGTATTCCAAATGACATGAAGTGTTTATACATTTGAACAAATTTCTGATGCGAAGCAATGAAAATGTCACAAACCAAGATAAGCGAATAGCGGATACTTCCTCACGATCGACATTCAAAAACACGTCGATGACAAAAAGCGGGTACAAGGGCATGTAACTGATTTGCACGCATAAAACTATATTACCTGTTCACCGTCTTTTACACTTACCCATAATGCAGTTAAATATCAAAGTTTAATACTGAATTTACGGCTTTGTTTTTTATCTTATTGAAACTGGAAATCTTGAAATCTAATCTGGTTATATTTATATACGCTAGTAAACAATAGGGATCTGTCAATCATAAAAGCACGGGGCTATTGATTTTTATGAATAATATAACGTACATAGGGATTCGTGTAAAATCCGTACTTTGGTCGTCAAAGATAAAGTGGTAAAAATAGTTATGTAAATATTTCCATCACATTATTGATCGTTTTATCTAAGAAAATACACAGCAACTGAATTTAAATAAAAACCGAAGCAGCATTTTAGAATCTTCTGAAGAAATAAATATTTCTAAAAATTCATTTTTTGGCAAACATGAATGTCACCAGACAGAGCATAAAACTGTTATGCAGGCGTCGTGAGGAACCAAGAAAATTAATTCATTCATTAGCTAATAGGATTCGAATGAGACAAATGCGCCTAACTTTCATCATATGTCTTCTCGTACAAAATGTAGCGAAGACAGTGGAGCCTTGCCGGCCGGTGAGATCGGTTGATATTTCTAAATTCAAGTGAAATCAAGTGTATACTAAACGGCCCGCGTTATTGATAACCTGGGTGTTGTTCGTTTGGTTTGTTCGCTTTTGAAATATAGGGGAAGTAGTAAACTGAAAAACTATAATCAAATCGAGTGCGTTCACGTGATGCTACTTGAGCCAATCTGTCAGCCGGTCGTCGCTCATTTCGAGTACACGGTGCCCCGTGATTCATCGCGAAATGGTGACAAATTTTGCATTACCTCAAGTCATACTTTTTTATCATTTTTTTTCTGATGATGAAATCTCGCTGCCTGTAGCTTTCTCCTAATAACGACACAAGCAGCAAGGTTGTAATATAAAAACATCCTTCATGAATAGATTTCTATCACCCTCAACCTGTGATTATGAAATAATGTTTAGGCCTCAGGTTTCGTAAGCTGTGAATTATCAAAAACTACAATACCAATAAAATACAAAAGAGTGAGTGCATGAAGGTAACCCCATCGATGCATTAGGCAAAACAGCGATAAAAACGTGAAAACTACCGGTAATGTCAATCTCATTGTAACAGGACTCAATAACTAGTGATTAGGCCCGTGGACCAATCATTGGCGGCTTTGGATTAATAGATTCTCACATGGCCACAAATTTCGTTAAATCCACCCTGGAAACGTAGAATGTTTAACTGTATCAGCGACTATCTACTTCGTGGCCATCTACTATTTCGCCGGTGTCACTAATAGTCTAGTCGGAAGGTAGGGTTCCCATGCACCCCATGGATGTATTTTTTTTTACATACATTTTTGTAATCCTTAGGGTCTATATTTAATGAATATTGATGTTCCCGAAATCAAATAGTGTCCCATGGGGTTCATTTGGCGCCATCTTTGCCGTCATTTTGGCCGCAATCTTGGATTTCAACAATGGGGTAGGGGTCACGTATTTACCGCTCGACGGAAACAGAAACAAGAAAATACTATAAAGTTACATTTTTAGAAAGCCAAGATCATGGCCTTTTCATTGATATACAACTTAATAGGGATAAATTAATATTCGAACGTCGATTAGACTTTATATCGGCCATTGACCGTAACTCGTAAAATTTGCTAAATTTCACACCAAATAATTAAGTTCCCGTTCCTCCAAACAATTTTTCATAAGGTATTTATATATTTTTTGGAAGAACTCAGTGCAATAACAAGAAAACAACATTAAAAGTGTGTGTCTTGAGATTTAGTGGGTGCATGAGCTTGTTTTCTTATTACGCGGTATGCCATATATCCATGTGTAACATAAGGGTATGGGTAATGTTTCCCTTTCTGTTTCGAATCATGAATGATGAAACCATAAAAATTTTACATAGTTTGAAAGTGCTGCATCAGACCTTTCTGAAAATATATAGATTTATTGGAAAAATTGCATATTCAAAAGTTACAAAGCTTAAACCTGTTAGTTTGTGTCGATTTTAAGTGATTTTTAAGAACGAAATTACAACATACAGGGTAGGGGTAATGTTTCCCCTTCTGCCTCGAACCATGAATTATGAAACCATATAAATGTTATACTGTTTGAAAGTTCTGAAATTGGCCTTCCAAACATC
Organism: Ptychodera flava; assembly: GCF_041260155.1. Classification (NCBI taxonomy): domain Eukaryota; kingdom Metazoa; phylum Hemichordata; class Enteropneusta; family Ptychoderidae; genus Ptychodera; species Ptychodera flava. The sequence goes on along the minus strand of NC_091937.1, from coordinate 28,001,005 downwards.
ATCATTTTATTGCCATATTATTATGCATCAAATACACATCTAATGCCACAAAAAGGCAATGAGAAAAAGAGAAGTTGCAAATGGTACATTGGCAATATGGAGCTAGAAATATAGCTTTACGCAAGTCAAGCCTAGCCCCGCTTTAAACAAAATTATTATATAAGGGGTAGGGGTAATGTTTCCCGTTCTGCCTTAAACCATGAATTATGAAACCATACAAATATTATACTGTTTGAAAGCTCTGAAATAGGCCTTTCCAAACATGTACAGTTTTATTGGGAAAAGATGCATATTTGAAAGTTACAAAGCTTAAGGCTATTGTCTGAGCTATTTTAAAACACTAACCGTGTAGTACCTTGTTTTCAGATTTTGTCATCTTTTTGTTGCAGTAGATGGTAAAATGCAGTGCAGGGGGAAAACCGGATATTCGGTTGGCATGGCGACATTTTTAGGGTTAAAAATATGAGGAAATTTGTGGCAAAGATATCTATTGAACGAAAAGTCATACAACAACCATATTTTTTCAGTAGCATTCAGATGTATATGTATTACAATATGAACCTAAATCTATGACTGTATAAGATGTCAATATAAATTAAATCATAGTCATCTCGGTAAGATTGAAAAATTAATAAATTTCACAACTTTCCGTCAAGTTTCTACTATGACACGATTGGATGACCTTGTTTTTTGAGGTTTATTTTGTAAAGTATTTAATTTCACATATGTTGGCTGATTTTCATTGCATTCCAATTATTCTTTCAAGAGTTATTACTGCCACAAGAAACGAATGCAGTACAAAACACAATTGTTAGAAGTATTGGATTGAAATGTTTACAACATAAAGGTGATACTCATACTTCATGCAAAGTTTACGACCTCAAAATAGGGTATTGGACAAGTTTAAATTGTCAGTTAGAATTCTATTTACAAAAGCCTGGTTGTAATTGCTTTCTAAGTGAAAAATGAACTGTTAATTATCAAAACAAACATTGATTTTATAATCAGCATGATAATGCAATTCATGTGAGATTCTTTACTTGTTATGTATATGGACACCATAACGTCTAATATGGTTTGTTTTCTGGTTTAATTGCTATACCTGAATGAAAATCTTCATATGCCTTACAGTAATATCCACACAAAATATAAAACAGAATCATTTGTTGCAAATTTCTTCCCGATTACTCATTGATCTGGCTTTTTAGACTGCAATTAGTCTCAAACTCACAATTTCCACAACGCCATATTTTTACCTCTGAAAAAGCTGCTTCAATAAGCAAGCAAATGGTCACTACTTCATACATGATGCCATAACTCAACAAAGTTTTTAGGCAACCAAAAATAGCGATTTACCTGTTTTGAATATATAATTAGACTAAATAAAATTTGACCAGGGGTCAGTGGGAAAAAAACGCGATTTTTCTCGATTTTAGTTAATATTTTTTGAAGAATGATATAGCTTATTTGAAAGTATACATGTCGAGGGTGACAATGAAGGAAAAAAATAAAATTTGATTTTTTTGAGCATTTTGACCGACATTAGCCCAGACGATGGCCTTAACCCTTTCGGTTTGTGTCAATTTTAAGTGATTTTTTTGAACAATATGCACAAAACAGTTAGTCCATTAGCCAGGTATCGAAATCATCTCCTCTAAGGCATTTTACCCAGTATGATTTTCTGTTAGCTAGTATTCCCAGCTGTCATAATCTGCTTATTTTCCATTTAACTGATGGTTTTTAAGAGTGTAACGACTTGTTTCGTAGGGGGCTGTCACGCCCTCAGTAGTGAAATAGGAATGGGTTAGGGGTAACATATTCACCCCTAGTCGGAAACAGAAACAACAAAGTACTTTAAAACAATACATTCTTAGAAAGCCCAGATAATCCCCTTACCATTGGTATTCAACTTAATGGGGATAAATCAATATTCAAACCTAGATTAGGTTTTATATCGTCCATGAAATGTAAATTGTAAAATTTGCTTAATTTCAAACTCAATAATTAAGTTCTTGTTCCTCCAAACAATTTTTACAAGGTATTTATATATTGTTCTAGAAAACTTAATGCAATAAAGAAGAAAAACAATGTTGAAAGTGTGTATCTTGGGATTTAGGAGCATGCGGAATATGTAGTATGTCACATACCTCTCTGTAATAGACTTATGGTTAGCTATGCGTTGAGGAAGAGAATCCTAACAATAGTAACCGTAGCTTCTAGCTAATTTTTGTGTCTTGTGCTTCCTGTGTTGTTTGTGGAGTCCCTGTGGACTTGTGTTTGAATTTATTTTTCTGAGTTTTTTTCGTCGTATTATGTATCGGAGTCTCATTCTCAGTATGAATTTATTTGTGTCTTCTAGGAGATTGATTCTGTTTGGACCTTTTGATGTTGGAATTAATTTCAAGCCTTTGCAAAGAGCGTTCATTTCTATAATTGTTTGATTTGTGTGAAGAAATATTCTTAGTAAATCCATTTTTTTGTTGGTCACTGTGTTTCGTTTATGTTTGGTATGTTGTAATATTGTGTTTGAGATATTTTGTTTGTCATTTTGTGCATTTATTTTTGCTTTTTTAGTTTTATTACGCTTTCTGTTTCTGAGTTTTTAACACAGTTTCGTGTGTGATCATGTTTGCCATTGTGTTTCGGTAGTGCTATTTAAACCGGTGTGTGGGGTATAAAGGCCCATAACGCTTGAGTGACAACTGGCAATAGCTAGGTAGATCGTTCCCTTAAAATCAGCCTAAACGATTCTCAAACAAAAATTATTAGCAAGCACCTAGGCCATACAGGTATCCGCAAAGTTTCACAAAGTTTTTTAAAACAACGACTTGGAGAGAAATCGCTTCTGAACATAGGAATGGCCTTCAAAAGGCAGTTGTTCAAACAATTGTCAATTATTCGGTGACGCGCAGAGGTGTAAACTGGTCAAACATTTGCTGTGCACGGCGTACGAGAACAATTACGATGTAAACAAACCATAAGTATGCTTAGAGTTATATCAGCGGGCAAAGGATAAAAACTTTGTGTAAATTGTCATAAACTCTTTTGCTAGCATTTATGGTGCAATGACATCACGAAAGTGAACCATTTTCAGAGGTGACTTAGCAGAGGACTATACTGGTAGTACGATGTATTCTTGCGAAAAGCGCGTAAACTGTCGGCAGAGTCTGTAGTTTGCACCGAGAATGACATCAAACACAACCTTCAAATCATGATGGTAGCCTCCATGATCAATTTAATTATAGTCAGTCGAAGAGATCCACGTATTTAACAACTTCAAAATCTACAGTCGAACTTGACGGAACCGAACAGTTGGTTTGGATGCATATGCTGGCCACGAAAACGGTCGTTTTTACACGTGGAAGTGACATTTCCTATTCGGAAAGCTGGTAAGGTTTTGACATACCAATTGCTACGAAAATAAACATAACTCGTGATGAGTTGTCGATGTCACCCGCTAAGCAACCGAGCAGCCGACCGTTATCGCTATTACAGTTATCGTGGTACACGAGATTCAAGGAAGTATCGACCCGTACGTAATGTTGTGAATTTCCTTTATTTTCTGATTTTAATAGCGATCGGTCATGACGTCGCCGTTTACTTATTTCCTACCATTTTCCTGACATGTTCCTCCTTCCATGCTCAGGTGGATACAGTTTAGTCAACATTCATCGGTAATTCACCATACGAAATTGCCAATTTCGGGTTGTTTGTAATTTTTCTATAAGTTTTTTACTTTTTTGATAATTATTCGACTTTAGACGGCGCCAATATTCCGTATGTACATGGCGGTCAGTAGCCGAATCATTCACATAATGAACGTTGATATGGCCTGAAACTTCGGTAAATTCATTCAAGCAAACTCTTGTTTGATTAAGTTGATAGTTTTCCTTTCTTTCTTATTTCGAGTATTTGCCATGGCATAACTGGAACGAACCACGAAACAAAGGCTGTACGTATCTATATTAGTCCGAGCCTGAGCGTGATCTGAGAGCAAACAGATCCGCAGATAATGCGAACGATCGCAACCGTTACCAACAGACTCATTATGCAGAGCCATGCCCCAAAACGCCCAACCAAACTTGGCACTAATCATGATCCCAGTCCATTTCGAGCCGGGCTTTAAGGGAAGTGCGGTGGCCTTTGAAAGACCCTTTGGTTTGGTTTTGTACCGTAGCATAGGAAAAACCCCGACCTATCGTCGTTGCTGTGAATGTTTGTGTTGTTTTTAGCCTCTTTTTTTCCTATTTGAAGAATCGTCTTTGCAGCCTTCCATCCTGCGTTCTGTTTAGCGAGTGTCTCCGATCGCTTTCTTCAGTTTGTGATGCACAACTGTCTTGAGTCCCGATGCTTTATTGGGTGTAGAGGTAAATAGTTGGAGATCAGGGTGATAAAGTGGTTGCCGCAGTGTCTTTCCAGGTGTTGTGTTGCCACTTCTGAAGGAACTCAACACTCGGTATTTTGGCCTGGTAAGTATTCTTTAAGGTGTACCTGTAGGCTACGTGGTACTGAATAGGGGCCACTTAGATTTCAACACATTCGATACTCTTGGCTTTCGCTGTACTGAATAGGGGCCACTTAGATTTCAACACATTCGATACTCTTGGCTTTCGCTTATACCCCGTTGTATGAGTAACTGGGATCGGAAATGGGAAAGGCTTAATTAATATCCATCTTTGCTAATATTAATTCTCATTTGGCTTACAGATGGCCACCTCTACTTGTTTCGGTGAAAATTTGACTTTCAATGGACAAAACATTGAGTATGACTTTCTTCTATGTGTTATTTAGGCCTATGAAAAATATGAAAATTGCATACATATTGTTGTCAAATATCTCAAATCTTAGATTGTAAGAGATAGGCTTAGGCTTCCCTGTAATCATACAAATGAGTTAAGTGGGAATTTATTGGAGTAGATTACAGTAATCGGAGAGAATGGTTGACACTATAGAAAGACATCTCGGACTGCGGGGACCTAACTATGAGAGAACAGCACAGAATACTTGCCCAATGTATGAACTGTTCATGTATAGTACATGCAGTACTGTACAACATGGAATGTAAAACACTCAAATCAAAGAAGTAGCAAATTTTCTCAACTTTTCACAAAGTTTATATTCCATAATTACTATCAGGATTAGGATTTTCCAAATCTATAAATAAACTATTACTTGATTACAGCTTGATTCAGCATGACTAATATTTTGCATTTGCCACGACGCAACCAGCCATGCCCGTCCCTGGGATCGCGAACAATGCCTTTAACGAAGCTTTTGAACGTTTTTTTTGTGAATTGTGTAAGAATGTCCTCTCTGTGGAGTATAATATGTGAAGCTGTTGTCTAGCTCGCTTGACTCTGATGATTATGTTGACTTCTTTTTTCTCAGCTGCTGGTGGCTGATCTAACTCGAAAGTTAGATCAATCTAGTCTTTCTGATTCGATCATGCTGGTGGGAATGGTATCTTCAAGCATTGAACCTGAAACGTCCGTTTTTAGGGTCCTTGCTTCAAAGACGTCAGGGTCTAACATTGGTTAAATGTCATCCATGATAAGAAACTAATGATAGATTCACTCACAAGGCATTTTAAACATTGAGGTGTCAATGGGAATATAAGCGTTTTAGTCATTTTCTGAGGTTTGTCTCGCCTTCTTATTGCTTGATGTAGAGAGTGTTTGTTCGCCTTCTATTTACTATTTAGTTGCGTAATTTGAATGCGTTCTGTGACATTTGGCTCTTCGGGTTTTTGTTCCAGAATTATTTTGCTATTGAATTTTAGTACCCAGTCGAAAATGTAATCCTCATTGGGAGTATATAGTGTTCTGCGTTGTAAAATAATTTCGAAAAATTGGTTATGATCTCTTGTTTTCTGGTAAGGAAGGTAAAGTGTTGTGGATCCATCTTATCTTGTTGAGCGATAAAAGATTCTCTCGTGTTCTCGTGAGGTATTAAAAGTAACACTGTTAATAGTGAGCTCTGATTTGCCCAGACGGTCACGTGACTGTGTGTATATTTACGATATACTGTAAAGTTGGCCATTCCTATCTCCAAGGTGGGTTTCTTTCACAATGTTTTTATTTTCTTAACAAGTTTCAATATACTGATATAATATAGCGATAAACAACCCCTATAAGTTGGGTACACCACTCGAGCTCGGTTTTGACCATTTCACTCTTTAACACACGAGCGAAGCTCGTGCGTATATGTTGTTTACCGTTCGAAACCGTGTGGTATCCTTTCCAAGTGGTGCTTTATTACTTATATATCTCTCGCGATACAATTGAAGAAAAGGGATTGATTGTTGCTGCTCTCATATCAACTTAGCATGACGACTATGACATCCAATTTAGTGTTTGTGGGTTTGAAATATATAATGTTTGACATATCATAGCTGTTAACTTTCTTTCCCTAATTTGAGTTATTGAAATGAGTAAAACGTCTTTTTCCATGTTCCTTTTAACAAGTAAATGTCAGTAAAGTAACACAAACTTTTGAGTTTAGGCATTGTCACTGCATAATTTTTGAGTTTACCCCATCAAGCCATATCTTGTTGGAAAAACAACTGCGTTAGTGTTTCAGAGATATGATAATTATGTGGCTTCCTTATTCGATGCGTTTGGTAGGCGAGGAAACATTACCTATACCCTATCCCTTAAATGTATCTTATAGAGGGATGTACGGCATACAATATATTAGGAAAACAATCCACCCACCCCATAAATCTCAAGATACACACTTTTAATGTTTTTTTTTAACTTCTCTATTGCATTAAGTTCTTTCAAATAATATATAAATACCTTGTAAAAATTGTTTGGAGGAACAAGAACTTAATTATTGGGTTTGAAATTAAGCAAATTTTACAATTTACATTTCATGGACGATATAAAACCTAATCGATGTTTGAATATCGATTTATCCTCATTTATTTGTATACCAAAGGTAAGGGGATTATCTGGGCTTTCTAAGAATGTATTGTTTATGGTACTCTTTTGTTTTGTTTCCAACAAGGGGTAAATATGTTACCCCTAACCCATTCCTATTTTACTACTGAGGGCGTGACAGCCCTTCACAAAATAAGTCGTTACACTCTTAAACACCATCAGTTAAATGGAAAATAAGCAGATTATGACAGCTGAGAATACTAGCTAACAGAAAATCATAGTGGGTAAAATGCCTCAGAGGGGATGATTTCGATACCTGGCCAACGGACTAACTGTTTTGTGCATATTGTTCAAAAAATCACTTAAAATTGACACAAACTGAAAGGCATAAGCTTTGTAACTTTAAAATATGGACTTTTCCCAATAAAACTATACATGTTTGGAAAGGCCTATTTCAGAGCTTTCAAACAGTATAACATTTATATGGTTTCATAATTCATGGTTCGAGGCAGAAAGGGAAACATTACCCCTACCCCATATGTTGTAATTTCGTTCTTAAAAATCACTTAAAATCGACACAAACTAACAGGTTTAAGCTTTGTAACTTTTGAATATGCAATTTTTCCCAATAAATCTATATATTTTCAGAAAGGTCTGATGCAGCACTTTCAAACTATGTAAAATTTTTATGGTTTCATCATTCATGATTCGAAACAGAAAGGGAAACATTACCCATACCCCTTATGTTACACATGGATATATGGCATACCGCGTAATAAGAAAACAAGCTCATGCACCCACTAAATCTCAAGACACATACTTTTAATGTTGTTTTTCTTGTTCATTGCACTGAGTTCTTCCAAAAAATATATAAATACCTTATGAAAAATTGTTTGGAGGAACGGGAACTTAATTATTGGGTGTGAAATTTAGCAAATTTTACGATTTACGGTCAATGGCCGATATAAAGTCTAATCGACGTTCGAATATTAATTTATCCCCATTAAGTTGTATATCAATGAAAAGGCCATAATCTGGGCTTTCTAAAAATGTATGTTTATAGTATTTCATTTTTTTTTTTGTCTCCGTCGAGCGGTAAATATGTGACCCCTACCCCATTGTTGAAATCCAAGATGGCGGCCAAGATGGCGGCCAAGATGGCGCCAAATGAACGCCATGGGACACTCTTTGATTTTGGGAACATCAAAATTCATTAAATATAGACCCTAAGGATTACAAAAATGTAGGTTAAAAAATACATCCACGGGGTGCATGGGAACCTTACCTTCCGACCCGACTATAACGCGAACTCAATGCGAGTTCCATTGCCTATACTTCAACTTCTGCTACGGTTGAGACGTCGTACAAAAGATTGGCTATATGTTCCAAGTGACCTATGTTTACCAGTTATTTGGAAAATTCGGCCGTTGTTTGTGAGTCTGTCACCAAAGACATACATTCTCTGACCCGCTTACTTTGTAGGTCCTTTCAGTGTGTTACTCATTGTGCTATTGGATGATATTTTATCATCCAATCAGAGCTCGTGTAATATTTCTGAGATATCTGATTCTGAAAAATCGATCCCACACCGTTGATCCCACACTCCCAGTGGCCAGGAATGTGAGAAAAACATGTCCCCGTCTTGTGACACTGCATTTATAATACATTCAAGTGACAGCAGAACAATTTCCTACTTATTCTTTCGTACATCCCCTTGTGTTCTATACACTGGAAAAGCGGACACGAACAAGTAGAAGATAGTCATTGCAAATTCAAATATTACAGTAGAAAATTCACACGCGTGGGCCAGATGTAAACGGGATGACTCGAAATAGGCCTGAACCACTGCAGTACGGATTTGTTTGTCCTTCTTATTACTGCCCGTTACTGTCTTGGGAAAACTTACCAACTTTATCGTTTTTTTAAAACTATAAAATTACTTTAAATCACTTTCAGTGCTACAGTACGATAGCTGGTGCGGGAGAAATGTCCAAGCAAAGTCTAAGAATACTAAAGGCGCCTCTAAGGTTGAGAACTTTCACTTGTAAAGGTACCTTTAACGTCAAAATAAATGGTAACTCTTTCTACTTCATCTCGAGAAAGTTAGCTCATTTGACATGGGCAGGCAACACATCCCCTGGGCACATACAAAGGACACACGTGACCTTGTGAACATCTTGTTTGACCCAAAGGAGGTAGCCATCAAGACCGTACAAACATGCTGGTGACGGTCAATAATATTGAAATTGCGTTCAGGCTAAGTGGACCGTATATTTAAGAAATTGAATTAATTCTTTTAAGAAAATGAGTTGTAAGTTTTAAACGTTCATACATATGTTGAAATAAGTAACTTTACGTTTCTTCAGACAGTCCTGGCAGTGATTAAGCCTAGTAGGACCAGAATTTTTTGATCACGGCACGTTCCATGACTGTGATAGCTATCAAATCTTGATCTTGTGAAATAGTTGGGTTTGTCAAAACTCTAACAACTACCACAAGTTGTCTGAGGGTAACGTAATCATGCGCATTCATTCATGAGAATTTTTTTCTTCTGCTGCAATAATTTCAATTGATTGATATTTACGGATAAAAATGTTTGACTCTTGTAAGTGTCCTCTTTCGGCATTAGCATAATATCACAGATGTAAATCATTATTAAGATTATTTAATATAAGATAATTATTAATTAAATTCGCGGCGTGAAGTCAAGTATATAAAGCCCGGTAAGTCCATGATTTCTAACATACCAGCCAGAGGTCGAAAAACAGCGAACGTATGCAAAGACTTGGTAATTTGTGAATGATTGAATACCGTATGGTAAATTTGGGTGAGTCAAACGTTTCTACTTATTTCATCTGTATCGAGCACATTTAGTTTTACACTCATTTAACAGAGCGACTAATGGAACACTAACAAATTATTGGTTTGTCATGATTAAGAGGGGATTACGATTAGAATGTCTTAGGAAAACTTAACACAGAATTCAAGGCTATCTAGCAAGACCTATCTGACTTAGGCTATTTTGCCTAAGTGCAACTTTCCTGACTCAATCAGGCAGAACTTTTCTTCAAAATATATGATGAGCTCAAAATTCCGCATCGATTTTTTACTGTTTTACTTTTTTTATCTGTTTATATTTTAAGGAAACATATGTGATGATTATTATTTATGAAAGTTTTGTTGTACTTTTGCTTTTTCGTTTTATTTCATGAAATTTAATGTCGCTAGTTCTACATTCGTATGATTTTCGGCAACGAAACGCCGCAGGCTTTGTGAAGGACAAAGTTTCCAGCGTGATTCTTATTGCAAAACCTAACCTTTAGGATAGGCAATATAGCTTATTGTGTAGAATATTGTCAGCATATTATTTCCAACCTTGCCTTTTCGACTGCACACATTGTTTTGTCGTTCACTATGGTTGGAAATTGACAAATCCATAGTATATTAGTGTTAATTGTACATTTGTACCCATTCAAGATTAATGTACTCATGTTGAATAGTTTAATTTCAACATTTTGAAATCACATTATTTTTCGTCGGCAAATAATAATTGAAACTTAAAAAAATGTACTAAATTTACTAAATTACTTATTGACATTTGGGTGAAAATGAAAAAAGGGTTACTCATACGTTACGACGGCAATGACAATTTGGCGGGTTTCTTCATTTTGACGTGACATTTCTTTCGAATGTTTGTTCTGATGTTATTTGTCTAATACTCTTAAACATTATTGCGAAACTTTTGTGGGGTAACTCTAATATATCGTCGGGAAACCTTTCATATGCATCGCAGTACTTTATGCAATCAGCGAGAACTGGTCTGTTCGTTAAGTGCATTTTCACCGGAAAAATCGAACAGGTCACGGTAAATCCGAGAATTTCTGTGACAGGCCACATGGTTTGTGGATAGTCATATACTTCAAGGTCCATTTCAAACTCTCTTCTGAAATTGTGGCAAGGGAGCAGTTCCGTAGAATCATGATGAAACACTGAAACCTTGAAATGGGCGTGTTGCTAGAGTAATCCGGACAGCAGAAAACCTGGTGTATTTTTTGTAACTAAAGAAGCCAGTCGATCGATTGCCTGCGTGACCCCCACTAAAAAAACTCCACCATTCATGTCGATGATTGGTTGTCAATATTAGCCGATGACGATATCGCAACTTGTGTGAATTTTTGTAAGTGACCTTTAATGACTCAGGAGCAAATGCATTTGTGAACTCATACACGGCGGCTATATAGCAGCGTAGTATATTCAAACTAAAAAGTGGAAAACAAAGCCTCCCTTGTCGTAGGCATTCTATTGCACTTGATCGGCGATTTTTGTGCAATCGGTATGTGTAATGTGGTTAGTCTTTTCACTGTGGCTTGGTCACACCACACTCCCAATTCTTACTTTGGCCTCATGAACATAATGCCCTCACATCACAAGTCATATGGTTTTGCTGTCGTTGAATAAGGGCCTGAAAAGAATTAACGGGTTGGAGGTTGCTTTTCAAGACAAAGTTGAATGAAAGATGTACGCCCTAACCTGATTGCGACAAACAGAAATTCTAATCCCCCTTCTCTTTTCTAACAAAGTATGACACTCCCTATTGATACGAGAGAAACTCCCTCTATCATTTTTCATAGCTACTAGGTAACATAGTTCGAATTTTCTTTGTTTTCTTTTGCTTATTGTCGTGACCAGGTGTTTATGAATAATCCATTTTTATCGTATATAAACGTGTTCATTGCCACGGCACTTTGGCTTTCCTTAAGTGCTTGGTTGTCAGGTGTTCACGTCCATTAAGAACACGATCGGAACTAATTTGGGATAATTCGATTTTCATATTTTTCAAATTCCTCAAAAATGTTAGGTGCCCTATAGTTGAATGTTGCAATATTGCAAATTACTTATAAAAAGTGTGTAGCGTCAAAAAAGCAGATGAGATTACATTTGTAGATGCAATCGACATTACTTGACCATCCAATTATCCCAAATTAGTTCCAATGGTGTTTAAGTTTCCAATTTTTGTAAACAGAGCACGACTTTACTGACTTTTACTGCAGTTGCCGAAATTGTGACTGCATTCTAGAAACTTCGTGTGCCTGTTGACGCCTGAGGAAGTTCTCATATCAAAGTTCCTGTGAGTACATAATAGTTATTTGGAAACGTCCTAGTGGTAGGAGTTTCATGCTGTGACTTTCTACGAGGACTATTGTACTTGTGCATCGAACTGTTACGTGTCTGTTCTCCATGGGCTGATGCGTCCGGACGGAGTTTGCATTGTGAACCAGCGTCTTTGAAGTTAAGAGAACTCTCGTCGTCGGGCCTGTGGACACTTTCTGTTTTTAAAGCGAAAACAAATTCATATTTTGTTACTTGGTCAAGCTTAGAGTAGGGGTAATTTAAATATTTTAAAGTTATTTTCTTGCTGTCAATACGTTACGTTCTTCCATTAAATAAGGAAGTGTTATCCATGTGTATAGTTTCCTTGTTTATTTGACCATCTTTTGTTGCGACAAGCGGATCCGCTTGGACTTGTACCACTTTACGAAAGACAATTTAAGTTAGCCATTTCCATTTTACCTTGCCAACTTCCCGTGGTCGTAACACAATGCATTATAATTTGCATTTCAAATAGGGTTGTTTGCAAATAACGTCTCCATTGTTTCAATATTGTGAAAAAATAAACATTTGTACATAATTTTAGGTTACATTTTTTTTCGAAATTACTAATGCAAGGACGACGAAACATGATTTGAGGTCAGTGAGCCTCGCTAGCTAGGAAGACCGTTAGGGACGCGTCACCATTTGGTATTATATCTAGTAGAGCTATGCAGCGAAGGAGGGGCTGTCAGGGAGTTCAATATGCTTTATATTTCCCTGAATTCTACGTACTTTTCACTTTTTGAAGTTAAGGAACATTTACAAGTTGTTGCAATCGCAATAAAGTATATCGAATATAATAGTATGGTTGGTGTTTGAATTTTAGACCATTCCTTCTAGGATATAATTGCCTTTCCCTGAACTTGTATAATCTCGTGTTGTACCAGCGACATAGCATCAGATAACGTAAGTTCTACAAAGAATATTTTAAAGCTAGTCAGTGATCAACATAATTGACTTTTCATGGGAATTAGAAATTTATATTTTTTCATTTAAGGTTTTCCAAGCAAAAATCCAAGACTATTGATTACTGCAATGGCTATGATGAGATGGAATAAAGACAAGATATGAACTGAAAATACTCACGTGTTTCATTATATATTGCAGTTGTGTGTAAATTTAAACCTTTGCCACATGTTTACAACTTCACTGAAAGTGCTATGAACAACATTGACCACAGATTAATTCTAAAGGTCATAAATTATACAAATATGTAATTAGCTCAAATAAAAATACTAAATTTCTTTGACTGCTGTCATTATATCATCACTTTATGTAGGAAGAGTTATTGTCGTTGGTCAAATCCTTCAAGCTATATATGCCAAACTGTGAAAACCCTTAGAAGCTCATGCGAATTATATATTAGATGACATTGAAATACTTCATGATATTCAATACTGTTCTAACCTGGTATTATCAATGTACATAGCATTTTTCGCCAATTTTGATCAAGTAAATCCCAGTATATATCCCTAGTTCGTTATATATGCAAATTAGGAATTGACTGACGTGAAAGTGCTTAAATACGTTGAATAATGCTGTATGGAAGTATCTTCCATGGGCAAAGCAAGTGTCGTCAATTTTATTAAGTCAATTCAGATATATCCCTAAATAGGAAAGTCCATTAAATACGCAAATTAGAAATTGGCTGACGTAAAAATGTTTAATGACTTTAAATAATGTTATATCATAGTATCTTTAATATACATAGCAAGTTTCATTACATTTTGTCGAGTCAATTCAGATATATATCCCTAATTAAGGAAGTTCATTAAGTATGCAAATTAGGAATTTGCTGAAGTAAAAATACTTAAATAATAATATTACATCATATTATCTTCAATATACATGGGAAGTTTCGTCAATTTTGATCAAGTCAATTCAGATATTTCCCTAATTAGGAAAGTTCATTAAATGTGCAAATTAGCTACTATCTTTCATGTCACCCCTTAATATCTTTCACCGCATATATTTCGGGGCGTGATCAACATTTGTAGCAAATCTCATCGAATTGTGTGCAGTCGTTCTCCATGTATGCCCATTTATTCCAAAATCATTAATTATGCAAATGAGCAAAAAGTATGCAAGCCATACCCACAAAAACTAATCATTTCTTTCAATTTGCAAACTCAATCTGTTTGATTTGGCTCTAATCTGATAAGCCGTTTTTGAGATATCGGGCAAACAGACAGACAGAGAGACAGAGACAGACACACAGACACAGAGATATCGTGCAAACAGAGAGACAGAGAGACAGAGACAGACACACAGACAAAAAAGACAGACAGACTGGCGTCGCTGCGACTACAGCTCACGTGTGTGAAAACGTGAGCTAAAAATCAGTGACAATTTTTGTCCTTTCTCCCTACTGGATATCCTACGTCATAAGTCCCTCCAACAGGCAGTCAACATTTATGTTTCACAACACAATCGTGAAGAGACAAACACTAGTTCAGAAATTTGCGAGACATTTGCGAGAAATGGACACTTTCTCGCTCTATTGCGAGAAGTAAGCGAGAATACATCCTTTCTCACAATCAAGCCGCGAGAACTTGCTTTCTCGCATGCATTTGTGAGAAATTGAATTCTCGCAACCAATCAGCGAGAACTATGTTTTCTCGCCCTGCATCTGCGAGAAATTGTGAAATTTTTGTATAAAGCTTACACAGAAGAATTCAATTTCTCGCATATACAGAGCGAGAAAACAAATTTCTCGTTGATTTATTGCGAGAATGCAGTGTCTCACAGATGCTGCATGAGAAAATACAGTTCTCGCCAGCTGATTGCGAGATAATTAAATTCTCGCTGGTTTATGATGAGAAAGTATGTATTCTCGCTTACTTTTTGCAAAAAAGCGAGAAAGTGTCCATTTATCGCAAATTTCACGCAGATTTCTGTACTACGTGATAGGTGAGGTGGACCTGGGATCCCATATATGATTATTTTAACTATTATCATTAAAGTACCATGTTAACAGTTGATATGACGAAAGTCTGTTTTATTACTATTATAGCAAATTTTACTTGCCGCAAAATACTGACAAATTGTGTTTGACCATTTGCAGTTCCTACACTAGACATTCAGCCACAAGGCAACCTCTTCCAACCATTTTCGTTTTGGATTTCAAAAGTCAGTGTCATCTTTGAGCATTAGAATGCAATCACAGTAAGTCCATGATTTCCAACATACCGACCAGAGGTCGAAAAATGGCGAGGTAATGCGAAGACTTGGTCATTTGTGAAAAATATGGATACCGTATGTTAAATTTTGGTGAGTCAAGTTGATTAGTGACAAATTATGTCCGACAATTTGTCGTTCATACACTTAAATGGTAAGTCTCGCCATATTTTTAGGCTTTTTCTTTCGACTTGAGGCCTATACTCTAGTCTCTTTTGTCATTGAAATTGACACAGATAAAAGCAAATATTACACACAAGCTGAAGCTTATTTCAGCGATTTTAAGACTGTTGTATAGTGTTCTTTTGACGAAAATAAGGAAAAATTTCCACGTTTTCAGTTCGATCATTGCCACATTTTCCGGAAATTGCCAAGCTCGACCATTTTGCCATAAGTATGACGTCACTCGTAGAACACACGATGGCGACTTGTATAAACAACTTGCAGATTATATTTTTACTTTATATAAACAAAGAAATACCCAGTTATATTATTAATAGCTTCTATTATTATACTGTAATACTTTATCTTTATTGAAGAAAATTTGAACTTATTTTTGTATCACACTTTTATTGCCACAAATGTGATGTAAATCCTATATTTACAAGCAAGCAATAAAAATATTATTATTGTACTTGGGCCTCAGCCCAAGTACATTTGTTTTCATTCCGTGGGAAAAAACTGTAAGGTATAACCATTTCTGGCTGAGACCAGGGAGGGCAAAATGTATTGGCTTCATCTTTCTTGGCATAATAAATGGCGTAATGATGTTAACTGAATGGAAGTGCTGCTCTCAGCCAGTCTTGAATAAGTGAGATGTGAATATAAATGCTTCTCTATCTGAGTTTTTGCCACAAAATCTTCTGAATATAATCAAAATGTGCATCGAAATGCAACAATTAATGCACCCTCCGTTTCCTGGGCGATGGCACGACCCTTGCTACACCCACTGGACGAGCCAAAGTGGGAGGGGTAATTTCGGTTTGGTCGAACAGGAGGGCTCGAGACCAGAATTTAACATTTAAACTTGAAACATGTTTAATCACTGACAAGATGTGGATTAGTGTTAATCAAAGAGAAAGTTTGAAAAGGAAAGGTTTTATATCCCGGACACAATGAAAAACATTACGACTGGAAACTGTACCCCCGGTTGAGAATAGTAATGCCCACAGCGATGGAGAACACTTATCCTTGAGCTGAGAAAACCAGACCATCATTTCGAAATAGAGCTGCAGATTCGAGAAGCTCGTTAAAAATAGCTAGGTACACCCCAAAGGGGTGGTTTTCGAGTCTTGAGGGCAAATTTCGCCTCCTTAATTTAGAAATCGTACGTTTGTTTTTCCAGGGGAACACATCATTTGACACAAAATTGCATGAAAAGGGGTCGCCAGTAAGCACGTGGTCAAATCTGGCATAAGAAACAATATGAAATGTTGGGTAAAGCCAGTCCAAAATAAACTGATTTGAACTTTTGTGTTTTGTAATTTATACCACTGCAGTAAGATGACTTTTTTGACAACATCACACAATGTAATACGTTTTGAAACTGAATACTCCGACGTATTCTGTGTCCCCTTTGCTAAAAAATACGGTATGCCGATTACCATGTAAGGAGATGATGACGTCAAGACAGATTTGTAGTGCGTTTGGTCTTGGATGGTGCACGAAGTTTTGTCGAGGTAGCTTGTGTATTTATTTCCTAAAGGGGAGATATTAGGGTCGATCTAAAAGAAGGCCGAAAAATGTTATGATACTCGAAGCGAGCTGAACTCCAATGCGAATGGTTGGATAATTTGGAGGATGTCTAGACTGATCTCGTCTCATTAAGATTATTTGGCGGTCAGTATTGAATTGCAACTGCATCACAAGTTTGCGTCGAACGGTCAACGAACGATATTTTAGAAATCTGGAGACATGGCACATCGCAGTTTTATTTTAGTATTTTATATTTTACAAAAGATGTAAGAAGCAATGATTTTGTTGAAAATTCTGAAAAAATATAGGAAGATATGATCGCGAACACATTTTCACTTGGGGGTCAACTAGCCCTGCGTACGATGCTGTGTGTTCCACTACAGCTAACCGCCCCACTCACCACAGCCCTGCAAAGACCCGTACGTTGGGTCGGTGACTTCAAATCCATTTTGGGACTTGATGTAAAAAGCCAAATTACTGCCGAAATTCAGCGTTCTTGGGCCCAAGTCGTATCTCAGCCTACCTCAGCTACTCGATCACTTCCAAAAATGACAGTCTTTTATTCACTTCTCGTAATAACCGTCGATGTCGGCAACTCTCTCGCTGGCCCTGCGTACGATGCTGTGTGTTAGCTGTAGCACAAAGCATCGTACGCAGGGCTAGGGGTCAACATGGGGTCGCAGCCATGTTGCCTCAAAACTTATTTCTGTCTGCACTCAAACTCAAAAATGTCGCATATGAACCTGAAAAATCGATGTAATTTTGTCAAACTTCGGCGAAATTTCAGCCTATAGACAAAATTTCATCTAGGTAAGGTAAATTTATTGAAATTTGATCGACAAATAATCCTGAGCTTGAACGTGACAGCTCGCCTTCTCCGGGAAGTCATGCATCCGGCCAGCTGCCCATATGGCCGAGTGCATGAGATTGTTTTCAAGCGACGGCGGCAGACCGTACGGGGCTCTGGATATGAACCTACCGCCGGTGTAGCTGTAATAACTGTTGCGTTGTTTTTAATCACCACGGACAAAGTCCGCGGGGACTTATAGGTTTGGTCATGTCCGTCCGTCCGTCCGTCAATTCACGCCTAGTACCCAACCCCATACAGATGCACGTCGATTTGTTTCACAATGCTATCAAATTTGGCCGTGTTAGAGGACTTTTTAGTTTACACCTCCATAGACTCCCATGTATAAGGCAGTTCTCCATAGACTCGCATGTATGATGCCAAGAAAAATAAAAATTTAGTTTCTCATTGTATTCATATTGCCTAAAGGATCCAGTGACACAGTTTTTTTGTCCCCACGGATAAAGTCCAGGGGGCTTATAGATTGGCTCATATCCGTCCGTGAGTCCATCAGTGAGTCCATCGGTTCACGCAGATATCTCAGACATTTTGACAAAATATCATGTGACCTTGGTGACCTTTGACCTGAAATATACATTATTGTCCATAACTCAGTAACCACAAGTGCTAAACCTTTCATATTTGGTATGATGGGACACCTTATGACGCCACATATTTTACCCCATTAATTATGTGCATATCTAATTATGAGCGAGCCAATAGAGCAAGAGGTCTGATTTCTGATACTAGTATATAGGGATAAGTTAACAATATAATTTGTTTGACAAAACTTCACGTGACCTCAATGACCTTTGACCTCAAATATACATATTTGTCCACAACTCAGTAACCACAAGTGCTACACCCTTCATATTTGGTATGAAAGGACACCTTATGACACCATATATTGTACCTCATTAATTATGTGCATATCTTATTTAGAGCGAGCCAATAGAACTAGAGGTCTGATTTTTGGTATATAGGAATAACTTAGCAATACAATTATTATGACAAAATGTGACGTGACCTCAATGACCTTTGACCTCAAATATATATATTTGTCCACAACTCAGTAACCACAAGTGCTACATCCTTCATATTTGGTATGATAAGACACCTTATGACACCACATTTTGTACCTCATTAATTATGCGCATATATAATTTTGAGCGCGCCAATAGAGCTGGAGGTCTGATTTTTGGTATATAGGAATAACTTAGCAATACAATTATTTTGACAAAATGTCACGTGACCTCGATGACCTTTGACCTCAAATATATATATTTGTCCACAACTCAGTAACCACAAGTGCTACACCCTTTATAAATGGTATGATGGGACACCTTATGACACCACATATTGTACCTCATTAATTATGCGCATATCTAATTCTGAGCAAGCCAATAGAGCTGGATGTCCGATTTTTGGTATATAGGGATAACTATAGGGTAGAAATCTAAATATGCCCATCTAAATATTAGACATCTACCATCGAGAACAAAAGAAATTTGCTGTAATTTGAATATTTAAGGAGTTTTAGCAATTTCCACTATAAATAAAGAACGCCTGCCTCAAACTCCACAAAAGTTGCTAGACATATTTTGCCGTTGTCATGCCATTGCTTCGTTTAATAACCAGTTAATCAAATGCCTCATTGACAGGAGGAAATTCAAGACCATATTTGAATAGTAGTATATATTGTCCTCAAAATTACTCTATCACGGCCCAAGTACTCATTGCCTTCAGCAATACTGCCTTGTTATTATTATGATTATCATCATCATCATATTATTATTATTATTTATTATTATTATTATTATTATTATTATTATTATTATTACAAGTTTAGGGGCTATAAGTATTATATAGAAATCTAATAACAATTCATTGAAGCTGTGGGAATTCTGAAAAAAAGGAAAACGGTGTTATTTTAAGTTTGTCAATAGGGGTGACTTCTCATTGTTGTACGTATATTCTCTCCGCCCAGTTAGATAGGTGTTTCTTTTGACTACCCTTATGAATATTCATATACTTGCAAAAATCAACAGTCGTTGTCTCTGGCAGCGCGTGCTCACAGCTGCTGAGCTGCACAGCGTAGCCTTTCGGATCGCAGGCCCATCGTGGCAGTCGTGGGCGCCCACAAACAAGGCACAGCGACTGTGAAGAGTCTATGCCAGTGGAATATTAAATGTATCTTCAGCGTGGCATTTGTAGTTGTGGCGAAAACCATAAACCCTCTCCCTGTGCTGACGTTGTTGGGTTTTATTTTGTTCATGTGCATTTACTGTAAGCGATCGAGGAAGTTTTGGGATGGAAATAGAGCAAAAGCATGAGTTTTTCCGCGAAATCTGTGCTGCGAATATAACTTCACGCATGCGCACTCGTTTGCGCGTGAATGTGTCGTCTGTACACTACGTCTCGTGCTATAATCTTGTCGTTGAGCTTTGCATGTTGACAGAAACTGGAATTACTGCAGAGAATACTTTTCAGGAGATCACAAGTGAGTCCCTAAGGTAACAAGTAGGACGTTTAGGAAATCCTTTCAGAAAGTTCACGCGGCCTGTGGCCATTTTGTGGAGTATAAGCTTATACGAACCTGGACTGGAGGCGTGGAGCGACGGTATACCGTATTTCTACTGTAAATATTGCCAGATAATATGCGATGGAATTTTGCGTTTCACGTCGTTCAATCATTCAGATGGAAATGCCGGCCTTCTCCAAACTTTGAAAAAATCAGGGTGACAGACTTTGGCTAACTCTTGTATAACAATGACGTAATTTAATGAGAAGACCTTTGTATTCGAGCTCGGCAACATTTTTTGATTTGAGAACTCTGATCATGACGGATTCACTGAAACAGTGAGTATTCAACAACTTTTTCCTATGTCCATGTAGCACTTGTGCAAAAAATAAGCGAGTCCACAGGCCTTTGGCGAATCAATAAATGCGTTTTTCACCAAGCTGAAAGGTTGAAAGATGCGTCCGTCACTTTGGGACGAGCTAGATAAATGCAGTCAAACCCAGCTGGGCGTAGACATTTGCCATAGTATGACTTTGTTCTAGAGACGACCGGCCGTGCGGTGGAACTTTGCAACAAAGTTTCCATATCTGAACTGACGTACTTGAATGACAGGCACAGGAAACGATGGCTAATAAAAATGCATTGTCGTTGCATTTTGATAATAATGTATCAATCACAATGACACGGACATTATGCCTCCTCCCAACAGAAGGGCCAAGGTCTATTTTTAGCCCTGCTACAGTATATCTCGGTGCTGAAAATGCCATATTGTTGTCTTGTTGTCACGGCGACTTTTAAAATTTGCATACAACTTTGAGAGTGAACGGGGTTGTTTATAGGTCACAAAACTTTTGAGTCCCACTGTCGTCCATTACACCTGTTTTCTTGGGCATTAAAGGTGTGCAAGTATACACATCAAAAGACTAGAAATTTCACTTCATGGGCAGAACCTTGTAAAATAGCCCTTTCTTGTCTGGTTAACGAAAAAAGATACCCCTGATCTAAAATATGCATGGGCTACCAGCCAGTGTCACCGGCCTACCACATTCAGAACATGGTTGCCCAAGTGGACTACCAGGGAAAAAAAGTTTATTTCGAGCCCTGGGCAATATTAAACATGAAACATTTAACTTGTAATATTGCCCCTTGTCTTGGCCTGCTGGGTTTTAAAAAATGTTTAAAGGTATACAAGGACCATGTTCAAATTTAGCCATTGCTACAATGGAAAGAAGAGATCTAGCTAATCATCAGAATCATAGAGTTTATGGGGTCACGCCAGGTCACACAAAAAATAATGCACCACTACATGGCCATAATTTTACTTTAGTTAAAGAATCAGAAATACTTTGTCTTCATTATTCTTCCTAGAATGAGACAAGGAAATTAAAATAAATTATTATAAAATGAACATTATTATACGTCGTTAATTATAAATCAATAAAATAAATAAGTACCAGTGAATTATTTTTAAATAAAACAAAAAAAAACTGTTACTGCTTCTGATAAATAATGGTACATTGGGTGATAAGGGAATTGGGTTCATAAAATTAATTTGAGATACAAGTAAAATTAATTTTAGCACATAAAATTAATTTGAAGGCATAAAATTAATTCGATTAATGCATAATAAGTTGGTACTATACTCTATAACACTTATTTGGGATGACTGCATGAAACACAATTAAAAATGCTTGAAAAATTATTTCTGGTCTATAAAATTAATTCAAACACACTAAAATAAATGGAAAACAATTTTGACAAGAATGGCCTCAATGTACATTATCTTTATTATTCTTCCTAGAATGAAGGCAAAGAAATTACAATTATTATTATTATAGAACAAACGTTAAAAGTTGTTACTTAGAAATCCATAAAATAAATAAAAAACAGTGAATTATGTTTTAACATAGACCCACTCAAGGGTCTATTGTTTTAAATAAAAAAAAGTTGTGGTTCCCAAATACGTTCCATGGCAACATAAAACAAAAATGAACATTGAGTTCATGCTGTGATAAATACACTTAGGAGAGCATTTGCACAGTTACTAGGATTACTTTTAATGGAATTTTGAAAAAAAAAATGAAATTTTAAAACTCAAATATGCTACTATGGAAACACAGGAGAGGTAAAAATAGATATCATATTTTGTCTTTCTAACCTAAAATAAGCCTTTGGTATAATATTTCTGTTGATTTAATGGATTTTTACACTGAATATTTGGTCTTTCTAACCCAAAATATCCTTTGATATAACACATTCTGTTGATTACTGGATTTTAGGTGGAATCTTTGAAACACCGGTAATTTTTACTCCTGAATGGTTGCCATGGAAACATCTCACATTAAAATGAGTGTGATATTTTTGGGTGTGCTAACCAGAAAAACCCTTATTATCAATTTTTTACATCAATCAATAGTTCTTTAATAGGAATTAGGGAAAAAGTAACATTTTCAATCCCAAATTGGTTTCCATGGCAACTCGAAACATTAAAATAAGTCTGGTTTTTTGTGTTGTCTGACTCGAACTCCCCCACTAGATAATTTTCATAACAATCAAAGTAACTTTTCATGGGATATTAGAAAAACTGGAATTTTCAACCCCTAAAATGGTTACCATGGAAACATGGGGCAGTAAAATCGATATCATATTTGGTCTCTTCGACCCAAAATACCCCTATGGTGAAGTTTTCATGGAAATTGAACCTATTATTATTCGCATTATTATTTCTATATAATACTTATATTAATTATTATTATTATTATTATTATTATTATTATGTATGAACCTTAAGATTAAAAGTAAGATAAGATAAATAATTTATATAGCCTAGTTTCCATCGGCTATCTTCACGAGTGCTTTACAGTAGGTCACACCAGGTAAGCTCTCTTGAATAAATCAGTTTTAAGCTTAGATCTGAAGGTACTAATGTCGAGAGCTGATCTAATGTGAGCTGGTAGTATGTGCCATAGAATTGATGAAGAATATAAGAAAGATCTGTTACAGTATGATTTTAAACAAGTTCGAGGAACTTTGAGTGTGGTTTGTAGACATGATCGAAGATATCTGCTAGGGGTGTTGACTTCAATGATTTCAGCCAGGTATGAAGACACGGAGAGCCGGTGAAGTTCATTCGGTATAGCGCATTGGCTATGATAATTGTAATAATTGCATTAGCAAAACCAGTGTAACTGAGAATGTCATCTATTAACTTTAACGATCGGAACGTCAACAGAAACGAAAACAGGAAAGGAACTCTAGTTAGTCGTCATTGACGAGCATGCATGGTGTTGACTATGCAATCTAAATCAGTGTAAGATATACAACACCGTCCACCACACTGCCGTACACACAAAGCAAACTAACAACATGTGAACGTATTGTGGAGTTGCCACCCAAGCCCTTCAGTACTTCCTAACATGAGCTACATCGTTTAAAATCCATACACAAAAATTCGAATAACGACGTGACGGTTGAAGATACATGTAGTGGAGATCCATTTGATAATTGTCCACCGTTCCAATCCATAGCTAGAACCTGCTTAGGGTTAGCAAATTACAAGTAATTTCCTCGCCACAAAGTCTTAGCTTGGCGTCATAAAACCTTAAATCGAGTTAACACCATTAAAAACTGAAAAAACTCGATGTCAAGCCAAGGCTCGGGAAGAGATGAATTGACGTGGTGTAATATAGGACACATTGATCACCTGTCATGCCTCTGTTGGGACCGGGCGGTTCAAATAGGTCCCCGTCCACTTCTGTACCGAAGCAATCATTGCAATGTAGATTCACCTCCGTGGAGGTTTTTCTTGATAAGGGAGGCTTCATTTAACTTACAGGGAGGAGGGCTGGCGTTTTGGGCGGGAGGTTTGCAATTTATCACGCAAACATTTTAGAAGGGTCATGCATTTGCTGGAGTGTCACCATATTTTGTGCAACTATAAGGTAGCAAGATGTGGTTGATATAGTGCGTCACCCCAAAATATCAAATCATAATATATGGGATTCTATTAGGCAAACTATCGACAATTTTCCCCCACACAATAAGCTTTATCTATACATTTACATATGTTTGATACTATATGTAAATGTCCTTTACTCAAGATGGGAAGTAAAACGTGCACTCGAGGTGTACGAGAAATTGGATCTCCGAAATGTGTATTCACTATACATAGTATAGTCTATGAGAAAACTATGAATATTATTTTCCAATACAAAACTACGTAAATCTGTCTATTTATGTACTCATATGATGTACTTGATTAGGCTAGGGTGGTTACAAATGGATGTGTTTGCGAAATGTTGATTCACTATACATGATAGTCTACGAGAGAACGAAGAACAATTTTTTTTTCAAATATAAAATCATAAAATTAATAATATCTGTACATTTATAGACAATTTGATAATTGATATACACTTTTCACCTGTTCCATATGTCACTTGTCTTTCATCAGTTTTAAATGTGTCCGAAGTGTTTATATAGGATACCTCTGCATTATTGCCTGTGAAGCTTGTCGATAATCTGTATCTATTTAAAAGAATCAATGTATTTCGTTGGTGATTTGCTATTCACGAAATATTACATAGACAATCAAAGGTTTGGCCGTTAAATCGTTTTCTGCGAAAAGTGACCCTTCCTCAAATACAGGTTTGTAAAAAGTGACCCCCTTAACATATTTCTAAAAAGTAACCCTCCCCCATTTCCCCTGGCCCATTCCCCGGTAATTACTGAAGGCTCCCTGAGTGCCAGCGCTATTAAAACACACTGTTCATTGATTCATGACCACAAAATTCTGAAGGAAGTTAAAATATTTTTGTGGAGGATGCATACAGGGGTAGAATGGGAACAGATGCCAACGCGACCTATCGTTTAGTCCGGAAGAGAGCAAGCTAATGACTACGACGTGACCGTTTTAAGGAATAAGTTGGGCATCTCTTTACATTAGTAATGATAGAATTACACATACATGAATGTACATTCATGTAGTACATTACATTCTTAAAGCGGTTGTATCAGAGTTAAGTCCATGGATGTAAACATGGGTCGGCCAAGACACATATACCCCACCTCAATATGTTTTCGGCGACCTGTTGCGGACTTGCTGCTGTTCTCCATCTTGTCGACAGTTGATGTTGGTATAGCGAACGCTTTCTTGTGACATCAGTCGTCCTAGTACGGTATTTCGAGCATCAAATCGTTTGCACAGCTCGAGGAACTAAATCAAGCCCTACTGCATTGTGCTTACATCATGTGGATTAGACGCTAAATCACCAGATAGGCGCAGGCAGGAGAACCACTCTAGAATGGGCACAACAGATAGCGTTTGTCTGAATGCCCCTTCCCCGACCCTTTCTTGTCATTTTGTCAAATGCTAAAACGGCATGCTTAACGCTCCATGGCGAGTATTGGGAGTTAATGAAAGAATGGCTCCAACAAGACCACTGAAAGAAGTTCTCAAAGATCAAGATCTGGAGCTTATTTTAAACGAAGTTGACAGAGTTGTTCAAACGTAAAGGGCTCACGATCAGAGCGCTGCTAATCACAACATGACTGCCGATCACAACACTTGGTCTACGAAATACGGCGGTCCACAAAGTGCCCCTGGGGGAAGAAGCGGTCAAACATCCGGGCCATTGACTGAAGGGACTAGCTGCAAAAAGTGCTACAGCTATCCCTCGATTGATTGCCAACATCGTCACTTTCGTCCGGAAACCACTTGCGAAGTGATAGGCTTCGTCGGCAAACAGCCCTGGATTTCCATGATGGGGCTTTTAATAATTGGTTTATTTTATTTACCCGATTTGAAAAAGTCAATTACATGACACATGAACTCGAGAGGGAGAAAATAACAATGTAGAGGGTAAATGGGGAGTCGGGAAATAGCTTACAGCTAGTCTAGCCCAAACCCCGTCATGGTAGCTTGTCTGAAAAAAACAGTTAGCAAAGGGGGCTCATGATAACAATAACAAATAGTTCTTTAAGTAAATAAAAGAAAAGTGCTGAAATAATTACAATATCGTAGAAGATCACTAAATTACTACATGGCAAAAGTGAAATCTGTTACTGATTGATCAAATATTGTCTAAAAGTGTGTTTGAAGTTATGGAGAGAGTTTGTGGACTTTATATGGAAAGGTATGTCATTCCAAACTCTTGCTCCAGAAAAAGAAACAGCAAACTGGCCTGAATTTGTCATTGCATGATATGGACGTAGGTTTTGAAGTTGACAATTTCTAGTATTATAGTCATGGCAACTGACACTGAAGTAATCTGATAATATATGTGGTGAATGCTTGTGAATCAAGCTGTACACGAAGGTACCTAGAAGGAATTTATGGAGTTTAAAAACATCAAGAATATTAAGTTGAGTGAAACAAGGAGCTGAGTGGTCTGTGGTTGATTTGAACATCATCGTGCGAACAATCATTTTCTGGGCTGCTAAGATACAGTTTAAGCGTGTAGAGTACGTACTTCCCCAGACTTCTAGGCCGTAGCTGATGTGGGGAAGTATAAATGCATTGTACAAAAGTAACAAAATGTGTAAAGGTAAAATGGATCTGAGTCTGTACAAAATTCCACATTTCTTCCGAATAATCTTATTTATCTTATCAATATGTTCAGACCAAGAGAGATGCTTATCCAACAAAATACCCACAAAAGGGGCAACATCAACCTCTCTGATTTGCTCGTCACGGATGTAAACAGAACCCGAGACATTCAGTTTCTTACGTCGGCCTCTAAATATAATAAAATTTGTCTTACTCCTATTTATTGTCAGTTTGTTGGAATCACACCACAATTGTATATCGTTTAAGTAAGATGATACAGCAGTAAGATCTATAAAATCTGAACCAGAGTAAGTATGGAAAAGATTGGAGTCATCAGCAAATAAACGGAAATCAAAAAAAGGACAAGCATTTGGAAGATCATTTATATATATTAAAAATAAAGTCGGACCCAACACTGATCCTTGGGGTACACCATGATGAATGCTAAATTTCTCTGACACATTGTCATTTAATTGAACAAATTGAGAACGGTTTGATAAATAACTTTGTATCCAGTGTAGGCAGGGGCCCCTAAACCATAATGCTCAAGTTTTGACAACAAAATGTCATGGTTTATGGTGTCGAAAGCTTTACTAAAGTCGATAAATACCCCTAAAGTAGAATTTCCTTCGTCAATTTCATGCAACAAATAATTTACTAAGTTAATCAAAGATAACTTTGTGCTGTGCTTCTTTCTAAAACCATACTGATGTTTGTACAGTATGTTAAACTTATTAAGGTATGAGGTAAGCTGCTTGTAACTACTTTTTCGATGACTTTACTGAACAATGATAGAATAGACACTGGTCTGTAATTCCCAACAAGTTCTCGTTCTCCCTTTTTAAAGATGGGCGTAACTTTGGCAATTTTCAAAGCGGTGGGGAACACACCTGTTGAAAAGGAATCATTTATAATATGGGCCAGAGGTTTTGAAATGACAATGGCTGCATCAATGAGAAGTCTCGGGGGCAAATTGTCCCATCCACTCGCTTTTTTGCCATCTAAATTTACTAAAAGTTGGTGAACCTCATACTGTGTTACTGGTTTGAGAAAAAAAGAGTGTGTCATTGGCTTACTTAGGTAATTCCTAAAATCGTTTGCAGAATGTGGAATATTTTTTGCCAAATTTTCACCAACATTTACAAAAAAGTGGTTAAAACCCCGTACAATATCAGCTGGGTCAGTCAAAATGTGTTCAACACCATTTGCCTCAACCTGTAGGCGGTCTGGTATTTTATCAGGGCTGGTTTTCTTACCAAGCAATTCATTAACAACACTCCACATATTGTTACCATTATTTACGCTGAATAAATTAGCATAGTAATTCTTTTTTGCATTCCTTAGAACGCTTGTGAGAATATTTCTGTACGATTTAAAACGAGAAACTGCCCTGGGATCATGGTGACTGGAGATAACTTGGGCGTACAATTTACGCTTGGTGTTAATAGATTTCTTTATAGCCTTAGTGATCCAAGGATTATTTTCCTTTTTGTTTTAACAGTTCTGACTTTCAAGGGAGCATGGCGATCGCATACCTGAGTAAAAAGATTGTTAAACAAATCAAAAGAAATGTCGACACTGCTATCACTGGTGTTAAAAACGCTATCCCAGTCAACATTACGTAGGTCAGAAACAAAACTGTCACGATTATAACGCCTGAAATCTCTCTTATAAAATGACTTTACAATTGGTGAATGAATGTGAAAATTATCAAAAATACAGAATACTGGGAGATGGTCTGAGATATCTGCAATAATTGTACCAGCATTTATCTGACAAGAGCTAATATTTGTATAGATGTGGTCAATTGTTGACCTAGATGTACTTGTAAGCCGAGTAGGTAGTGAAATTAACTGCTCAAGGTGAAAACATTGCATTCTAGATATGAAGCTTCTAACATTGTGGTCTGATTTTGTAACATCGAGATTAAAATCGCCCATAAGGATACAATACTTTTTGTCTAATTTAACAGTACAAAGAACATCAGAAAGGCTGTTTTCAAATTCCTCAATATTAGTACCTGGTTTGCGATACAGTACACCAACAATGATACGATTTTTAGTACCACAGATTTCAAGCCATACTGATTCCGAATGCATTACATTGTAATTCAACAATTTATAATCGAGGGAGGAGTGCACATACGCACCTACTCCACCGCCCCGACCTGTGTTTCTACACTTAACTCAAGAGAATAATTTGGCATATGAAATAAACTTGGGTTATCAATTCTCCAAGTTTCTGACACACCAATAACATCGAACGTACCAGAAATACAGTGATTATACAACAGGACGTACATCATCTATGCTATTACCAAGAGATCGAGCATTTACATGCGATACAGAAAAGGAGCGGCCGAATGTAGAGCTGAATTTATCATTTAAGGCGGAGGGTTCTAAAGCATAATTATTAATTGCGAATATATCATCTGCATCATTTTCGTCACGGTCAAAGATCATTAAAAATAGAAAAGCTTACTGTTATGAACTGGACTGGTTTCGAATGTGGCAGATACAGGGGTACAGAAGGAAAAAGAAGGCAATTCATAAATAATGTTCACTACACAATTTTCTGCAAGTCGTCTTCATTATTGATGACAACAGGAGACGATCCTTCTTGCTTCCGCACATATATTCGTCCGTTAAATGTATTCCGCACATATATTCGTCCGTTAAAATTTATTCCATATATATTGAATAAGATGACAGCGTAGATGACGATGCTCAGCGAAAAAATAACCCAAAATTTCTTTCAGAAACACAAAGAACTATTTGGCTTCACAATTGAGCTACAATGGTGCAGCCTTCAGAGAGCAAACAGACATGTTGTCCTTGCAAACCAAAGCAAACGACTAATAAGCGAGCTAGAGCTCTTATACTTCACTATTGTCGGTTTTGTTTTACAGTGACAGAAGTACAACTTTTCAAGACAGCGGTCTTCACAGATATGTTCCATGATCCAGAAGACAGTGAAAAGCAACGGTATCTGAAAGAATAATGCAAAAGCAAGACTTTTTGGAAGGAGAAGAGGGATGACTGATATTGACGATCGGTACAATATGCTTAATTTGCAAATCTTGGTTGTTAGGTATAGTCATAAACAGCTGTCGTCATCGTCAAGTCCGCCTGGCTTGTTTAGGTCAGCGTAGCATAGTCAGGTCTCTGCCCAGAGAAACACTATTGGCCAGTTAAGTTTAGCTGTCATGTCAAAAATGGTGAAATGGGAGGGCAGCTTCATTTCCCTTCCAAACTATTAGGGACAATCAGATTCAGATACTCGTTTTGTTATTATTTTGTAAAATTGAATGAACTTACGAGTTGGATGTACCTTACTTTGAAAATACAAAGCTTTAATTTGAAGAGGTTGCCTTGCTTAAAATGGGCCAGTCTATATGATCGTCCCCCCTACGCATTGTCCTAAAGAAATTACCCATTAAATATTATAAAAATGCAATGAAGTTGACTGCCATTTGGCTCGTTTTGGAATTCTCGGGCCTAGCTACACAAAATGACGTCACTAATTGAACATATGAGTGAGCATGTCAATCACGGCCATATCGAATGCTTACGGCTGTAGCTTCATTATGCTGAGAAGTTGCGCTTTTGGTGGCTGAAGTAATAGCAGTGATTGCCGTTTTAGCATGCCCTTGGTGTGGTCTTTATTTTCACTGGTTGAGTTTGAAGCCCATGTATAAGCTTAGGGCATCACCAGATGGCCAATGGACTTAGTATTTTGTCTCTCTTGGAGTACAGCTCAGCCATTTTTTTGTTTGCAAGGGTTAGCTCGTGTTTGTAAGCTTCATATTCGGGGTTAGGTCAGTCATTCCGTTCTGCAAACAAAAAAGTCAGTCAGCTGGTACTCAAATTTGATGGCAAGCTCACGTTCTCTTCAGGCTTCCATGAGTTGAAGCTGTCTGGGTAGCCTTCCACTTGATCAGGAAAAACTTTTCGCCTTTCATTATTTTTTGTCTTCAGCACCTTTTCAACCCTGTAGATGTCATTGTTGCGAACCGTCATCTTCTGCAGCTCATCCTCATAAAACATGCCAAGACCTCTTCACCCTGCAGGTCAGTGATTTTGTACACATGGGGCTAAAGTCGAGAAGGACCCTGGAGACAGTGAAGATCTCCTCTACCCAGTTCCACGGGTAACCTTTGGTGTAGACGTCCTTGAGCTTCGAAAGGCACACATTTTTCCCCATGTGGAACTTGGGCTTCGTCCCTCTGACTGCAAACTCTTGGCCTACAGGGCTGCAAAGACTATGCAGTCGTTCACGCCTGTCACATCCTGTGGCTTTATGAGGATGCTGCCATGCTAGGTTCCGTTGTAATTTGCAATAAAGGTAGGCAAGACGTCGACCCAAGTGTGCGCATTTATGTGGGCAAAAGTATTTCCATATCAGCCCTTGTAACCTTCGATTGAAGTGTTCTACGATGCTGGCCTTCTAGTCACTGTACGAGTGGAACAAGCAGATATCTTCCACCGCCAGCCAGTCTTACACTTTTGTTTGTGAATATGCGCCCTCCATCTGTCTGCAGCCTTCCTACCTTCCGACCGTCGTCGCTGATGATGCTTTTGAGTGCCAAAAAAGTGTCTTCGCCTGTCTTTGTTTTGATGGGCGTGGCCTATGCAAACCTGCTGAGCTTGCTGACAACAATCAGCATATCGCAGTAGCCTCCATTGTCCTGGGCGCAGCTCTGCATCTCTACAAGGTCCATCTGATACTGCTAATCTCTTCCGATCATAAACTCTTTGTTGGAGAAAGCGCTTCACATAGCTAGCTGGTGGGGCGTTTTGGTCAGCTGCCGCACTAGCCAGTCTTTTACTTGTTTCTGGCTGACCTTCACCTCGTGTTCTTTTGCAATTCTCTGGAAAGCCACTGCACCCTGAAACCCCTCCGCTGGGTCATAATAGATCTCCCTGAGGCACTGCTCGGCCTAAAGCGTTGCCTTGGCCATGCTATGCCAACTATAGATGCATCGCTCTTAGCCATGCTATACCATCTCTAGACAAAAGGTGCAAGGGAAATCATTAAAGTCGACGAGGTGGCCCTCTTGATTTGTAATCCACAGCCTGATACTGCTGAGGTTGCTACCTACCCTCGGGCTCATAGTCCCATGTTTAGGCTATAATATATAATATATCCTCATTTTAAAATTACATTGGTGGAAAGACCAGCACTCAAAAGTGATTAAAACATGATTAGCAATATTACAATGCCTCTTATTCAATGTATAAGAACTTTATTGCCAAAAAAATAGTCATTTTGTTCTAGTATGAACATTAAAGAAAAGTTGACCCAGCCTGAGTGGAGTTAAATTCTTTGGAAATCTTGAAATCTGGAGAAATGAGAAGCCAGGAAAGCAGGTGATTTGCATACATTTGCATAAATTAACACTTCTTTATCACACAACTCACAACTGCTTGACAATGTAAAAGGTGAACCAAACCAACATTTTAATCTTGGGTTAACAAATTAATTAAAATTGAAAGAATATTTGCAAAATAAGTGATTTTGAGCAACATACGCTGTTTTGGGTACAGCGCCATCTATATGGATAAAATGGTTCTTCAGAACTGTTATGTTTATCCGTATACTACTTACACATCAATTTGTAGCATAACTTGCATTAAATATTTAACATTAAATTAGTATCTATTTTTGTCATAATTAAGAAGACTATTATAAAATTATTGCTTGGAAAATCTTAAACCTGAACTGTAGACATCTAGCCGGAGATTCATATCTGAGAAGGAAGTTACTGACAAAAATGGCAATGAAAGATACTGCATCCTAAAAGTGCACTATTGTTAAGGCTTGCAAAGATAAACATTCTTGTCTTTAGCTGACAGAAATAGTCGGCAAAATATATGTTAAGTTTAAAACTGAGTACCGTTCTAAATCAATTTTCAAAGTATTAATTGTATACAGAAGTTCTTTTCTACTGTTTGTGTTTAAATTTGTAATAAAGTAAATGTCTATAGTTCTACGTATGCATCTACATGATATTTGGCTACCACATAATGCAACGATCATTTTGAAATACAAAGTTTCAAGTATGTTTAAACTTTGCTTTATGATCTTTTTGAAACTTGGAAACTTTTAAAAACTTGACAAATGTTACTAATGTTGGCTAGTTTCTTAATGCGCTGTATTAGTGACATAAGGGAAATCCTAAGTCCCATCGAGAATGAGTTGGCTATCAACAATTGCTGCACGATGTCTTAGAAATACACTTGTATGTTATATGTGTTTTTACTAGAGGTAATGAAAAGAATATGAACAAACACGTTTCAAGGTACACATTCACATGACATCAATTGATCAGTACCCTGACCACAAAAACCCGATTAATTGATGCTTAATAGAATGGCGTGCCCTGCTCGTTTGTGTTTCGACCCATCTTTAAA
This sequence comes from Ptychodera flava, assembly GCF_041260155.1. Taxonomy (NCBI): domain Eukaryota; kingdom Metazoa; phylum Hemichordata; class Enteropneusta; family Ptychoderidae; genus Ptychodera; species Ptychodera flava. The sequence continues at coordinate 27,967,773 of NC_091937.1, read as the reverse complement.
ATTGATGGTTTTTTAACTTGCTTAAATTAGAGCTACTATTGCACTAATTCCGTCCTCACGCGTATGATACTCCTGTGAGATACAACCTGTTACACTGCCATCTAACTGGAAACAAACTTTTTAGTATATTGATAATTACATATATGCCTATTGCATTTTCCATCCTCACCCATCACAAGTGTGGTCCGTAGATTTCGAACGACGTAATCACAAAGTTTGTTCTGTTAAGGCAGGAGCGCTGTGCTGCATTCTTAGCATGAGCTGCGTTTTTATGGCTCCCACTGTTTGTTAACGAAGTAAGGCTAATGGCGATATACAACGTCGAGAAGTAGTCTGATGATATGTACTACTTTGAGCATGCTTTGCATGCTGTATCACTTCCGATGTGCAACCTAAAGAGAAGACCAAAATCTTCGGAAAGCTTGAATGGTACGGGTTACAATGGTGGTGTGACACACAAACGCAGAAAGGACATTGACCTATGTAATACATATGCACATCAATAGTTTCGTGATACAATCCAATATGGCCACCTGGCTGCCATTTTGTAACGATTTTTTCATGTTCAGAGCCATAGCTCAGACATATCTCAACCGGTTTGATTTAAAATTGGGACAAGAACATTGACCTATGCCATACATACACAATCATTTGTTTCATGAATGATCCAATATTGCCACCAATAATAAAGGACATTCAGGGCAGTTGACGGAAGCTGATTCGAAAACAATGTACTGGATTGTATGGCATATTGAGACATGTTATTTTTGTTCGACAATAAAGAGTCTGAAATATCATCGATTAGCTCAATAAAATGCATTTCTGTTAGTTCCGAGTGAATAAAAATAACCAACAGTCCGACAAGAAGCAAGTCTTTTCATGCATCTGGAATGTTCCCTGAATGTAGAGCTAAATTTCTTCTTGCAAATCAACGCATGTGTCATCCTACTATGTGAGTCATGATCAACCGATATGTGTCTATGCAAAATAATTAATGGCTGCATTGAGCAGTTCACTGGTGGGTAATGACTTGTATAGAATATATAGTTATCATCTGCTCGATCCAACACTTTTCCATGTATTCGAGTGCCAGAGGTACTTTAAGGTGAGGCACAACAAATTCGGACGCACTGGCGTTTAAGAACGTTTCTGCGCAGCTTGAACTCCGGCTTGCCGTAAATGGGTCATGTTGTAGCGGACATATTTTACATCACCTGTCATTGTGGAAATTGCGCTTTTACCAAATTTTTTGACCAAATCCCTTAGAAATAAATGTGACCTACTACTACCTTGTAATATTGTGACCCCTAGAAAGCTGGTTTTTATTAAATATGAGTGAAAAATTAATATTCCTATTCCTTTTACGTGGCGCAGGTTACACATTTAATTGGATACATTTCAAAAGTATCGTGGTGACAGTATGTTATTAATAAAGCAAACTGATCAGTATGATGCCAAGATTTGATCGGCCAAGTTTCGTCAAAATGAAATTTTTCAGAGCAACAGGAGAAAGTTAAAAAATTATGTAGTGATAAAATTTTGATACCGTCATTTTGTAATCGATAGTAATGTTAAAATTATTTGCAAAAATCTCTAAATCTATATTTTCGATGGATTGCATCTCAAGTCTTGGTATTTAGTAAAATGATGTGATTTGCTAAGCGTTTTAAAATTGATAATTGATAATTGGGATGGGTATCAGTCTGGCGTTAAGTCGTCTGTCGGTCTATCTGCATGTATGTATGTATGTCTGTATGTCTGTATGTCTGTATGTATGTATGTATGTATGTATGTATGTATGTATGTATGTATGTATGTATGTATGTATGTATGTATGTATGTATGTATGTATGTAGTATGTATGTATGTATGTATGTATGTATGTATGTATGTGAGGCTGTCCGTCCACTCAAATATCTTGAGAACTGCAGTACTTACAGATTTGATATTTGTTGTGTAAATACAAAATATGATTATGAGAAACTGTCTTGTTTATTTTTTGATGTTGTCGACAATACGCAAATGAGCGCAAAAAAGGCGTTTTTGGTAAAAAATCTTCTTCTTCATAACCGCTGGTAAGACATGTTTGATATTTGGTATACAGGTCCCTAGGGGTATTCCAATTTAGATTTGTCTAGATTGTGATGAAATATGCAAATCTGTATTTTTAAGGAATGTTTTTGTAATTTTTGGTCAAAAATTTATTCCATCAAAACGCCTTGTGTGACAGCTTTGATATTTGGTATACAAGTTCATAGGACAGATCACAATATGATATATATTCATATTATGATGAAATATACAATTTTGTATTTTTTGGGCAATTTTTGCCATTTTTTGTAAAAAAAAATTGTTTCTCAAAAACTAGCTGTCTGAAACCTCTGATATTTGGTATACAGGTCCCTAGGGGGTGTCTTAGTGTGAAATATTGAAATTATGATGAAATCTTCAATTTTGTATTTTCGCAGCTTATTTTGCCATTTTTGTTCAGGTCTCCCTGAAATGAGTCATTAGGATACCTACCTTCGTCATCAACACAAAAAGTTATTCTCTACATAACACAGCGCAACCCTGTCGACTTTTAGGTCACTTTTTTCAAACCCGCTGGTCAGACAGCTTTAATTTTTGGTATACAGGTCCCCAGGGGTAATCCAACTTAGATTTATTTAGATTGTGATGAAATATGCAAATCTGTATTTTTAAGGAATTTTTTTCGGTCGGTTTTGGTCAAAATTTATTTCATCAAAAAGGCTTGTATGACACCTTTGATATTTGGTATACAAGTTCATAGGACTAATCACAATATGATATATTCAAATTATGATGAAATCTACAATTTTGTATTTTTGGGCAATTTTTGCCATTTTTTGTAAAAAAAATTGCTTCTAAAAAATCTAGCTGTCTGATACCTCTGATATTTTGTATACAGGTCCCTAGGGGATGTCTTAGTGTGATATATTGAAATTATTATGAAATCTTCAATTTTGTATTTTTGCAGCTAATTTTGCCATTTTTGTTCAGGCCTTCCTGAAATGAACTATCAAAATACCCACCTTCGTCATCAACACAACAAGTTATTATCTACATAAAACCCGCTGGTCTAACAGCTTTAATATTTGGTATACTGGTCCCTAGGATGACCTTAGTGAGATAATGCTATACAGTCAGGAAATACTTAATTTTGTATCCATGTCTATAGTAGCTTCAGGGACATTGGCCCTATGTCTATTTGTTTTGAAAGGCGCCACTTTAACGTCCGTTTCCATGCAAAGGAGCGTGGTGACCCCATTTTTTATTTCATTTTTCATTTCATCTAAGAATGTTTGTGCTAAGTGCAACGAAAATGACAATGAATACCTTTTAAGTTTGACGCAATTAGTCGTACTTAACCTTAACGACGTTTCAAGATCATAAGCATATCCATTTGCAAGTATATTACATTTGAACAACAGAATAGTACTAACACTTTAGAAAATGTGGCATTAGATAGCTTTGTCCTTGATATTAAGGATAACATCTTAGTTTTGGTTGGAAAAAACCTTCGAGTTTGAACTTACGTTGCTTTTCCACTTATACGGATTTACGGCCGCGCAGATTTTGTTGCGCCGCTCAACAGAGAGTTCACGCTGACTCCGTTTTCGCTGTAAGTGAAATTCTCCTACAATTCTTTAACAGAATGATGAACCGCGTCGCCCCATCGTCATCCATTGATGACAGCCAACGTAGTGTTCATGTGGAAGAACACTCATCGGCACAATACATCAGGTACGTTGAATTATATCATTCTACGTATTTTTGCAGGTATTCTTGTACCAATGCAACTTTGATTTTACGGGGCCCAAAATTATATACATCCCAATAGCATAACAATAATGCTCAATATTTCGTAAATGAATTCTTCCCCAACTGTGTGAATTAGGAATATTCGAAGGTTGTAACAGTATAGCGCCAACTTTGGTCAGGACTTTTGTTTGCATTACAACACAACCTGCTAATAAGATAATTGTAATTTGATCTCAATATGTCATTCCCGCTTTTCATTCGCTGCTATGACACAAGATATTTTTGAAAGTTTATGCTTTGGAGCAAGATCACATTTACAGTGTTTGTCCCGATTGTGCAAAGTCGGGTTGATGAAATCTAGCGAACATTTATTAAAAACATCAATGTTTCTTGGATCGAAATGAACTCGTCTGTCTGTTTATGATTTGACCAAAGACAGCGTAGTGGACGACCAGTTCCACTGCCAATGGCTTGACAAGTTGGCCACAAGTAAATTACTTTTAGAGATTTATCTTAAAGGAAGTCCATCGGGTGTGAGCATGAACACGAATAGAAAACCAATACTATAACTAAAAAATATCATGTTAATGAAAGAAACTCTGATCCACAAATTACGCATTTGACAAGACTTCGTTTTATTGTCGATGTTATGAAACACAATACTTTTCCATTTGAATCTTTGCAAGCCCTCACCTTTCTCAACTCTCAACTGTCTGATGTTACCCAAGTAAAGTTATTGTAGCTGGAGACATGTTTTGGTGAAAATACATTGATTTGTCTGAGATTGTGCAGTGACATCATTGTGAAATAACTGATTGGCAACATGCTTTGCTGGAAAAGGAAAACAACAAGCTTTCATGTAAACTTGAAAGCCAGTTCCTACAATTTCACCCTTCCAAGGCAACACACAAAGAATGTGGTGTGAATTGAATGAGCCCTTCCTACGTTGACAGTGCAGACATGGTATGAGGATTGCACTCATTAGATTCAAAATAATTAAAGGGACATGAGCTGTTACTTTTGGCCATTTTTTCAGTTTTCTGGTTCTGTGTATTAACTACAGTTTTATATCCCACTTCCCGTAGCATGATGAAATACCCAATATTCTAGTCAGCACAGCCTATATGTGTGTAATGGCCCTGTTTATAGTTGACAAATGAATCTAGTCCAGACTGGAATTCCATTTTCATGGTTTAATTTCTTTATTTCTCCATTTTTCTAGAACAAAAAAAAATCGGCATTTCGCCAAATATTATAACAGCGCACCCTAGTGGTTGCAGGAAATATTACTATTAAAAAAAAGACATGCTAATGCTAAAATAAAGCCATTATCTTTATACTGCAAAACACATGCCAGTAATAAACTTGTTGTGGTCGAAATACTTTTCATGTGACAGAAAATGACTTTGGTCAGTTTGGAAAAAAACATATGCCAGCTGTTTGTTCAGTTACTCGAAACTGAATCTGATTCCGAGGCCAATTTCAGCGATGTTCAACATGGCGTTTTACAGGTAATGTTGTACTAGTATGAGTAGGAGACGATTATAAAGCATACTCTAGGTGGCAGGTAATTTCTCTGTGTGTAGTTTCTTTGTTTCTTCATTTTGCTAATTGGAAAAAACCGTGATTTCGCAATTTCGCCATTTCGCCATTTCGCTATTTCGCCGAGTACAATTAGCCGCGAATGCCTGTGGTTGCGACCGCCATGCGTGTTTGATTTCTGTTAACATTGAGGTCAGAACTCTGGTACGTAGCATCGTTTGTCATCATTTCGCGGCCACTTAAAGCACTTTTTGAATTACGAGACTGCTTATTTCCGAATAAAATAAATTGTTTTTGCTTCAAAGCTTTGGAATTTACCAGAACTTGGTAGTGATGAGTGGATGAGTAGCATCGCACTCATTTGACCCATACTTTTATGTTGGTCGTTACTAAGTATTAGTGCTATTCGGGGTGTTAAATTTCGCTTTTTGTACACAATAGCGCAATTTCCTTATTTATCTAGGGGATATTAATTCAGTTCTGACAATAAAATCCTTATTAATGATTTATTCATGAACATAATATGTCAATAGCAACTTGATAAATATGTAAAATAATTGGAATTAAATCCCCCTTTGACATTTTACAAGAGGTCCACATGTCTCAACTCCCTTTCACAATTCGACTTTTGGGTGTACTGAGTGTGTAGTAGTATTTTTTTCCGCCGTGCTTTGTCTCTCTGGTGATTTCCTTCGGTAAAAAGTTCTTTGTGGTATATCTTCACATGGAATTGTTTCAGGAAGGTATTCTTGTTCATATCTGTTGTTGTCATTTTTTTTCTAATTATCAGATGTCTTGGACATTTTTATTGGTATTTTAGGAAATCAATGTAAGTCCGTCTTTGTGATTGTTATTTCCTGTTTATTGTTGGAAGTCAGGGACTTTCCAGAACTGATCATTGTTACAAATGTATATTTAGACAGTGACTACACTCTAAATCCAGCATATGCGGTTGTCTATTACAACCGTAATGCCAAAGAAATGTAGTATCTCATGTATGATATAGTAGCCATGCGATGATACTGAAGGTAGTTCCGGCAGCGTCAATGTGTTGTTTACACTACAAGATAATCTGTTTGCAAATGTTGACATATAGATTAATCCTCTGATGACCAGGTAGGGAAGGGGGATTACTAAGTTAATAGGGCTTTTCCCTAATGCGTCACTGGGAAAAACTATGAAATATGCAAATTAGTTAATCGCTACTGCCAAACGACTTTCAATAATATTACAAAATAGTATCTCCAATATACAGAGCAAGTTTAATCAAATTTGATTAAGTGAATCCAAATATATATCCCTAATTAGGAAAGTTCATTAGATATGCAAATTAGCAATTGACTTATATGCCATCCCCAAGTATCTTTCACTACCGATATATCCTAGTGTAATCAACCTTTGTAGCAATTCTAATCAAATGCTTGGCATTCAATGTCGATGTACGACTGTTTGAACATGTGATATATCTTATATAACATTAGATAAGCTGTTAACCTCTACCACTGTACAAATTACAAAGCACTCTTTTCATCTACTAAATGTGACGATTGCATGAAGCTACGATCTCTACCACCGGGACCGAGATAAAATGCTTATCTCAAATGCTTGAAATGCTTGATTAAATGCTTAACATGATGTTACATCAATATTATTGTAATAATAATGACATGGAAAAGAACCTCATGACGTTGAAATATGAAGTGTGACTGCTCCTGTTGCTACAAGTTTTCGGAAAGGAACATTTCGACCCTCTATCTTCACAAACGGGATTGACCTTTATATTATTATATAGAGGCGGCCTTATATTTATAAGCAACGACATTTTGGCAGATCAATATCGTTTCACTTAGTCATGCAACTACAAGAATCAAAGTGTAATTTTAATTTCGAGTTCGATTATCAAATTGAATGAACAGATATTTGAGACACAAATACTATTTTATTAATCAAACAACATCCAGTACTATGCACACCCAGTTTCGTATCTTCTTCTTTTACAAGGCGGCAAGAGATGGAGACATAGAGTTGATGAAAAAATGGATCGATGAATTTAAAGATGAAAAGGAGAAGAAAATAAACAAGAAGGAACACCAGATGACACCTCTTAACTACGCAGCCAAATACAATCACTATGAAATCGTCAAACTACTTGTTGAAAATGGAGCAGGTGTGTTGTTTCAAATCAATTTTCTGGCCTCAAACATTTATGCTTACATTTTTCACCTTTTGAGATCTTGATGCGTGCAAGACTAAAAGTCTAACTTTTGTCAAATTCTGTCATAATGTAATCATTAGAGGCATATCTTATATATAGGTAAGCAGGGTTTGACTGATTGATAATTTTGCCGTATTGCTTACTTGATATAAACTTTTAACACGATATCTTGTTATATAATCAGTGCTAAAAATAAATATTTTTAGCAATATTTTATAAACATTTGCTGCATTTACTTATTTGCACGAGAGTGATTAAAAGATAAATAATGGGTCACTAAGCCAACTGTGCATACACACTAAAACTATTTCAAGATACGATTGTTTTGTAAGCCATAGCGTCGTATGCCCAATAAACATTCTACAAATTCTTTCAGTATTGTCTAAACAGCTCCTCATGACCAGTAAATGATCTCGAAATGACTGGTTTATGTAAATAGATACTCCACTGTGTATTAGATTTGAAGTAATAAGAAAAATCTGAAATTGGAATATGATTGTGACATCGAACAGAGTGTTGACATGAGCGACGTTCCGAATCAGCTGAGGAAAAATAGGGGACAGTAATAACTTCTTAGAACTTCAAGATATAACTGATTGACAGCAAATTATACGCCGTATAAGCCTGCCACATGCCAGAGGAAGAAGCTCAATAGATGAACAAAATTTCAGTTGAGGCTCATCGCTCAGCCATTCTCGTGTATAGATTATTCGTGAGTGTTTTTCCTTTTAGCCGTTTTGCAAGAACGTTTGGTATTTTTGCCTCGCAAGGAAAATTCCTAACCATGAGAATGACAGAGAGTATTTTAATCCTAATACTTTGGAAATAACGGACGACCCGCTGACCATTAACGTTTATTTATGGGCAAGGGCGAGAGGAAAGCCAAAAATTAACGGCGAGGCTTGTCGAGGTGGCCTAGAACCTGTCACAGAGTTGTGCGCGCTGCAAAATTTTTGCAAATCCGGGATTTTCTTGAAAAAGCGTCTAAACTTGGCCCAAAATGCTCCATTTTTTTTGTGGGTGATTATGATCTTTGTACAAATAACGATTTTCGTTTTAGCCGTAAAGCTACTGTGTTTGCTATTATTATTAGTATTATTATAATTATTAAAAACTTCTTTAAAGCGCACTACACATACGTCTCAGCGCGCTGTACATGACTGAAGAAAAAAATACATGACTAAAATGAGAGCAAAGATAGTTTTTAAAATAAAAGTCACAATATCGCAAAGAAATTGGTAATGAAGTAAAAACAGCGTAAAATGAGCAAAATGGCTAAAAATCACAGCTGATAAAACTCAGTAAAAAGGTAAGTCTTCAAAGCACGTTTAAAACATTCAACATTTTTTGCAGAGCGAATCTCTGATGGCAATGAATTCCAAAGGAAAGGAGCATGAATAGAAAAGGCCCTATGGCCATAGGACTTATTATACTTCCCTTTTGGCGGGACTAAATATAGCTTTTCCATGGACCGGAGATTTCTTGCCGGAACATACAACTCAATTAAGTCGCTCAAGTACATGGGTGCAAAACCATTAATAATTTTATTAGTAATTAACAGAACCTTGAATCTTATTCGAGCTTCGATTGCAAGCCAATGCAAGTCGATCAACACGGGTGTAATATGGTCAAATTTGCGTGATTGAGTGACGAGACGTGCAGCAGCATTTTGAACTTACTGCAATCGAGAAAGCTGTACTTTTGATACTCCGTACAAGAGACTATTGCAGAAGTCCAATTGGGATGTGACGAAGGCATGGATCAATGTCTCGGTGGTACTTCTGTCAAGTAATTTGCGGATCTTGCTGATACGGTATAGAGAATGATATCCGTTATTATTATTATTATTATTATTACAAGTTTAGGGGCTATAAGTATTAGGCTATAGAAATCTAATAACAATTTATTGAAGCTGTGGGAATTCTGAAAAAAAGGAAAAAGGTGTTGTTTATTTTAATTTTGTCAATAGGGGTGACTTCTAATTGTCGTACGTATATCTCTCCGCCCAGTCAGATAGGTGTTCCTTTTTACATCACTACCCTTATGAATATTCATATACTTGCAAAAACCAACAGTCGTTGTCTCTGGCAGCGCGCGCTCACAGCTGCTGAGCTGCACAGCGTAGCCTTTGATCGCAGGCCCATCGTGGCAGTCGTGGGCGCCCACAAACAAGGCACAGCGATTGTAGAGAGTCTATGCAAGTAGAATGTTAAATGTATCTTCAGCGTGGCATTTGTAGTTGTGGGGAAAACCATAAACCCTCTCCCTATGCTGACGTTGTTGAGTTTTATTTTGTTTATGTGCATTTACTGTAAGCGATCGAGGAAGTTTTGGGATGGAAATAGAGCAAAAGCATGAGTTTGTCCGCGAAATCTGTGCTGCAAATATAACTTCACGCATGCGCACTCGTTTGCCAGTGTAGTCTGCCAATATGCGTCTCGTGCTATAATCTTGTCGTTGAGCTTTGCATGTTGACAGAAACTGGAATTACTGCAGAGAATACTTTTCAGGAGATCACAAGTGAGTCCCTAAGGTAACAAGTAGGACGTTTAGGAAATCCTTTCAGAAAGCTTACGCCGCCTGCTGCCATTTTGTGGAGTATAAGCTTATACGAACCTGGACCGGAGCGACGGTATACGGTATTTCTACTGTAAATATTGCCAGATAATATGCGATGGAATTTGCGTTTCACGTCGTTCAATCATTCGGATGGAAATGCCGGCCTTCTCCAAACTTTTAAAAAATCAGGGTGACAGACTATGGCTAACTCTTGTATGACAATGACGTAATTTAATGAGAAGACCTTTGTATTCGAGCTCGGCAACATTTTTTTATTTGAGAACTCTGATCATGACGGATTCACTGAAACAGTGAGTATTCAACAACTTTTTCCTATGTCCATGTAGCACTTGTGCAAAAAATAAGCGAGTCCACAGGCCTTTGGCGAATCAATAAATGCGTTTTTCACCTAGCTGAAAGGTTGAAAGATGCGTCCGTCACTTTGGGACGAGCTAGATAAATGCAGTCAAACCCAGCTGGGCGACGACCGGCCGTGCGGTGGAACTTTGCAACAAAGTTTCTACATCTGAACTGGCGTACTTGAATGACAGGCACAAGAAACGATGGCCAATAAAAATGCATTCTCGTTGCATTTTGGTAATAATGTCTCAATCACAATGACACGGAAATTATGCCTCCTCCCAACAGAAGGGCCAAGGTCTATTTTTAGCCCTGCTACAGTATATCTCAGTGCTGAAAAGGCCATATTGTTGTAATGTTGTCATGGCAACTTTTAAAATTTGCATACAACTGAGAGTGAAACGGGTTGTTTATAGGTCATAAAACTTTTGAGTCCCACTGTCGTCCATTACACCTGTTTCCTTGGGCATTAAAGGTGTGCAAGTATACACATCAAAAGACTAGAAAATTCACTTCATGGGCAGAACCTTGTAAAATAGCTCTTTCTTGTCTGGTTAACGAAAAAAGATACCCTGATCTAAAATATGCATGGGCTACCAGCCAGTGTCACCGGCCTACCACATTCAGAACATGGTTGCCCAAGTGGACTACCAGGGAAAAAAAAGTTTATTTCGAGCTCTGGGCAATATTAAACATGAAACATTTAACTTGTAATTTTCCCCCTTGTCTTGGCCTGCTGGGTTTTAAAAAAAATGTTTAAAGGTATACAGGGACCATGTTCAAATTTAGCCATTGCTACCATGGAAAGGGGAGATCTAGCTAAGGAAGAAAAAATAAATTGTTCATCGGAATCGCCGCTTCTACTTTGGCATATTTGGAAATTTTTTTTTGATCCTGGCAAATTCTACTTCCGCATTGCAAATATTTTTAGTACTGCCGCTGGTGGCGCCCTACACTGTGTCGGGTTTTCGCGGGCACGGGATTTTGAATGAGACTTCATGTGTGTTCGGACTTAGTTGACCGCCAACACGTTGTTGTGACGTCTGAATTTGGCGAATCATGACGCAAAGTGGGTCGATTTGGCCAGAAATTTGCTCGTTTTGTAAAGGTTAGTACATGTCACATCATGAGTATTAATTTGATCGCCAACATTCGACATGATGGCCAACAGTTAGTTCCAGAGACGCTATTCAGTGTTTGTCCTGATATTACGTTCGGCGATTTGTTCAACAAGATCGTGACAGCAGATATAGATGGACGGTGCATCCGATTGAATGAAAATTGCATCGAAAGTATAAAAATTTACGGCAATGACAAAACACATGGTTGCGTCGATGTTAAAGTACGATCTGAATGATGACTATATAACTTCACTCCGATCACAGTACAGTGTTGTTAGACCATCGTGTAAAATGTGTATATGAGTATAGACAGTGGTAAAGAGGCCAAAACATGGGGCCAAAGTAAAATGAAAAAAACTCAGATGCTAGGTCCCACCAGGACAATATTAAAGGACAATACTGAATTGTTGAATTTCAGTGATTTGCTGTACATTTCAGTTTTATTCTGAGAGAATTTTGAAATGCTCACAATATGTTGTGCAAACACTAACTGTGAATGTAATGGCCTATGTTATTGTTGGCAAATATAGTATTGAATTCAGTTACCAGTATCAGTGTTTCTTGTCTGAGATATTTCTGGTAAAAAGGGAAACAATTATCTTGCCTTGTCTGCATGTGTGCAAAAATGCCAGAGAACCGCGTTACCTTCAGCCTAAAAAAATAAAAAAAATTTCGCTCGCCGCTCCTGGGACTTGGTCCAAAAATCCGATGAACAAGATTTTTTTTTTCTCTGGCCTAATCATCAGAATCATAGAGTTTATGGGGTCACGCCAGGTCACACAAAAAATAATGCACCACTACATGGCCATAATTTTACTTTAGTTAAAGAATCAGAAATACTTTGTCTTCATTATTCTTCCTAGAATGAGGCAAAGAAATCAAAATAAATTATTATAAAATGAACATTATTATACGTCGTTAATTATAAATCCATAAAATAAATAAGTACCAGTGAATTATGTTTTAAATAAAACAAAAAAAAAACTGTTACTGCTTCTGATAAATAATGGTACATTGGGTGATAAGGGGAATTGGGTTCATAAAATTAATTTGAGATACAAGTAGAATTAATTTTAGCACATAAAATTAATTTGAAGGCATAAAATTAATTCGATGAATGCATAATAAGTTGGTACTATACTCTATAACACTTAATTGGGATGACTGCATGAAACAAAATTGAAAATGCTTGAAAATTTTTTTCTGGTCTATATAAACACTAAAATAAACGGAAAACAATTTTGACAAGAATGGCCTCAATGTACATTATCTTTATTATTCTTCCTAGAATGAAGGCAAAGAAATTACAATTATTATTATTATTATAGAACAAACGTTAAAAGTTGTTACTTAGAAATCCATAAATAAATAAAAACAGTGAATTATGTTTTAACATAGACCCACTCAAGGGTCTATTGTTTTAAATAAAAAAAAGTTGTGGTTCCCAAATAGGTTACCATGGCAACATAAAACAAAAATGAACATTGAGTTCATGCTGTGATAAATACACTTAGGAGAGCATTTGCATAGTACTAGGATTACTTTTAATGGAATTTTGAAAAAAAATGAAAGTTTAAAACGCAAATAGGTTGCTATGGAAACACAGGAGAGGCAAAAATGGATATCATATTTAGTCTTTCTAACCTAAAATAACCCTTTGGTATAGTATTTCTGTTGATTTAATGGATTTTTACACTGGATATTTGGTCTTTCTAACCCAAAATATCCCTTTGATATAACACATTCTGTTGATTACTGGATTTTAGGTGGAATCTTTGGAACACCGGTAATTTTTACTCCTGGATGGTTGCCATGGAAACATCTCACATTAAAATGAGTGTGATTTTTTAGATGTGGTAACCAGAAAACCCCTCATTATCAATTTTTTACATCAATCAATAGTTCTTTAATAGGAATAAGGAAAAAGTAACAATTTCAATCCCAAATTGGTTACCATGGCAACTTAAAACATTAAAATAAGTCTGGTTTTTGTGTTGTCTGACTCGAACTCCCCCACTAGATAATTTTCATAACAATCAAAGTAACTTTTCATGGAATATTAGAAAAACTGGAATTTTCAACCCCTAAAATGGTTACCATGGAAACATGGGGCAGTGAAATCGATATCATATTTGGTCTTTTCGACACAAAATACCCTATGGTGAAGTTTCATGGAAATTGAACCTATTATTATTCGCATTATTATTTCTATATAATACTTATATTAATTATTATTATTAATCTTTATTTAAACTCGATAACTCCATACGTGTAATACCTCTTTTCGTGGAGGTCGAATAGACAAAAAAAGTCATAGTACACTTTACAGCACAAACATGAAAACACAAAAAACACAGAAGTACAAATATATATTTAAAAAAACTACGAAAAGGCATCAGACAAGTGGAAAGAGGCGGAGCAATGTCAAGAATAAGTCTCATTGCACGTCTCTGTAGACGCTCCAATGCATAGATATTGCTACTGGAAGTAAAGCTCCAAACATTAGAACAGTAATTGATGTGTGGTGAGATGAAACAGTAATAAAATAGCTTGCGTGAGTGGAGAGGAAGAAATTTTTTGATGCGTGCCAAAAGAAACAATTTGGAATTGATTTTGCTTTCAATGGTTGAAATGTGTTCACACCAGTCCAGGTTATTAGAAATAGTGACCCCTAGCAACCTCTCTGATGAGACGCGGTCAATAGTTTTACCAGCCAAAGCGAGGTTGAAGTTTTCACTGTCAATGTGCCGTCTCTTCTGAGAAGTTGTGATAATCATTGATTTTGTCTTACTGGGATTGATACAAAGTTTGTTAGTAAGACACAAATTTTCAACTATTTTTAGATCAGCATTCAGGTAAGTAGATATGGTGTTTAAGGACTTGTTTGAAACATGAAGTGTTGTGTCGTCTGCAAAGGAAGTACAGGATGAATTTTCAAGGTGAAGGGGCAAATCGTTAACATAAATAATAAAGAGCAATGGTCCCAGTATGGAACCTTGCGGCACACCAACCCTGACACCAATAACATCTGAGTTAGTACGATTAAATTGCACAAATTGTTTACGTGTAAGTAAGTATGATTTAAAAAAGACAGGGTATAATCAGAACACCCATAGGTTTTTAGTTTCGACAACAAGATTGCGTGGTCAACGAGATCAAACGCTTTGCTCAGGTCTAAAAATGCTGAGCCAACGATGTTTCCACGATCGATTTCATTAGTCGATGAGTTGACCAGACCAACAAGAGTACTTTCACAAGAGTGTTTGGCATGAAATCCAGATTGATTAGAAAGAAGAGATTGTGTGTTTCCATGAATTTCAAGGTGATTGTGAACATGGCGCTCGAGGAGTTTGGAAAGTACAGGAAGTACACTTATTGGCCTGTAGTTACCAGGTTCGTCTATTGGACCTTTTTTATAGATTGGACTAACACGAGCCAATTTCCATAAAGATGGAAACTGACCTTTAACAATGCAGCAGTTAAATGCATACGTGAGAGAAGGTGCTATAGTGTTGGCTGCCAACTTTAAGAATTTGGGTGGTAGTAAATCTGAACCGGGAGATTTCTTACAATTTAGAGAATTGAGATGGGAGAGAACGAAATTAATAGACATGGGTGGAATGTCGAAAATTGAAAGAGGACTCTTTTTGATACTGACGAAATCTGACAGTTTGTCAAGATTGACTGGGCTACTGTTACATTTGGAAGACAACTTATTGATGATGTTAATAAAGTATTCATTGAATGTATTTGAAATTTGTTTAGGATCGGTAAAAGTATTTGTACCTGATCTAAGTTTGGTTGGCGTACTTGACAATTTTGGTGGAGCAAGTTCGCGAAATGATTTCCAGTACTTAGATATATTCATGTCACGAGATGATAGGAGGTTGTTGTAGTACTGTGATTTAGATTTAAAAATGATATTTTTGACTCTATTTCTTAAGTGTCTATAGTCTGAGAATCGAGATGTCCTTCTGGCTGTATCACGTAGTTTGATTAATTTTGATATCTCTTCGTTCCACCAATCAGGACGACGCAGGTGACGTACACGTTTCTGTTTTGTAGGAGCATGTTTATCAAGAACAGACATGAATAAGTGAGTCCATATTTCAATGACGTCATCAGGGTCATGAAAGCATTCAATGATGTTCCAGGGGACTTGTTGTAAGTCTGAGAGAAATTCGTCTAAGATAAATTGTTTCATACAGCGATAAGTGATAGTGTCATGTGCATTCTTTTTGTGCTGTAACGTTTATTTACGTGTGACACAAATTGAAAATGATCACTGATACTGTAATTTGGTACAAAGGTCTGATTTATATTCTCAGTATGAGATACAAAAATGTGGTCTATCATAGACTTGATGATAGGAGTAATTCTAGTTGGTTCATTTACCAGTTGGGTAAAACCATAGTCGTTTGACATAAAACGAGACCACATTAATGACTTGTTGTCATTTATAGACAAGTCATGTTAAAGTCACCGAGGACAATGGTTTCCTTGTCTTCCACGAGAACTGTATCCAGTGTATGAGAAAGGGAGACAAGCCAGATGCTGATATCAACATCAAGAGGACAATAGATGAACAAAACAATGACAGATTTCGATTTGGGTTGGTTAATTTCGATGGCAATCATCTCGATGTCGGGTCGTTCCAGATCGGTTCGACGGTGGTGGGCTATATTAACTGATATGTAGGCGGAGGATACCACCACCTTTCATTTTTGCACTGGTCGTCTCCGATCTATCACGTCTAATATGATTAAAGCCATTTATTTTTAAGATATTGTCTGTTATTTTAGTGTCAAGCCATGATTCAGTTATGCCGTTCCTGCATATTTGGTTGATTTGGTCAGACATGAAGCCGTCACTGTTCAGCCTAATACCAAGATTCCGCACAGAGGTGGAGGGTGTGATGTCAAAGTCGCCAATCCTGAGATTGGCCATCACCGACACGTCCGACTTGAGTCTTGATGAGAAATGGATAACCTCTGTCTTGTCGTCATTTAATATCAGCATGTTTGACTTCATCCAGATCCGAATGTTGCTAATGCAATGTTCGAGACAAGAGCGCACATCAGCCGGCGTGTTGCAAATGACATAAACTTGACTGTCATCAGCGTACATCATGCATTCAAGGCCGTGTTCCGCGATAATGTCCTCTAAAGGTGCTATGTACAGTGTAAAATAAAAAGTGGTACCACACCGATCCCTGAGGAACACCATATTTCATATGAGAGCTAGAGGATGACTCAGTCCAAGCTGTAACTGATTGTGTCCGATTTTCAAGGTAAGAGCGGAACCAACGTAAGGCTGTTCCTGTAATGCCAAAACGAGATTCAAGCCTCTGAAGTAGGATTTCGTGGTCTATGGTGCCAAACGCAGCCGACAGATCCAACATGATGAGAACAACGTCCATTTTCTTGTTTAGCGCACACATGATGTCGTTATGTACACAAAGCAGGGCTGTCTCCGTGCTGTGATAGGGACGATACGCACTCTGATGACGTGGGAAGAGACGAAACTTGGTGAGGTGATTGCCAAATCGCAGGGCTACAATTCTTTCCAGAAATTTGATATGAAGGGAAGGTTAGACACAGGTCTATAATTTTTCAGTATGTTTTTATCGATATAGGGTTTTTTTCAACATTGGTCGGATAATAGCTGTCTTGAAAAGGCTAGGAACTATACCTGACGATAGGGAGCTGTTGTAAAGAAGTGTAAGGAAAGGAGTTACAATATTATTCATATTCACGGGCATGAAAACAAACCATTACTGTGTATTTGTGGGCAGTCACGTGGTTCAGCTCGACCAATTAAACACAATGGACAGGGCATGCTTTCACTGTTTCAGATCTGGTGCAGATTCTGAAGAAGCATCCTCAAATGCATGATCACTCTTGCACTACACAAGTTACAGGTACTGGGCAGATGCCCGGTTCTGCCTCAGGCACTGCATTTGCTTAAGCCAAATTTCAAATAATCCTGGGTCTTTGGAAACTATAGAAACGAAAAACCATTACTTGGGAACTTTGAGCACCCTACCGCAATACAACGATTTGGCATGTCAGATTTTTTTGTACAAGATAATCTTCAAAATTCCTATCGACGTCAATTATCTCGGCTAAGCTTAGTGGTACTGTGTTCTACATTTGCATCACTTCCGTATTTGTATGATCACCAAAAGTGCACTTCTGGTCTTTTGGTGGGCTCTTTCAAATCACTGTGATCGGTTGAAAAGTGTGTATTTTAGGGGTCAACGGTACGATTTTCAACAGGAATGAATTGATTTCACCTGTTATTTACACTTAACTAGCTAAGGGGGCGTTCAGTTATTACGGCCAGGGTTGGGCCGGCAAAATTGCAAGGGTGTCATGTATTTTTCAAATAGCACAAATGGGAGGCTCTTAATTTTCATAAGTATCCGCCCCATCAAAAAAAAGTTTTAGTGTTCGAAAATATTCTTGAGATTAAAATGAATAGCTGCATGATTTCATTGTCCGAAATCATTGAATTGTGAATCTTAACAAAAGTATAATTATCTGTCATATGAACATCTTGCCTTGGCAACTCTCAGGTTTGTCTTATAATGTAAATCAAGCTCACTAAGGGGCAATGAACAATTTCTATTACTTACATATTAGAGATATAGCAAGTTTTGTCAGGAAAAATATTTAACAGTCACCTTTAGATTATCATGAAAAGTTAAATACAACTTTTACACAATATTCCTGTTTCATAATTGTTGTCGGCATCTGAACTTTGAAACACTCTATTTGAATAAAGTACATTTGTATCAATTGTCAAATACCTATAAAAGCACAGATGCAGTTAATTTTCTATTATAAACAAATATTCATATTTTTCTCATAGACTCTGTTGCATAGTAAGTCAATATTTCAGTGAAATTTCAAAATCTAATTGCTTGCACATATATCCACTTTTAATCTCCCTAAAATGAATAATCAAACGTCTATCAATAGGCAGATTTAGCTAGTTTTTCATTCGAGAAAAATATTCATAGTTTCCTCAGAGATTAAGATGTATAGCAAATCTACATTTCGGTTAAATTCCAAAATAAGTTTCAGGCACTCAACTTGTAATCACCCTAGTCTAATCTAGTAAATAAATATTAATAATCAAGAGTAAGTAAATACACAGATTTACCTAGTTTTGCATTAGAAAAAACTATTCACAGTTTCCTCATAGGCTACCATGTACAGTGAATCTACATTTCGGTGAAATTCCAAAGTCAAATTTCTTGCACCCACATCCACTGTTAACCACCATAGTCTAAACAAGTTCAGCAATATCAATAATCAAGAATAAATAAATACAGAGATTTACCTAGTTTAGTATTGGAAAAATATTCATAGTGAATGTACATTTCAGTGAAATTCCAAAATCAAATTTCGTGCACTAACATCCACTTGAAACTACTCTAGTCATATCGAGTATAATAATTTTCATTATCTAACGTCTGTATATGCACGTACAAATACAACAAGATTTTTTTCATTGGAAAAAGTATTCACAGTTTTATCATAGAATTCCATGTATAGTGGGTGAACATTTTCGGTGAAATTCCAAAATCAAATATTTAGGAACACACAGAGTATAACCATCCTGTTCCTATCAAGGACATTTATTTCAATAATCAGAAGTCTATAAATGTATAGATATTGCTAATTTTGTATTGAGATAGCATTACAAAGTTTTCTCGTAGACTATGATAGTGAATCAATTGAATAGAAATAACGGGCGACGTGCTGACCATTAACGTTTATTTATGGGCAAGGGCGAGAGGAAAGCAAAGATTAACGGGCGAGGGTTGCCGAGCCCGTTAATTTGGCTTTCCTCGAACCCGCGCCCATAAATAAACGTTAGGCTGCGTTCACAAATGACGATTACGGGGGGGGGGGGTGCTGAGGGAATCGCGAATGAAATCTTATTTTTTTTCAGATGCCCCCCTCAATACCCCAAACAAATTCAAATGCCCCCTCCTCTATATGATCAAAATTTTTCAAGTCCCCAAAACTATCACAGGCCTGCATATTTGTAAAGGATTTGCGTGCAGAAATAATAAACATGTATTGCGCCGTTCTGGTCACAGATGTTGAACACTACCTGTTATTAGCACTCTCTGTAGTCATATTCCCAAAACAAGTTCTTAAAACACATCAATGAACTTTTGAATTTATTGGTCTAAGCCAATTTGAGTTAATCCCACTCTGGCCAGGTCAATTGCTCCTGCCAAAGAGCATACAAAATGGCGACCATGAAAGAGTAGGCAAATTGTGAATTCTGCCTAATTGCCATATTGTAAACAACTGAGCACAGTGATCTACCAAACTTTGTTTCAAAGTAAAAGACATAGATGCTACTCAAAATTGACAATACTGGAAGGTTAAAATAGTGCATCACATTACAACTTCCCCGATGCTAACTTGACACCTATTAACGCCTGTTAATCAGATGCGAAAAGCGCCACCTGTATGCATTTCGCGGCGAAGTGTAAATGAAGTTAGTTTGCTCACAGTATTAGTTAATGAGGGGATTATTGACGATGAATTTTCTGGCCAGCATTATGGCAATGTGGACCATGATATGCTCACCCTCAAGTCCTCAACACGATACGGACTATAGCTGACCCTTACCTCCATGGGTTGACCCATGGAGCTTGAAAAGGACGTTTCTTGCTTGGAGGAGGGACTGTTTTGGTCATGCAATGCAAGAGTACATTGGTACCTGATTATGTGTACCTAGACGTGTATAAATCATCAGTGGTACAACGTATAAATTATACAGCGGTACAACGTATCGGTGTAAGCATGGAGTCAGATCCGTTTCTAGCTCCATGGTGTAAGACTACGACTTTATTTTTGGCTGACTGCACCAGCGATGGTCCGCATCAAACAGTAATACAGAAGAAAATTTACACCGCAAATTTCCATGATGATACTTGCATGACTTGCCTTGTGCCTCGGCACGCCGGATCTGTGAAATCTCCGATATTTATCCGATATTTTTCGGCGATTTGGGGACTCTAATATCGATACTAGACGATACTAGAATGACTTGCCCTGTGCCTCGGCACACCAGATCTGTGAAATCACCGATATTTACCCAATATTTCTCGCCGATTTGGGGACTCTAAAATCGATACCAGACGATACTAGAATGACTTGCCTCGTGCCTCGGCACGCCGGATCTGTGAAATCTCTATATGTATACCCGATATTTATCGGCGATCTGGTGACTCTAATATCGATACTAGACGATACTAAAACTAACTTGCCTTGTGTCTCAGCACGCCGAATCAGTGAAATCTCCGATATTTACACGATATTATCGATCTAATTTCGATATTGTATAGTCTAGTAGCCGTAAATATCGGATATCATATAAAGTGAAATGTCGCCTTGTCCTCTTTAAAAAAAGTGTCACACAAACGACATCGTCTTTGTCCGACAACGGAATCTGACCGGGCAATTCATTTCGCAATCCAGTTTCTTCCAGTGATTGTCATTCGAAGTGTTTTTTTCTCAAAGGTACAAGCTATAAAACTTCTCGACCAGTAGTTTCCATTAGCATAAGTAAAAAAACAGACAGACAAATAGCTAGATAGATAGATCATGTGGGTTGATAGACAGATTCTCTTTGTGACAGCGACTGTGTATGAAGATAAGACAGAGAATGCAGATGGACAAAGAGAAGAAGAGAAACAGGGAGAAGGAAGCAATCATTGTTCGCCGCGTTCGTTCAGTGAAATTTATCGACGGAGGCTACGCTACACATACAGGACGAAAATACCAACATTTATGTTGAAATGGAATTTAAATTTCATTGGTCACTGTTTTGGCCATTAAATGATAAGATTTTAAAGTGACATATATATTATATATATATATATATATATATATATATATATATCCCTTTAAAGTGACATATATATATATATATATATCCCTTTAAAAAAATCAGCGATGGACACAAAACTGTTTCAACTTTAAGTTAGTAATTTGAAGGCATGTCTGCAGTAACAGAGGATGGGGATTACGATATTGGCGTTGGTTGCCTTTCAACGACAACTCGCAGTGAGAGATATCCTTGTTTTCGTGAAAATTGTCTTCCTTCAGTGACTGTCACTCTCACTGTGTTTTTATCTTAGGGGCAAACATAATGTGTACCACCGGTAAATTGCAGTTTGTAAGCTCTGTTCAAAAAGGAACGCAGTCCTCGCTTCTAGCGTTTATGCGGCTTATGCTGGCATAATTATGTTTATCTAATTTGAATAGAAAAGGCTAACAACGTAAAAGCGAGTTCTGTAAAAGCATGCGAATCACTACCAGAGGAATAATTTCGACACCTTTTCATGCTCCATGAATCCATCATGAATGTCCATCAAATGTTGTTTCAACAAATTTGCAATGTTTTGATGCATTATTTAGACAAAACATGATCTAACCTTTCGCCAAGGGCAATTGGCGAGGGATAAGCAGCATGAACCACGTGATCCACTGCCGTCCGCAGATAGGATTCAAAATTATGATGAAGTCACCGTGGTTTAATGACCAGCTCGTAAATACCGTAGTCATGAGCGTTCATCTTACACTTTAAACCCTTTGATGCAGCCAATATTGAGTCCGAATCACCACAAATTCAAAAGTAAATCAAAGTCTGAACCGAAAACCTTTATCTACGACTGAAAATTAACATCATTCCGTTCGAGGCCCGCCGCCCCCTCATTAACACCGGCATAAAAAAAATCGGCGTCATCAAGGGACTCTCAATTTTGTATTTTATTTTATTTTTATTCGGATGTAGCTTTACCTACACTTGGCTATTTAAAATTGAATTCGTTCTCCACTGCTTGATGTAAATTTTCTGCTGGGAGTGTTTGAAGACTGTGAGACAATGACAATTATCGTCTGTGTTGTTTGCTGAATTAGCAACCTCAAGAATGGTACAAATTTTCATTACGATTTTCTTCTGACGGAAGTCCTTGTCTGATTCAAACGTTTGATAGAATGATTGCGACTGGCGAGGCTACATCAGGATGCAATGCACTTGAGTCGAATACATAGACAATGTCTCTGTTTTTTCTTGTTGGGTGGGATGAGGTAAGGTGTACAGCTTCCGCTATGTCGTCATAAGTACGGACCGAAAGAAAGTAGGATTATACTTGTAAAATATGAACTTTAGTAGCAGTCAAGTCTACAAGCTATAGAAGTCGAGCGAAGTCTGCACGCCACGGTCATTCCACTCGCTTTTGTGGAATGACCGTGCTTACGTCGTTCGACCATTTTCAGCTTTTGTGCAAGGTGTTGGTACAATGAAGCGTCTTTTCAGTTCTTTTGTACCGATGTCGCATCGCAATTGCCATGTGGTGTCAGAATTCGAAAATACCACGAAACCATAGTCCCTTGTAGAGGGACTGTGACGAAAATAATATTCAATCAAACCATGAAGGAGATCTCTCCTTCTACCTCCATGATCAAACTTTACAGGAGAAATAGTCGCGGTTTCCACACACTGGCTTGCATGCAAATGCTGTTCGTGTCGTTTGATTTTGGTATTATCGATGTGTACGTGATTCACACCTTCCGCCGGCTTAGCATATTAACTAACCCCGAAATTTCGGGGTTGCATACATGGCTAGTTAGCATCGGCGAAGTTGTAATGAATAAATGTTTTCATCTCTGAAATTTTGGATGTAAGAATTACAAATTCGGTTAACAAATAAATAATTCCATTTAGTCATATATTTTTTCATTTCGTCTTTACTGTTCAAAGTTTTACTTTTGTATTATTTTATGACAAGAATGTGAAAATTTAGAAAATCAAGCATAGTGACCCCATCTTTTTGTTTAACATTTGATTATTATCATATGCAAGAATTCAAAAATTTCCATGTGTTCTTCCATGTGTTGCTCTCTGGCCTGATCTTGTTTAGTAATGTTTCACTGTCATGAGCGTCATTTGACACAAACTCTTCTTCAACTACGCTGCAAATTTTTCTGGTTTGCCAGCCAGCTAAATTCAAGCCAAAAATAAACCGGCTTGTTTGTCAGTAAACGGATTGTTTCGAGTTGTGAATTTTGGCTTATATTTGGCTTTCTGGCATGCCAAGTCTGGTTTCTGTGCATGCCAGTTTGGGTTTTGATACGGCATATATACATGCCAAGTAGAGATCACTTCAGCTTGCCAGTAAGCCAGTTAGCACTGAACAATGGTTTACAGGCATTCCACTCTTATCTGAACTAGGCTTGCTAGCAAGCCATGTTTTAGATACTGTGGCTTGCCCATATACCAGATAATGCTGAACAGTGGCTTATTTGTAAACCAATACCACACTTCTCTGGCTCAACAGTAAGCCAATTCTGGTTCCATCTGGTTTAAAGATAAGCCAATATTACTGCAATGTGGCTTACCAACAAACCAATTTCTGACTAATTATGGTTTACATGCAAGCCACTATAAGGATTCCTCTGGTTTACCAACAAGCCATTACAAGCTGGCTTGCAGACATGCCACTCTAGGGCTTTCGTATGGCTTGCTGACAAACCAGTTCAATATTAGCCATATTGCCGGGGGGTGGGAGGGTAGGGTGGGGAGGGATAATTATTTCTGACCATCCTTCAAATTCAAATTGGATTTCTTCAAATTTTGCAGACACAGGGGAGGATTATCATACCATGGAATGGCCTATTGGGTCCTCTATGTGATGGAGCTACACAAAACAGGACTGTAAAATATCTGAAACACAAACAACACCTGAAATAGTTAGAAATCCTGCATGCAAGCTACATTAAAAAACAACAACAACAATCATCAAAATTAATTTCAGATAAACATTTATTGCAATTTACAAGAAATGAAACATTAATTGTTGCAACATAATTAAATCTAATACTTACAAGGGTATACTCCCTGAAAATGACATTCTTATGAATGCTACTTGTAAGATCATACTGATAACATAATTTGATGTTATAAAGTTTACCTCATGCATCTGATGCAAAATTGTTAGCTGTTTCACCGGGAAATCCCCTGCGCATTACAGACCACTCATAATTGTCAGCACATTTAGTTCACATCCCAGCTTTGTCAAGCCAGAAGTACTCTACAAATTGACAAGTTCCTTTCAGACATCTGATGTAATTAAACTTTGAAACCCTAGATAACTAAGCAAACCCAGCATAACATTGTCTCTTTCCATGCTGCAGAATATTACACCTTCAAGAAACAACACAAACTGCTTGCTCCTTCATAGACGAGCATACCTAAACAGGGCTGCTGCTTTGCATCTCTTCCTCGTAGTTTTCCAGTATCCTGGAATATAAAAGATGTAAACATTTAAAATTTGAGGCACAAGATTAGATCATGGTAAAACACTCAGTGCCAAGCTACTAGTACAATGACAGCAAGGCCTATCTACTGGTATGTTTAGGGAATTTGTGCAAGTATATTGGAATGTTCATTGGCAGCATTCTAAATTACAGTCATGTTCTTAAACACATAATTGACTGAAGGTACACTATTATCAAGTCTTTCTTGGTGCACCAATAATCTGACATGACTACTCAGGGTAAAGTCTCTTAGCATGAAAAAGATAGCTCTTACAAGTTATTGTCAATGTCATAGGCCTTGCTGCATCACTGCACTGGCAAAAATGTGTAAAACTATGGTTTGAATATCATGATAATGAATTTCAAATCCAGAATATCAAAATGAATATATTACAAGGCAAGATATATTAGAGTCACAGTGCAATGTGCTTTTGAGACTTGCAAAGAAGTTGGAAAGACTTTGAGAAAGCATTTTATCACTCTGGCTATGCAACAGCAATCATTGATGATATACTTCACATGTATATAGTTTGAAATAAGTAAATGAGGCTCCATTAACTGTAACTTTTAGCTACTTCTCAGTATTTCACTACTGTTTATCATCTACAGTTTCTTGGCCTACTTTCCTCAGCATACTAAAATGCCAAGTATTATGTTTGTAAACATAGCCTGTATTTTTATCATTTTTATAATTGACAAATGAATTCTTGTCCACCCCTAAATGAAATTTCAACAATAACAATGCTACCTGTACATACTGTACTGAGTAGCTAAACATTGAGGATTTCATCATGCTTCAATGACTTGAATGGGAAACTGCAGTTGATAAGCAGAACAAAAATGCTGGCAGAAAGCCCCCAAGTTGTAGCTAATTGAGATCAGAACAACAGAACTAAGCCATAATCTACAAAGTAAACATGATTTATGTGAATGAGGGTATGGTTGATAGTCATATCAGCCTTTTAGGGACGATTCAGAATTTACTTCCAGGGGGAGGGTGGAGGATTTTCTATTTTCTCGGTGATTTTTTTCCATGGCCCCCCCTAGTAAATTATAGAAAAAATCTATGGCCCCCCTCATCTTTCCTGTTTTTTTCCATGGCCCCCCCTAATATATACATGCATGCTTATACGGTACATTATAGACATATCTAGTCTAACAAGTTGCAGGAACTGTAGGGCCTAGTTGACATTAATGGATGATATAACAAATCATTTCAGGGTTATGTGACTATAAAAAGAATGATTTGCAGGGACTGCAAGTGGCACACTTTTGGAAAGGGTAGCAATAAACATATCTGGTTGTAAATTTCTAAAGAAAAGTTAATTACTAAATATGAATACTTTTTTCGTTATGTCTCACTGATACATATGATGCACACAAAGACAAGCAATGATGTCAGTTAGAAATGGTGAACAGAAAATCAGGGTGCAGATAATTGGCAAAGTGATATATATCTTGAAGTATAATGGTACATCATTTGCAGATATCTAGATATTTGTGGAAAGTGAGATGTACATGTACATGCACACGTTCAGCATACATTTTCATTTGATGATGCTGAATATTTGCAGACTCACGGTGAAAGTTTTAAACATTAGGAATTAAAATTGGTGAAAGCCAACTTGTTTTTAATTTTCTCTTTTTTTTCTAATTTGGTTATCATAAAACCAAGTAGCTGCCACTGAAAGCAAAAATGCTGAGGAATATTTTAGAACATTTCTTGGACAAAACACCTTATCCAAAACATGAATTCACATTTTATTCTGCTCATTCCATTCACAATCCAATGTTCATATTAAAATGCAGACAACCCTGTGCAAGTCAAAATTCACATTTTGTCAGCAGTATTTTTCAAAATTGACAGAGCATGCGTATTTCAAATTTTTTTAACAAACTTTAATTTTAAAATAGTCATGATGCGCATGTTTTCAGATGACACGAAACAATAATGTTAATTTGTTTTTTTGCCTTTTCTGCCAGCCGCCACTGTGAAATCTTTGATTATACATATCAGAATGAATGGGACACATAAGTATTAGCATCAATACACAATGTGTAAGCCTATCCACATTTCTCCTAGCCTCATACACACTGAGATCACTTCTTGGACTACAGCAAATTTCTTGTGTACACAATATTTCAACAATCCGACACCATAGCATTGGCGCAGTGCCACATGATCTTCTGGATGCACATACAGGATTATTGGAAAATCAACCCTTTTGTAAATTTTTCACCATATATTTTTGACAGTAATACATAATATTTTTATTTCAACATTAAAAAACTATTCGTTGAAAAGCACCTTGAAGATGAGACGGCCATAAATTTATTTTCAAAAAGTTTATCGTAGATGTAAGCACTGTAAAAAGTTATGTAGAACATTTAAAAAATTTAGAAAGGGTAAAATTGATGAGAATGAAACATAGAAAAAAGGAGCAGAAAAGAAGAGTAGCAGTAGCGGTAGTTTACTCAAAGGATGAAGTGGGTGTATATTTGGGGTAAAAAACCTCAATTTTTGTATTAATGATAAAAATTTATTTAAGTCAAAATCTAGACAGTATTTTCTGAAATGTAATATTTCACTTGAAAGGAGAGTATTCATGTAGAAAAAACAACTATTTTATTTGGCATTATCCATCCTCATTTTAAAATTGTAGGGGTTTAAAGACTGACACTCTAATAATTGATTAAAATCATGATCAGCAAAATTAAAATGCCTCTTATTAAAAATGCCTCTTATTAAAATGTAAGAGCTTTATTGCCAAACAAAACCAATTGATAGTTGTTGTGTTATATAGCATTTAAAAAACATAATGTGAAATTTCAGAAAATTTGACCCAGCCGGAGTGGAGTTAAATTCTTCCGAAATTTGAAATTGGGAGGCAAAAGAAGCCAAGAAATCGGGTGATTTGCATACATTTGCATATATTAACACTTCTTTATCATGCAACTTTCAACTGCTTTACAAGCTACAAGGTAAACCCAACCTTAAAAAGACATTTGCTGTAATTTTTAGCATTTGTTCAATGTTCATCTCTGTGTATCAGCATTTGTTTGTTATTCTATCACTACATAGAACACCCAATGCTGTATTTAGCAACATACCAGTGTGAACATAAATGACCATTGTTATTGTTGATAAATGAATTCTAGTCTGGACTTGATCTGAGATCTCTTTTCAACAAAAACAATCCTGACTGTTCACTGTATGGTTTGTATTGACATGCTAAATACTGGACATTTCATAACGCTTCAGGGAGGAGAACAAGATACTGCTATAGATGCATAAAACAAACCACTGTGAATATTACCGAATTTGGCAGCTAAAGGAGTTTAACTAAACATGTTGAGTTTATCTGTCACCCAGGTAGCGTCTATGGTTCTCTTTTGTAGAGATCAGAAATTCTGGGCAAATATTGAATTGATGTTTTTTTTCCTTGGCCCCCCCTAAAAGATTGTGGTATTTTTGTCTGGCCCCCCCTAAATTTTCTTGGGAAAAATGGGTGGCCCCCCCTGAAAATCCTCCACCCCCCCCCTGGAAGTAAATTCTGAATCGTCCCTTATCTTGAAATAATTGACAAATGCATATTTGGCATGGCCATGTCCTTGTACAACATCCTAGCACAGCTTTGACACTCTGTGTACCACCCATGTACCTGACAACACTGTAGCAGGGTAATTTTATACACATCCCTGATATATGAATGTGTGCTGTAGGTATGTGACATGCCTAGCACTATATGCATGTACCAGAAGTGATGATCACCTCCCTGTACCAGGACCTGTGTTCAGCATTTGAGGCACAGTGATGAACACATCCACATACCACCTGTGAAATTTTCAGCCCCTTTTTACCCTTGTCACATAAAAGCTTACCTCCCTGTACCAGCCTTATTGTAAACACACAGTGCAATTGTGCCTATGCAGACATTCATGTACAAGTTATGTTGCAATTTGCCTATTACAGAACTGTACACATTGCTTCCACAAGGTTGATTTGGAAGAATATTTTCAAGCCCATTTTTCAAACCCATGTTACATGTACTATTTGCAAAACTATTGTACAGGACTGTTGACACACTAGGTACATGGATGTGAAATGCAGCTGTGCTACTTATTTTTCTGACTATACTATACTGAGGATATTATTTTAATAGCTGGTAGTCTCTGTAGCTTCTCAGAGCTGGTACAGGTATGTGCACATCCCTGAACCAGCCCTCAGAATGTAACAGGGCTGTGAGAGATTTCCAGTGTAGGGTTACACGGACATCGTTCTACTGAATCTGACAGAAATTATAAATCCAGCATGATGAAATTCCATCAGCTGTAGCCTTTGGCAATTTTCAAGTAGTTTTGTTGTGTGTATATACTGCAGTTTCTTGTTCTACTTCTTAAGGCATAATGAATGTCTAACATACATTATCAACCCAGTTCATATGTGTACAGCATGGTTATTGTTAAAAATCTAATTTCAGTCTGGAATAGAATTCATTTGTCAACAATAACAATGGTTGTTAAGCATGTACACAGTACATTGTCAAGCAGAACACTGGTATTCAAGAGACTGTTATATAGCTATCAAAACTGCAGTTTGTACACACAACAATGAAGATTGAAAATTGCTAAAACTTACACCAAATGTCAGAGCAAACTAGTCAAGGCACATTATGTGCCTTGACTAGTTTGTACTGAATCACAGTAACAAGTTTTTTCAACAAGAAATACTTACGTCACAACTGTTACCATTTTTCCAACTGCAGTTTGTCCACCAAAGACACTCTTGAGAACCAAAAATGTTTGATGCCTGTTTAAAAATAAGGGAAATGGCTAATTATGTTTTGATACACCAGACTAAGATTCAATATCATAAACCAGGTGCAAGCAAGTGGCTCCCCTCATATGA
This sequence comes from Ptychodera flava, assembly GCF_041260155.1. Lineage (NCBI taxonomy): Eukaryota > Metazoa > Hemichordata > Enteropneusta > Ptychoderidae > Ptychodera > Ptychodera flava. The sequence continues at coordinate 27,937,932 of NC_091937.1, read as the reverse complement.
TTGATTATAACAATAAAATGTTTAAACATGTCTGTCTGTTGTGTGACCACGACAAAGATAATATGTCACAGATATGTAATAACAGCTGAAATTTAAACAAAACCCAAAGTATTAGTGTAATATGTGGAAAGATGAGGAACATTCATGCCTGATGTAATTATTATCAATGCACATAACGATACTTGATCACCTTTTATATATCCGCTCTTTGAATTTCATATCTGAGTCTTCATTCTGCTTACACATTGTACTCAGAGAATCCATTGTTAATTTGTGGAGCTGAAGGCATTTTCTGTATCAAGTATGTTATGTCCTGGACCATCTGTTGAAAAAGAAACAAATAAGTATCTATTACCAGTAAGTGGAAGTCAATAGTCACATTTGTACAGGAAGTTATTTGCTGAAAATGAATCAGTTTAACATTTACCCGTCTTGAGTGACAAGATGGCTCACAAAATTTGTGTAAGCAATGTTAAAGGACCCAAGTTCAAATCATGCTGTGGAAACATAAATTTGCCTTGAATAACAGAATCAACCATTTTGGCCAAAGGATTTGTGAGGTATGTGTCTGTATAAAATCATCTAAGTTGCCAGTTTGAGGTTATATTATCAACATAAACAAGAAATATCATCCATGAAACAGTATGTTTGTTATTGAAAGAATGGCATGAGGATACCTGCAAATAAGCTGTGGCAAGTCAGTTTGCCTGAAAATCATACAGAAAGGTAGCGTGAAACAAATGTGCAGTTTTACTCACTTTTTCTGGTAAAATGGGCATCTCTTTACTGTGGCAATAGCTCTTGTTGCAGCTATTTGTTGGTGTCTCCGTCCTATACAGTCTCCGTCCTATACAATAATGACAAAGGGTTATTAAATGCAATTTTCCTGTGAACTGATGGATGACAAAATTTAAATGATTGCCATCTTTCCGTTCAGGATGGACAATAGCAAGGAGTTATTAAATGCACAGCGGACTACGGACGACGTACACCGGACGACGCATCCATGATCCACCTCTCAGAATAGCCCTGCGTACAGGTCTGTGTGTTCCCAGCATTATAACTTATCCGTCACAGCCCTGCAACGGTCTATGGACATACATGTAACTGGGGTCTCTGCAGTCCGGATGAGGACTGCAACGAAAACGCTGTCTTTTTGGCTGAAATTCTGCTCTATCGGGGCAAAATCCTTTCCCTGCCTACCTTAACCTCCTTACTGACCCACGGAAAGATGCGATTAACTTCTCCTAACATCCAAAACCGCTCGTTTTCTGAAACATAACGTACTCGACAAGTTGTTTACCCATGGGGATCGCCATTTTGAATCTCGCTGCAACAACCCCAGTTATGCATAGACCGTTGCAGGGCTAGCTAGTGGTGGAGGCCGTATAACGCCGGGAACACACATACCTGTACTTAGGGCTACTCTTAGAAAAGCTCCTCGTCGCCGACCCGCTGACACAGTGGAGCTAAGAAAACACATTTGATTATTCACCCAGCACGGACGATTTCGGGGAAACACATTCATTCGCGGTCGTGAAAAGCCATACAAACACGATAAACATACGAAAGGGACAAGCACACATCAGTTCAGCCTGATAAAATGAAATTGAAGGCTAATTTGTTACATCCTTGGCAATGATCATTGATAATGTCAATGAGTAGCAAGCAGTGCTATCAATATTTTCGCTGGTGCACCCGTCCATGGTGTAGCGGTATGTCGAAGACAATGGCGAATAGTTGTGACAAGGAAATTTTCACTTTTTCCGACAATATTCAAACGCATGTATGTTACCAAAAATGGTTTAAGCTAATCGATATGCTTAGAGGTAAAAACAAGCCCGGTTTAAATCATAACTTTGAAATCTTTCATGGAATATGCAAAAACAAACTTACGTTTCATTTGTGGATGTTCATTCCAAGACGTCGGTTGCAACTTGCATCTTATCTGACCCGTGAATAGCTATCGTTGAGGTACATAACCAGTTCTTGCTTGCGAAGTAATTCTTCATCGGTGACGGAAGCCATTACTGTCGACTTGTGCCGGAGTACGGAATCGTAAGCGCTGATACGATCGTCAATAACGCCTCGGCTACGATGCGAAGGCCAGTGGAATTCGGAATTTTTGGCGCGCAGTGCAGTATCTGTGCCACACAGGAATTAATACGCAACTGCCTAAAGTGAAGGGATGGGGATTCCACTAGCCAGCGGTCCCTTTAAGAGTACGATCAATCAACAAGTACTATGATTCTTACATATGTCACGGATATAATGTCTATAACGAAGTTTAAACATTGGCTTGGTGAATCATTTTGTAAATTGAACTATTTTAAAGTGTAATGTTACAAAGGGTGAAACGACGGTCAAAGGTTAAGGACTTCCTCGTTGTAGGTTGTTTGGTAATTTGAACGACCGTCTGAATATCAGTTGCGTTTGCTATGGCTTGTGTATACTTTTGGCACATTCAGAGGCATAGAACATCCATTGTAAACATGTCCTTAATAATAAAATGCGTCAGATTTGTCCCAGGATCAAGGCTGTGGCCTGGCAAAAATTACGGATATGCCTACAATCCGGGCCTACAGAGAATAGCATTTATCGCGATTTCAGGTTTGCTACACGCGCGCATTCGGCCAAAGTTTGTTGTTGCATGCGTGACTCACGGTTGTGGTAGCATTAGTCTGAGCCATGAATTATTTTGGTTTTTACTTTCGTCGTTGTCTTGGAAAATGTTGACAATCCGACGTATAGGCCCTACATTTATTTTTGCATGTTAATGAAAGAAAAATGACGTCATTTGAGATCAACGCTTTTTATTGTCAATTAGGCTAATTCCTTCTTTTTGTTTTGATATTTAGGGCCTATGTGCCCACAGACTTGAAGCAAGTCCATGTCTTTTGTTCAATTGAAAACTTCACAAAATCGTATCGCCCAAAATTAAAGCTAATCAATCTGTTGCACTGAATGTGCATGGTCCTCACTATCGTGCGAAAGGCCTGTCAAGTCATGACGTGATGTAAAATTCTGGTTTTGAAATTAACCAGTGACTGATGATGACAATGGCTTGAAACAGGCCGATTAATTTCATAAACTTGAATGGTTTATACTCAAACCATGCCCACAAAGTTGCCACTTGTGGTTGGCTTAAAGATGAGCCAATGAATTTGTCGGTATATAAACAAACCAACGATGCCAGTGGCTCAAATTTAAACCGATAAATTATATTGTCACGGGCTTAAAAAGAAGCCATTCGGCTTAAATTTATACCATGACGGGCTTGATAATAAGCCACCAATGTATTGGTATGAATACACGCCATCTATACTCTGTGTGGTGGCGTGACTTCAAACCTTAAAAACCTTCGTGGATTTCGGGCAAACCGAAATATTTCAACTGGTTCACCCGCAAGCCACCTACAAACCAAGTGGTTATATTTCAAGCCAGAAGAATTTGCAGTGTACCATGTACATCAGAGTCAGAGCTATCTCTGTCACTGTTCAGGTATGCAGTAACAGTGACACTACAGTAGCAGGGCAGTATCTGATAGTGACAGTTGCCCGTAGACAGTAGCTGTATTAACTTTGATAATTTTGACAATATTTTTGTTCAGTTTATACAACTGCGTTCTTGTTCTACTCCCTACAGCATGTTGAACTGTCCAGTATTCAGCTTGCTATCACAGCCTGTGTATGTGTACCATGCATTTGTATCACTGACAACTGACTGTCAGTCTGGAATCTAATTAAATACGGCCAGTTTTCAATCGTGTTCGAACCCGCAACATACGGCATCAGTCGCCTAGCGGAAAGGCCACAGAGAGAACCGCTCGGCTAAATCTCCACTCCCAAAAAATGGTTCAATAGCCAGCTAAGTTGTTACATTTTCTGACTGAGACCGCTCCACACGTTGTAGAGTTAGTGAAGCACTCACGCACGCATACGCATGCTCACTATCACACATCGCACATACAAACTTTTATTGAAGCAAAGCAAAGAATACATCGCTTTAACCGGGCGAACGATAACCTCGGGGACAATTCTGTCCACCAGCAGAGCTACCACCCAGAGTAGAAAATACGGCTAGTTTTCAATCGGGTTCGAACCCACAACATACGGCATCAGTCGCCTAGCGGAGAGGCCACAGAGAGAACCGCTCGGCTAAATCTCCACTCCCAAAAAGAGTGGTTCAATAGCCGGCTAAGTTGTTACATTTTTCTGACTGAGACCGCTCCACACGTTGTAGAGTTCGTGAAGCACTCACGCACGCACGCATGCTCACTATCACACATCGCACATACAAACTTTTATCGAAGCGAAGCAACGAATACATCGCTTTAACCGGGCGAACGATAACCTCGGGGACAATTCTGTCCACCAGCAGAGCTACCAACCCAGAGTAGAAAATACGGCTAGTTTTCAATCGGACTATCACCTAATACATATTTATATATACAGGCTTTGTCGACAAACTGAACATTGTGTGTTTGAGAATCCCGTAGGGAGGAGACAAGAAACTGTAGCTGATATATTGCATAGAAATATTGCAAAAATCATCAACAGTTGCAGTTTCTGCCCTGTTACTAGGCTCAAGTTTGATTTTTTTACGAAAAATCACACATGTTTAGATTTTTTTGAGATAAAAATCATGGAATGTGACAAAATGGTTCTAGATTCTGTTAAATTATTACTAACATTACAACAATTGGATGACATAAACTGGTATTCATTTTCATTAAATTACCTACAAAACTTGCAATTTGAAAATGTAAAACATTTAAGGGAACCAAAAAATTTTCAAGTCCCCCCTTACAGGTAGAGCAAAATTTTCAAGTACCCCGTCTGCTACCCCCAAAATTTTCGAATAACCCCCCCCCAAAAAATTCCTCCAGCCCCACCTAATCGTTTTTTTGGGAATACAGTCTTAATGGTCAGAGCGGAGTCTGTTTTTCCAATTATTTATCAGTGAACCAAAGAAAACCGTCAAAATTTGCGAAAATTCCGGAGCGAACGACAACTGGGCCCCAGAAACTAAGCAATACGCGACGCACTGTCAAGAGCGCTGTAAAAATTGGCAAATCCGGATATATTTTCAGAAAAAAGTATCTCAACTTGATCTACAAGTGCTCCATTCTATTTTGTGATTGATTATGATTTACGTTGAGCTGTAAAGTTACGATACTTTGAGTTGTTAATCTTATTATTCATATTTACGGGCATGTAAACAAACCATTACTGTGTATTTGTGGTAAGTTACGTGGTGTAGCTCGACCAATCAAAATGTGACGGGCAGGGCATGGTAATGTAATATCAATTTAATCCCAATATCGATTTTTGTACACGCACCAACGTTTACCTGCCACTGCAAGCAAAGTACATTTACATGAATCATCATGTAAATGTATAGATATAGCATTTTTGATATTGGCAAATGTTAACAGTTTTGCCAACCGTCCTATACACTCCTATGTATTGTGATTCGATATTTTAGGACAAAGCACTATATCAGCCACATTTTGCCTTCTAATAGTTGCGCAAAAAATGACGACCCTCCCAAAAAGGCATGCATGGAATTTCAAACCCTTCAAAAATACTTGTGCAAAAAATTGCGACCCACCGGTATTTTGTTTCCAATCCCTCCGAGGGGGAATTGTAGCAAGTCAGGAGAGATTTGAATGTAAACAAATTATGTGCTTGTTAGGGGGTAATTTGAAAAACCCTCAGAATCTTTTTTTTGGATTCTATTGCACCCCACTCAAAAAGTGTTTGTATGCGCAGCTTTACTCAATCAATTTGTGGGGGTCATGAAATTTTGGTCGTCTTAAAAGGGGGTCATCAATTTTTGTTGCGTTTTTACGGGGTACACTTATTTTGACTGTTGCTCAGGAATAATTTGCCAGCCCGACCCAGCCATAGTACCTGAACACTCCCTGATGCAATTGAGATTGGTTTGTCAGATCAGAAAAACAGTTAAAGTTATCAAATATCTAACACAAGTAAGCTTGGAGCTTTACTATAAATTCTATAAAGTTATGATGCTAAAAAGACAGAATTGATTCTGTGAGATAAAATTGACAAATATTATCTATAGCTTATGTTGGATTTTGTCACCCTTTCTTTTCCATTAACTTTTTCTCTTTCAGCAATGATGCAATTCCTTCTTCGTAAACACTTGTTTGCCTTCAACTCGATACCACGTTTTTTGGCACACCGAGTCTGGCTCTACCTCGATCTCTGTCTTCCTTGATTATTTTGATAAGAAGCACGTGATACACAATACTTCCGTGGAGACATGCCAATTCGTTCATTTACCAATGTCAAAAACAATAACAATTTAGTAGTGGTGTTGTTAACTGTACTGGGCTGACTCAGCTCCAGTTTGGAATTACTTATGATCATTAGATACAAGTTCTTGTATTTACCCAAAACTCATTGAATAGAAGTAATTATACTTCATTTTTAGGAAAAAGTGTGAGAATACAACTCCAAAAGCCAAAACTTCTGGGTGTATTTGTGATAATCAGAACCACATTAATAGCTTCCTAACATACCAAAATTAATGATACTATGAAAGGAGATAGTATCTTTGACCCCCAAAATAATATATATATATATATATATATATATATATATATATATATATATATAATATATATATATATATATTATATATATATATATATATATATATATATTTATTATATATATACGAAAATGGTTTGCTTGTCAATGCAGGCAAAGTATAGTGCTCAATGCATTTCTGCAGGGCGGTAATACTGAGAATCTAGGAACTTGTAGTTGTCACTCTACAGTCTGTTTCATGCGCTAAGCAATCATCAGGAGTGAAGGTTTGGCGGCAATTGAACTGTTTATATTGTGTTGCAGGTGGGCATGCATATTCAAATAAGCGGTTGTGGCCAATGGCAAGTCAGTTATTACAGAGGAGGAATTTGCTGCGGTGTCTGCATTTTGAGAGGAATTCAGCACGTTTGTTGAGGGTTGATTTGCTATCTGAATAAATTATATGGAGTTTTTCTGTTATGCAAAGGTTGCAGCGTTTGGTTTTATTTGAATAGGGGGGAGCTCTGTCGATGATTGACCATTTGATATCGTAGTTTATGTTGTTGCCTTTGAGCTTCCATATGAATTTTGAGAGCTCTGTGCTATTTCTTTGCTTGGGAGTTTTGAAAGTGTACTTGTGATACGTGTATCTTTGTTTGAAGGTTGAGTCCGTGAGTCCAATGTAGTGTTTCTGATCGTTGCTTGTGGTGACAGTGGCTTTGTATATTACTGAAGAGGTGAGGCAGTTTCCTGAAAGTGGACAGTCGTCTTTTTTGCGGCAGTTGCACCACTTCTCTTGCTCCCTGTCTTTATGTAGTATTTGGTTGTTGTGGGCTTTGATTATACTTCCCATGTTTCTGGAGCAACTGTAGCTTACTTTTACGTTGTTTTTATTGAAGAGCTTGTGTAGACGGTGGCCTTCTGGAAAGTGGGTCTTAATCAAGTTCAGGAATGTTCTGCCGATGTTGGTTTTCACTGCCTTGTTGAACGGGGGATTGTACCAAATGATTCGTCTGCTTCGTTTTCTTTTGTTTTCGTTGCTTGGTGACGGGGGCTCGTACTTCATTTTGTATGTGTGTCCACTTTGTTTCAGCGCCTTTTCGAAGTCGGGGGCTGCTTTCTTGAATGTTGTTTCACAATCTGAGATGTTTGATATTCTGCTGTTGACTGAGGTAGGTATTTGTTCCAGGATTGGCGGGGGTGGTTGGATCGCCTGTCGACGTAGAGAAGCTGGTTGTTTGGTTTGCTGTATGGTTGGTAAGAAGCATTTTCCAGATTGAATGTTACGTCAAGGAAGTTAGTGGTCTTGATATTCGCTTGGATAGTTATGCGGAGATCAAATGCGTGGAAAATGGAAGTGAGTTCCTTTTTCAGTTTTTCACATTGCCTTGCTGATTTACTGCTTGTGATGGCGAGCCCGTCGTCTCGGTAAAGACCGGTGTTTTCTTTGCCGAGTTTCTTGCTGAGGTGGGAGAGGATGTACAGTCCGACGAGCTCACATATCTCAGCTCCGTCAAAACTTCCCATGGTTATGTCAAACATGAATCAAATCGGCACCATAAGCAAGACAATTCTTGACCGCATAAACAAAGATGTACTCTCCAAAACCAATCTAAATCAATGGAAAAACACGTCAAATGTCATAAACTGGTTCAAACGAATTCAACGGAAAGCAAGCAAAAGTTTCATCGCCTTTGACATTATAGAATTCTACCCGTCAATAACAAAGAAATTGCTAACAGAAGCTATCCATCACACACGGAAATACACCGACATCTCCGACGAAGAAGAAGAAATCATAATGCACTCAAGAAAATCCGCACTGTTCAACAATGATTCCGTATGGACCAAGAGAAACTCAGAAGACATGTTTTTAAATGTGTAAATGTATCATTTTTAATTCGGCGCCTCATTTGTTTCGCGAAAACAGTTTTCCACAACATTTAGCACATTGTGACACTTTTGCCTATATTATGCGCCCATTGCACGTGGATTTAATTGGAAATAGTAAAATCTGCCAAAGTGATATTGAATGTTATGTACAAATTCCTGCGACTTTAATTTATATTTTTTAGCAAGTATGATCAAATATGAGAGTTCGTTTCAGTATTATCACATGTACATCATAAACTTAGAAAGTATTAATGCATTTGGTATTATGCTCCCTGCCTTCACACAGACTTCAACGCAACAGGTGAAGATGAAGTCACAGCTTGCTCTCAGATATACGAGGTATGTTACAATTTACCAAAACATTGACATTAGTAAAGTGGAAATGTGTAAGTGACAATTTTAGCAGTTTATCGTGCTTTAGAGATATCTCGTCCGGTTTCACATTAACAACGTTCCTCATAAGGGGAAGGGAATAGGGTTCAGGTCATGGCATAAGTCTGATTAGCTATATGCACGGGTTTAAAGAGGACAATATCTGCAACTCTTGACAACAATTTATCATTTTTATTCTGTAAGTTTATCTTTCCTTTATTCATTCTGTGATGTGACGTGCAATAAAATGTACAGTGTTGCATGCATTTTTATCAGCAGAGTGCATACAATCTTTCAACTGTGAGCTTGATGTTAGTCAAAACAAATTATCGAGTCTGCGCAATCAACCTACCAACTTTCTGGCGAGACGGACCCATCTCATGCTGGTTTACTGCAATCAGATTAGTGGCCTGCGACAAATGTATTGTAATAATCGAGTTTATCGTTTTAACTATTTTACTGGTTGATTATCTCACATTTTCATTTGTCTACAGCCTATGGAAAAGATGTGAAAAAAGGCTTGTACTGGACCACTCTATCCATTTCAAACCTTAGTTCAAAATAATAAGCCCCTCAACACGGTTTCGGTTGGAGGAGGCAAGATTTGGAAAAGGAGGGAGGAGTCTGACAGGAACTCTCCCTCTACTCCCCAATTCCTAGCAGTACACGGCAGCCCTTTTGGAAGAATGCTTTTAGACAAAATTAATTTGTATGCAAATATAAAGCAATCTTCCAATGGTCCTCACCTCCGTAGGCTGAAGTCACATACGTTCAATACATTTCCTCTAATACGTGCGCTTGGGTTGGGGACCAGCTCTTCACCTTCAGAGGGCATCCCCTTCCTCCCAAGAGCCCCTGCTGGTACGCTGACGGTCACTCTTCCTGAGCCACTATGGACTTTGGGCCAGAGGATAATAATTGTGAGTCTCGTGCAGCTCGACAGGGTACTCGGGGTCCACCTGGAGGAAGAACCCTTCAGGTCCGCCCTCTGAGTTGGTGGCAATGGTCGGCCATTCACCCATTGGAAGTCCCCATGGGCAGTAGCTAGGTCATTGCCAAGCTATAGAGGTTGTTGGTTGCTAGGTAGCTGAAGTAGCTGTTTGGCTCGACCAGGTCATAGCCCTCAAACTAGGAGTTGTTGGCCTTTGTGTATCATAGATATAAATCCCCAGTGCCATTTCTCTATGAGGATGTGCTGATCGTAGTACGTGAGCAGATCTGACACGACCCAGGCGTCAATGTACTCATAGAGGTAGACGCTTTTGCGGTGAAGAGGGCGCACTGTTCTACACAGGGCAACAAGTACCTGGCTGTCAGGGACTGGTCAGTTTCTTTGGCAGGGGGAGCAGTGGATTCATGGTGGGTCACCCTGTTTTTACTTTGGTGATGGAGTCACCATGGTTTTGAAATGACCAATAAAGGCGGTCAGTGTGTGTTTTTGAATTTCGACACGGACTCATACTTGCTTAAAATGCATCATCCCAGCCACAATTGTCATCATTCGGTAGCATTTTTAGATGCGCAGTTGGGCGCGTAACTTTCAGATATATACATCCGAGATATCTGTGTGTTTATTATTTTTCTGCGTGCCCTTCGGGCGCGGTACTTAAATACATGTACATCAGACATATAAGTTAGAAGTATCTTGATGTCTGCAAAGTGAAAGTCTGATTTGCAAATGTACTAATTATAAAATCTGCAGTTCATATGAAAAGCATGACAAGTTCCTGATCCTTTTCTGTTTTCTCTATGACAATTCAGTATAACAAACCACATGCACTAACATTTCACAATATATTGGACAAAGTGACATACTTTGGAAAGTGAAAAATATCAAGATATTTTTCGTTGTCATTCATGCAATAAGGTGTTTTTCATGACTAAAATAATTGTTATCAACAGGCAGTTTTTGTCATTAAAAAATCCTCTCAAACACTACGTACATCGAATTTTGGCTAAAACTTACAATAATAGCTCTCTATGGCTCCTCAAGAGACGTAACTAGATGGCTTGCAAGTCTTAACACCCATCTCAGTTTTTTATTTACTGCTTTTCTCTCCCTGCTATTAATAATTGGCATAAATGTATGCATAACAGTCCTGGACATCTGGTTATGCATCCGGTTACACACACACACAAACACACACACACACACACACACACACACACACACACACACACACACACACACACACACACACACATACACACACACACACATATATATATATATATATATATATATATATATATATATATATATATATATATATATATATATATATATATATATATATATATATATATATATATATATATTCAACCCCTTGTTTAACCTTTGACAGGCGCGGGGTTTACAGTTGGAATGGAGGGGTCAGCCACTTTTTGACATCGGCAAAAACATGATACACCACCCACCCCAACCCGCACCCCCAGGCAAGAGAAACTGACCGGTCAGGTGGCTTAGCAACAAAATAAAAAAACCCCGCAAGATCTAACATGGATGACCAACGTTTTCAATTTTTGAATAAATTGACACAAAGTGCCAAATTTCTACATAGGTTCAAACGTCTGTGTAAATCAAAATTACCTATTGCACAAGATACAAATGTGAACTAAATGTGCTCACATGTTTTACAACAGGTTCATCAATAGTAGTACGCTTCACAGAACAATCAGATATCTGTAATATAATTGTATGTAGTAGGTTTCATTAACTTTCGAACAGTACTCTCAGAGGTAAATGACTAATTATAAACTTTATTTAAACTGCAAATGAGCTGTTTATTAACTAGACACTGCTCAATGCTTCACGGGACAATTAGATCTATCAGATTAACATATATCAGATTAACATATGTTATTATTATTATTATTATTATTATTATTATTATTATTATTATTATTATTATTATTATTAATCTTTATTTAAACTCGATAACTCCATAGGTGAAACACCTCTTTTCATGGAGGTCGAATAGACAAAAGAAAATCATATTACAGCACCAACTTGAAAACACAAACAACACAGAAGTACAAATATTAAAAAAAAACTACGAAGCGGCATCAGACAAGTAAGTAGAATACAAAAAGTTGTTACAAGATTTCTTAAAACTAGTCAGTGACTCAGAGTCCCTCATTGATTTGGGGAGATTATTATATTCATCCACACCCGCAACAGACAAGGTGTTTTGATAAAGAAGTGTACGTGCTTTGGGAACTTTAAGGAGGTTCTGATTGGAAGAACGAAGTGATCTGGAAGGGATATAATTATTGAACATACTGGTTATGTAGTCAGGGGTTAGATTGTGAGTTGCTCTGTAAATTTGGGCCATACGGTTACAACGGAGTTTCAAGTTAATGGGCAGCCAATGAAGCTGAGTATACATTTGATAAGTGGAAAGAGGCGGAACAGTGTCAAGAATAAGTCTCATTGCACGTCTCTGTAGACTCTCCAATGCATATTGCTACTGAAAGTAAAGCTCCAAGCATTAGAACAGTAATTGATGTGTGGTGAGATGAAAGAGTAATAAAATAGCTTGCGTAAGTGGAGAGGAAGACATTTTTTGATGCGTGCCAAAGGAAACAATTTGGAATTGATTTGCCTTCAATGGTTGAAATGTGTTCACACCAGTCTAGGTTATTAGAAATAGTGACCCCTAGTAACCTCTCTGATGAGACACGGTCAATAGTTCTACCAGCCAAAGTGAGGTTGAAGTTTCACTGTCAATGTGCCGTCTCTGCTGAGAGGTTGTGATGATCATTGATTTTGTCTTACTGGGATTGATACAAAGTTTGCTAGTAAGACATCAATTGTCAACTATATTTAGATCAGCATTCAGGTAAGTAGATATTGTATTTAAGGACTTGTTTGAAAAATGAAGCGTTGTGTCGTCTGCAAAGGAAGTACAGGATGAATTTTCAAGGTGAAAGAGCAAATCGTGAACATAAATAATAAAGAGCAATGGCCCCAGTATGGAACCTTGCGGCACACCGACACTGACATCAATAACATCTGAGTTTGTACGTTTAAACTGCACAAATTGTTTACGCGTGAGTAAGTATGATTTAAAAAGTGATCAGTAACGTAGATTTTTAGTTTGGACAACAAGATTGTGTGGTCAATGAGATAAAACGCTTTGCTCAGGTCTAAAAATGCTGAGCCAACGATGTTTCCACGATCGATTTCTTTAGTCCATGAGTTGACCAGACCGACAAGAGTACTTTCACATGAGTGTTTGGCGCGAAATCCAGATTGGTTAGAAAAGAAGAGATTGTGTGTTTCCATGAATTTTACAAGGTGATTGTGAATATGGCGCTCAAGAAGTTTGGAAAGTACAGGAAGTACACTTATTGGCCTGTAGTTACCAGGTTCATCTATTGGACCTTTTTATAGATTGGACTAACACGAGCCAATTTCCATAAAGATGGAAACTGACCTTTGATAATGCAGCAGTTAAATGCATACGTGAGGGAAGGTGCTATGGTGTTGGCTGCCAACTTTAAGAATTTGGGTGGTAATAAATCTGAACCGGGAGATTTCTTACAATTTAGAGATTTGAGTTGGGAGAGAACGAAATTAAAAGACATGGGTGGGATGTCGAAAATTGAAAGAGGGTTATTTTGGATACTGACGAAATCTGACAATTTGTCAAGATTGACTGGGCTACTGTTACATTTGGAAGACAGCTTGTTGATGATGTCGATAAAGTATTCATTGAATGTATTTGCCATGTGTTTAGGATCGGTGAAAATATTTTTACCTTATCTAAATTTGGTGGACGTACTTGAGAATTTTGATGGAGCAAGTTCGCGAAATGATTTCCAGTACTTTGATATATTCATGTCACGAGATGATAGGAGGTTGTTGTAGTACTGCATATGTAGCACATTTCATCACATTTAATGCTTTAATTCTGGAGTAATACATACAAAGTTCATTAAATATACATACGAACCCTTAATTATCTTGATACTGTTCAGTGATTTAAGCGACAATTATATATTTATTAGATCAATATCTGTAGCAGGTTTCACCAAATTTGGTGCCGCAATTTCAGAGTTATATACCTAATTACAAAGTTCATTAAATATGTAAGTGAACTCTTAATTAACTTCATACTACTAAATGCTTTACAACACAGTCAGATATCTGTCGGATCAGTATCTGCAGCAGATGTCATCAAATTTGATGTAGTCATTTTGGAGTTATATGACTTAATTACAAAACTTCATAAAATATGCAAATGAGCTATATTAACTTGACACTGCCAAATGCTTCTCAGTACAATTAGATATTTATCAGATCAATATCTGTAGCAGGTTTCACCGAATTTGGTGCTATTATTTCAGAGTTATATACCTAATTACAAAGTTCATTAAATATGCAAATGAACCCTTGATTGACTGCACACTACTAAGTGCTTTACGCCACAGTTAGATATCTGTTGGATCAGTATCTGCAGCAGATTTCATCAAATTTGGTGCAGTTATTTCGGAGTTATATGACTAATTACAAAACTTCATAAAATATGCAAATGAGCTATTTATTAACTTGACACTGCCCAATGCTTCTCAGTACAATTAGATATCTATCAGATCAATATGTGTAGCAGGTATCATCAAATTTAGTGTAGGAATTTCGGAGTTATATCACTAATTACAAAAGTTCATTAAATATGCAAATGAGCAGATAATTAACATGACACTCACAGTATCATCATAATGTTCTGAGATTGTCATCTGCAAAAAGTTTCATGTAATTTTGTTAGGCATTTCTTGATTTATGTCGACATTGTCATTACTGTCTCTATAGAAAACTATAATATGAAAAAAATAATCTGTTATACCTTCATTAATATGCATGTCATATAAAGCAAAATTCAATCAGTTCTTACCCTAAGCATATGATTCCTATGTACCAAATCTGACTTGAATCCGTCAAGGCTTTTTTGAGTTATCGTGTAAATAGACAGACAGACAGACTGACTGACACACACACACACACACACACACATACATACACACACGGACAGACAGGCAGACATCGCCATGAGATTAGCTCACGCGTGTGAACACGTGAGCTAAAAATTGGATCACTGGGAAGGCTCAATGACGGCATAAATTTAAAATGGCCGCCATTATATTACTAACAAATGTTGTGTGTGCTCAAATCTGTTGGAGTTTGTAAGAGTACGTACTATTCGTTTTTGGGTAAGATATATAGGCTTATGGT
Organism: Ptychodera flava; assembly: GCF_041260155.1. NCBI lineage: Eukaryota > Metazoa > Hemichordata > Enteropneusta > Ptychoderidae > Ptychodera > Ptychodera flava. The sequence goes on along the minus strand of NC_091937.1, from coordinate 27,922,875 downwards.
AAGTTGCGTACGTATTCCCCCATACTTTTAACGAATAAGAGATATGTGTTAAAATGAAACAATTATATTATTCTATACTCATTCATTGTTAAACAAATTCTTAACCCGAAATTAAAATATTGGTTGAGTTCACCTTTTAGCCTGTCAAGCAATCGTTATTGCGTGATAAAGAAGTGTCAATTTATGCAACGGTATTCAAATCACCCAATTTTATGGCTTTTCTTTTCTTCCTAATTAAAGAGGCACTCCCACTAGGTAACATTTTTAAAACACATAATTTTAATGCCAACGTTCGATATTTGACGTGGCGACTCCGCGCGGATCGCGAGATATCGATAAAAACATGTCATTTCCCGAGCGTATTTTTCACATCCCGAAGTTTTACGATCGTTTCTGGTTATGACCCGAAATCCCCCGAAAGTGTGTTGTTGTGCTGATTGACGATATTCTAAGGAGTCCAAAAACGTTCGAATGACGCAATTAATTTACCTCCAACTGCGATGACTTTATATACATCATTATCAATGCCCTTACCTCAGGTATTCTTTTTTAAAACTTCTCCTTAGTTTTTGTCGTTTTCATTATTCTCAATCAGTTGTATTAAATTTTTAAACAATACCACATAGATATCAGTTTTTACGTGTAAAATATTAGTTTCCTCTGATGACTACATTTTGTCGTCTGCCACACAGTTACGCGTGGTTCGATACATTGTGGCCGCCGCGTGGTATGCGCGCATACCACGTGCGGCCACTATGCATACTGTGTATCAACTGCACCTATCTGTACTAGTCACCTATGCGAATTCTGGTGAAATCAGCAAAGTAACTTTGTTTTCCGTGTTTTCGCCGAGTCAGTAGGACTCGACTTTCTCCCACGGGACATGACCACTCACCGACGCGAGTGGTACTGCTGTGGCATACAGCAGCGTCAGCGTAGACTCGTACTCCATAGCTCAGTTGACAATGGCCCCAGTGCCGAACGTTCTATGTTCGGAAGCTGAATTCAGGTAGGCCACCGGAATTCAAACTTTAACTTTTTTGAGGACATGTTTTTATCGATATCTCGCGATCCGCGCGCAGTCGCCATGTCAAATATCGACCGTTGGCATTGAAAAAAATGTGTTTTAAAAACGTTACCAAGTGGAAGTCCCTCTTTAAGATTTCCAAAGAATTTAACTCAACTCTGGCTGATTCAAATTTCTTAAATTTCACACTATGTTCTTTAAATTCTATGAACAAAACGACTATTTTGTTTGCAATAAAGTTCTTACATTTTGAATAAGAGGCATTTTAATTTCTTTAATGATCTTTTAAATCACTTTTTGAGTTTTAATCTTTCAACACATGCCATTTAAGAATGAGGACAGATAATGCAAAATAAAAAGTAGTTTTTTCTAAATATATTATAATTTTGTTTCATGTGAAATTTATCACTTCAGAAAATATTATCAAGTTTTTTACTTAAATTACCCTTCGAAAAAATCTGTGTAGGCAACGTGCAGTTCCACCTTAATATCTCTTTTGATGTAGATTTTGTATTTTACATGTAAATATATTTCATTCTATTTCATTCGATATATCACACGATGGTTTCAAATTATGTTTAGAGTATTTCACAACGAATTTTCTAATGTTATATCGAATTTATGCAAATTGAGTATCGTGTGAATTATGCAAATAAAGGGGTTACCGCCCTATTTGGCAGCGCCACATCGGCAAATTTCTTTGAGTACAGATAATAAGCTGTCAAATGACGTATGTGGCTGTATGTGAGGTGATTACATAGAACTCCTAAAATAAGGCCCTTATGTTGATTTGCCGCTCGCAAAAAAGATTAACAATGTTGGAGACATTTTGTGGTGGTCATGGCTTAATTAATATCATGTACAAGACTGTCACACTTTGCTTTAAGAATGTTCTGAATCTTTGCTTTCAACTTGTGGCCTGCTATAAGATTAAAGTCTCAAAGGATGGCAGATGCAAGTATTTGCTGATGGCAGAGGTTGTTTCTAACGTCCATGGGTCACATAACTAGGAATCAACACTCTCTCCAATTTCACGAATAAAAATGAATCCTGCTGAATGTTTCATCATCTCTTTATATCACTTTGCAAAAAACTGGGGAACCTAGGTTTACCTGCTGCGATAAATTTGAAGTCTACGACTGTTTCAACATGCCTTGGCTGGATATTTTTTCTGTTCCCAACGTTAAATGAAAAGAGGAAAAAAGATAAACAGTGAGAAAAGCTAGAAGTACAACTCCATCGGAACTTAACCACATATCTGTTTGTCATTAAACTTACCTTATTCAGTATCAGATGATTTCAGGTATCCTCAAAGACAATTAAATACACATCAAGTCTACTGCTGTGTAGACAATGAAAATTTCATTCTCGTATCAAAGATTCAGGTAGAACACATCATTCCTACATTAATAAGCTACACAAGAAAAGATGTTTAGCAGCTGTAATTTTTTAAGCACAGATTTCCTTTTGTTTGTATTCATTAACTATGGTTTCTTGTTCAACTTTAAAAATTATGTTGAAATGCAGCGTTAAAATTTTCAACAAAGCCTGTCAGTTATCATGGCACGTATGATATTTAGAAGTAATTTAAGCAGCAATGCACCCCCTCCCGGCCCATAATGGACGAAATCAAACTTTGCAAGACATAATGTACGAGGCGAAGCCAAGTACATTATTGAGTGCAAAGTTTGCTTGAGTCCATTGGCCGGGAGGGGGGTACATGGCAATGCCAGTGAATTGTAGTTGTAGAAAACGAATAGAAAAGAAATTTAAACTGAGTCTGAAGCCAGTGAGCGTCGTCCAGCATGATCGGCCCTGAATCTGTATTATGTATAAATTTACATGCACTCCACACTGCACTGCACTGAACGCGCACGTTCAACACAAAAAATGAGCAGCACTTTCATGATTCAATTTGGAATTAAAAACGATGTATTTTTGAAGGAAATGAAAAGGAATTGCATCCCTACCCTCTATATAGAACTTGAAACATCACCTTTAAATATCATGCCAAGTAGTAGGAATTATGTGGTCATTTGGGATTAATAACAATATTTACTCCCATTTTATCCATTTTAGCTATAGGAAGGGGGATTTTCTCTCCCTGTAGCTAAAATGGATTGCGCAAGCAAGCATGAGCAGTACGCGTAGCCATAGCAACGCATACTGATGCGTACGCAGTAAAGTGACAGATGGCGATCTAAAAGTAACTCTGAAGGGGAACTCCGTGGCATGAAGCAACACGTTCCGTTAGGGCAATTTATAAACACACGTATTGTAAAGTGACGCGACCTGTACAGACATGCACGTGTGAGTCCCTACAGCATCTATATAAAGGGGTTTTTACCAGTGTTGTCAGTCAGTCGACGACCAGACTACCAGTAAGTATTACTGAGTCCCTACGGAGACCCCTACGGAGTACATTCTAGCTGATGTAAGTATATAGATGTAATTTTTTATTTATTCCTACGAAGTCCCCTTCGGAATGCTATGGAGTCTATTCATCGTGTCTTGCGCAATACTGCTTTTGCAATATCGCTTTTGCAATACCCTTCGGACGCTTCGGAACGACTGTCGCTTAGCAGCCCCTACCGTTCCGAAGGGGAGTCTGTGATGTCATGACGGAGGTCTGATATTCTACAGCTTTCATGAACTCGGGAGTCCCTTCGGAGACAATTTTCATATGCTCAATCGATAGATAAAATTTAGAAATTTCCTCTGAACTTAAAATGTGAGGGAAGACCATTACTTCAAACAAAATGAGTCACTTCAGGTAAATGGTACTGATATCTAAAGTGTAAGTAGTTGAATCTTTTTTAACAAATGAAATGTTACTATTTTCTACACTACTGTAGGCAACAATATCTAAATTCTTTCTGTCTTTATCAATATTTATGATAATATTGCAAGGTGTTCGTGAATCTGTTTTTATAGTGATACTTCCAACTTAATCATGAAACTCGTCTGCTGTACCTAATTTTATGCATTTGATAAAAACTGTACCATGTTGAAGTATTTTCATATTATCTGCCATCTGTTAGCTGGCCGTCGTTAAAGTTAATTCACCTGTTCCATCTCCACACTCTTCAGACCAAGTTTCGAGCTCGTTTTGTCCCAAAATAATCTTACTGGAACTCTGCTAGCTGTATTTGAGCAAATTCTCCCTCTGGTTTACCTACCTTCGCAGTGTATTATCTGATTTAATGATTACTGTAAGATGTTTGATCTTGAGGTGAATCGGTATACCGAATAGTATGATGTATGGATTATTAGGTTTTAGATAATGGCGAAAATCTATCAACTTATATTTGTTAACATTACTGTTGAAATAAATAACATTTGGAGTCCCTGGCAATTCATCAACTCCACCTGCAATTTCACAATCAAATATATCCAAAATGTCATGCGGTACATTATAAGGCCTTAATTGCTGACTAGGCCAATCCCATGTCAGAGCAAAGGGAGTAGGATCATTTGCAGCCTTTGTAGCATCTATACTTTCATCTACATCTTTCAGTTCGGAAAACTCTAGAGCATGTGCATGTTCTTGTACTGAGGCAGTGGCTAAAACGAACTGGGTTTTTTCCCTGTCCCTGTCCCTGTCCCTGTAATGAAAGATGAAATCCTTATTATGGTTACCTGCGATCTTAGTATAATTCGTACCCTGGTAGAAGCAAATTTGTCATCTTCCATATCAGGCTTTAATATATTGCAAGCACAGCGTTGTAATTGGAAGGGTGGAGGTATAGCACTGATAAGATCTAATGTGGAAACTAAGAAGAACAAGTGTACCCAGTTTAAATCTTTTGAAGCCATAGATGTGAATATCTCTACAGGCAGTTCTGCCCTTCATGTCATCATCATTTATCGTCCACCGTATTCAGCTAAAACATAAATTCACCGTGAATTATTTTATCTCGGAATTTGGCACTTTAATGGAAAGCCTGTTACTTGCACCTGGTCGCCTACTGATTGCAGGTGATTTTAATATTCATGTGGATGACGCAAATGACAGTGATGCTTGTCAGTTTGACGATCTCATTCAATCTCTCGGTCTAACTCAACATGTACTCAGGAGTACACACCGGAACGGTCATACTCTAGACCTTGTATTGACCTGAACCTCTGTACCATGGCTGGGAAATGTCATAATTGACAACAAAATGCCATCCCATCATTCTGCTGTCCATTTCACGTCCTGATCACTCGTCCTCTTCAAACAAGAATTACCAGGGAACAGTGCAACATCAAAAGCATTAATTTAACGAATCTTAAACACTCCATTTCTAGTACACTTAATTATCCGGAGTCGATTTATGAAATAAATGAGCTGACAGAAGCTTACAATTCTACATTGAAAAGTTTGGTGGATTTGCATGCTCCTGCCAAACAGAGAACCATTGTGCAGAAACCGCATGCCGAATGGTTTACAGAAGACCTACTGGCTAAGTGTAAGGCTCTGAGATCTCTTGAACAAAAGTGGCGTTCTTTCAACTTGAAATTGACAGACAGATTTTATCGCTGCTCGTGTTGAGTATAACAGAAAGTTGGATTTGGAGAGAGCGTCTTTTCATCGAAGTAAAATTGAAAACGCAAATACCAAGGAACTGTTCCGAGTTGTTGATTACATTTCCGGTGCAAAGAAATCTGCTTCCGACATTCTCCCAAATAATCATGAACTATCTCAACTATCCCCCCCCTTTGCAACGTTTTTTGGACAGAAAATAGCAGACATTCGCAAAAACTTCAAAATGCTAGTCCTCTTTGTATTGAACCATTCTTGTATCAGAACAGGCTCTCAATTCTTGAACCTTTGTGTCTTGATGATGTAATTTCTATTGTTAGTAAGATGCCTTCTAAATCGTGTCAACTAGATCCAATGCCCACACAGCTGGTTAAAGGATGTGTAAATGAACTAGTCCCATTTCTGCTCTGTATTGTAAATTCTTCTTTTTCGTCTAGTGTTTTTCCAACTGATTGCAAAACAGCCATTGTTCGTCCACTCATTAAGAAAAGTGGACTTGATTGTAATACAATGAAAAACTATCGTCCGGTATCAAATTGTAGTTGTCTGGACAAGTTTTTGGAGAAGTGTGCCTTTTTTCGTTTAAATCTTTATCTGTCCAAAAATTCTCCGTACGGTCGTTTTCAGTCTGCTTATCGCGAGGGGCATGGCACCAAAACTGCACTTATACGCATGTTGAACGATGTCATGCTCGCTCTCGATAAACACCATCATGTCGTCCTGGTTCTTTTGGATTTGTCAGTGGCATTTGACACCACTGACCATAACATTCTCCTGGGGAGGTTACGCTCTCGGTTTGGTATTCAAGGGGTGCTTTAAAATGGTTTGAATCCTTTCTGAAAGGTAGAATACAACAGGTCTCTGTCAAGTCCATGTTATCTAACAAATGCATTTTAAAGTATGGTGTACCTCAGGGTTCAGTATTGGGTCCTGTCTTGTTTGCTTTGTACATGACTCCGATTGAGGATATCATCACACGTCATGGCTTAAAATCTGTTATATATGCAGATGATTCTGGATTGTACATTGCTTGTGACATCGTTACCAGCTCCACTATTGTTCAGCACATAGAGGCATGCGTCGATGAAATTCGTAATTGATTGATGTGCAATAAGTTGGCACTTAATGACGGGAAGACAGAGTTTGTCTGGTTTCCACCCCGAAATTGTACGGTTGGTTCACAATTTGGTTCAATGAATGTACGAATAGGTAAGGCCACGATTTCGCCATCAACTGTTGTACGTGACCTTGGCGTAATGCTTGACTCGCTCGGTCTCATGGACGATCATATTCGCTACGTTTGTGGGTAGCATCTCATTCACTTTGGCGGATAAGTAAAATTAGAAAACTGTCAGACCAGTCCAGTGCTGAAAAATTGGTTCACGCTTTTGTCACATCGAAGTTTGATCATTGTGAGAGTCTAATTTTTGGCCTACCTGCATATAAATTAGCAAGCTTCAACACATTCAGAACTCTGCTGCTCGTTTGGTAACTGGACAGAAGATGGGCCGTCACAGTAATATGACATCTACACTCAAGGAGTTACATTGGCTCCCAGTAGAAGAACGAATCCGTTTTAAAATTCTTTGTCAAGATGAATTGGTTCCAAATTACTTATCAGAACCAGTAACAATTGATAGCCCGGTACACAATACGAGAAGGAGTGTCGGTGTAAGACTGAATCCCTTTTCTGTCAAAGATCACGGGAAACAACTTTCTAGAACATATGGTGACAGACGTTTTAGCGTGTATGCCCAGAACTGTGGAATAGATTGCCGCCATAACTTCGGATGATAAAGGAATTCGCTCTTTTTAAGAAGTCTCTTAAAACCATTATTTTTCGTCTATGCTACTGTTGACTTGGATATAATTTTTACCTGTATTTTTCACATTTTATTTATTTTTTATCATTTTAGTGAGATTTGTTTAAATACTTTCTTTTTGCTGTATTTAGGTGGTATCCTTTAGTCTAGATTTTAAGCTTGCTTGTTTTTATCGATTGGTTTTAATTACACTCTTTCCTTTGAGTTATTTTGTATTTTCTTCGAATTTTTTAGTTCTTCCAGTCATTTTCTGTAATGTACAGACCACTGAGACAAGGTGTGTAGTGGTCTTTACACAATTAATTATTATATTATATTATTGTTAACTTTAACATACTCAGATCTTCGAGCTCGAGATTTTGTCCGTGAATTACACCTATACCATAGTTACTTGGGTCAGGCAGGATTGTCGTATATACAGTGGGAAATTAAATAATACCTTGTATTAATATACAACTAACCGACGACCATGGCTGCAGCAATAGGAATGACAGTTCTCGGTGCTGTATTAAATGCAACGGCATTCACAGGAGGAAATATCATCTGTCAAAGGCTTAGCTGGAATGGTGGGGCTCTTATTGAAGAAAAAATTAGACATGATAAGGCATTAGAAAAATTTGAACATGACCGCAATGTCTGGTCAGAAAAAAGATTACTCCAGGCTGATTGGGAAAGAGAAAATCAAGCAAAGGACGCGCATGCTGCAGCTGAATTAAGAGATACAGATGCAGAAATCCTGGAATAAGTGGCACAAGCCAACTCTGCGTAAGTGCCAGTTCAATTCTCAGATTATTATCAGCCCAGTCCTGAGCAAAAAAAAATATGAAATGATCTATATTGCTGGAGGATTGGTTATGGGATGGTTTGCGTTCCGATAGGGTGCTACGCCGATAGGTGCTAGCTGCTACAATTCGATACAAAAGCTAGTTGGCCAGTTATTGAAATTGACTATATTTCCATCCTGATCTGTTATCCAAATACGCATTGAACTCATGTAATCTGAGCCCTTCCTAAATGGCATGGAAATTGAGCTGTTTTTTAAGTCATAGGTAACCTTTTCACTTATTTGTTTGTATCCAGAACTGGAAGTATTTGTAAGCAGTCTGAGGTTTTCCCCTGTATGTATTCACCTGAGCCGCTTGAAAATGTAATTTCCAACCACATCGATGACATCTGAATGAACTATGTATTTAGTGACTGTTAAGAAATCCGCTCGTTTTGGGCTCATGGTACTTTTTGTCACGGGTTGTCATCTGGCCTATCTGAAAAGCCGACGAGGTTGGCGAAGTTAGGTGTGTAGCATTGAAATAGACGTTAACATCTTTAGCCAACGTTAGATAAACGTGACTTGTCTGCAGATGTTTTTCGAAATTGATTTTTTGTGTTATCCCGATTGCCTTATTGAGATTATCAATATTGTAGTTAGCTGGATGTATTTATTTTGTCTTCTTCGGTTGGCAGCCTTCTTGATATTTTATTACATTATTCGTCCCTGTTATGTTATGCCATGAATTATATAGTGAACACTCAATTAGTCTTATTTTAGTAAACTGTGATATGTCAATGCAAGGGTTAAAATTAACAGTAACCGGTTTGCCCGTTTTGCTTTCAATCCAAATGATCATCCTTACTACTGTACGTATATACATTACAAAGTATAAGGTTCTGCAGGAATAATATTTTTCTGTTCAAGGAGATCTTTAGTCGCAACCGCAGCAGCAGTGGCTCCCCTCATTTTGCTTACCAAGTTAGATTTGGTCGGCTTTGATGGCCCATATCCATTTTCAGAAATTTCCTAGAGATCATAAGATATCCCATCGTAAGTCCCGCGATTACAATACCATCATACATTGTGTTTACAACTGTTTTAGTATCCATGATTGCTGACACGTATATAAAATAGAAAAATAAAATAATTCCCTATTAACCCTTAAGACGCCATAGACTTTCATGCCATATAGCCTCCCATGCCAAGAACTTTTTGAACCAATCAACTTGACATGTTACACTTCTGTAAGACAGGTACAGTGTGTTTCCCGTGATTGGAAGCCAAGCCAAACCAGTATGAATTTCAAAGATCAGGAAATGAAGAAGCTTCGAGAAGTCTTTCCATGTTTGGTTTAGCAAATCAGGGTGGGAAAATGGCCTGAAAATGCACATTTTGGTTCAAAATGCATTGAAAATGATTAAAAGACTCTAAAAATAGATCTTATAGTCCAAAAACCTGCAAACTTTTACATATCTTAAATGTCATAAAAAGACACATACTTTGGTGAAATTTTCAGCACCGGCACTTATCAAATTTAAATAATAAACAAACAACCAATTGTTGGTATTTGGCAATAATACAAATACCACATATCCTTCAACACAGTTACACAAAAACATATATAATACAAGTGGAATATAGGTTAAGACAATATTAATCAGTAACATGACTGAATTCGTAAACAAGATATTTTATTCATTTGTCTTTATTTATTTATTTATTTATTTATTTATTTATTTGTTTGTTTGTTTGTGTATTTCTTTCTGCATCGAAAGGTGAAACCGTGTAACCAGGAAAATCTTTGTTTTTGTTTTTTTTTAATTTGGATTCTGATTGCTATCAGATATTTTCAGTTGTTGTTGCTATGGAATGAATGTTGCCATTAAAGTTAGAAAGGATATGTTTGAGAGGTTTTGGCATTGGAAGTAAACATAAACAACTAATTTGATTGATATCATGAACAAGCTGCCATCTTACAAGACAATTCAAATCAGAGCCCGTATTCAGCTACGTTATTATGCTACCCTGTGATTGCAAACGACAAAAAACTTCACCACATAAACGCACTACCTGAACTTCTGAGAAAATAAATTTGGTTCAAGAACTAAATAAAATAAGTTCGAAGTACAATAAGGATGACATTCGCCTCTGACGCTTTAGATAACCGTACCGGCCCTGACGTTTGATTGCGAGGTCACCGTAAATCATGACAGTCAATGAGAACACAAACGGAAGTTTGATCACGTATTTTGACCAGCAGGCAACATAGTTCGCCAGTAAATGAACAGAAACCAATAGATATGATATAAATTATTACAAATCGGGTATATTTTGACAAAAGAATATGTTATAGACATAGGAATATGACACGATATCAACAGTTCGGAACATGCCCTGTTGTACGTTTTGAACACACAAACACGTCATCGGCGGCCATCTTGGCCATCTTGATACACGGTGAAGAATGCTGCGATACCAAAGTTTACTTGACATAAACAGAACTGATCGCTCCAAAATCACATATTAAATGAAGATTTAGTGAAAATGCTTTCAAATTTCTTCATCATTAGTGTTTTCGGCCTAGAAAACCGAACTGACATGCTCAAACTTGAGCTTTCAGAGAGGCTGGTCAATGCGATACTCTGTGGTGACGCCATTCGAGCCACTGTTCAACTTCAAAATCACGTTCGACCGATCGAAAAAAGTCTTCATTTCTCAGAAAATATCCTCAAAAAATACCAAAATATGTCATTTCTATAAAGAAATGGCCAATAACTTGTCACAAAACCATCGTCTTTAGGATGCGTTCAGAATGTCTCTCACTTCAGCGAAGTCAGCGACCAGATCCGATTAGATATTCACGGTAAAAGTAGTCGACCCAATTTCCTCGAAAGGTCGCTCAAGGAGGTGCATATACCGGAGGTGCATATTAAGTTTGCAAGTTCTTAAAAGCAACTTATCATGTTGCCATGGTCCATTCTTTCGAGTCCCCCTTGTTCAGCTTTATCGATAAGTTCTGGCTGAAGTATAATGTACACAACTGACATGAGCCATAGACAACTAACTCCAAAGTCTTGCCTCTTCATCATTTCAAGTGCCTGTAAGTCAAACGAAGCATTATAAGCACACACAGATTTACAAGCATTAAGAAGTTTGTGGAGGTTCTTGAGTGACACCTTAGGTTGTTCAATTTGTTCTTGGTTAGGTGGATAATAAGCTTTTTTAAGTTCCTCCTCCCCGAAACCATCTATCAAAATCCCTGGCTGCCGCCATCGCCCATGCTATTCCAAAATTAAAAGCCTGTGGAGAATCTACTGGGCCTACTGTCTCTGTATCAATTGTTGGGTTAAGTATATTCTTGAGAAGGGAAGACGTAAGTGGGTCACTAATTACCAAACATGGAAGTCTGTAGTCATTACAAATTTCTAAGAAAGTCCGTTTAAACTGCTTATGAATTTCTTCTAGCTCTTTTAAGGCTGACTCGGTTACTTCGTACGGCCTGGCCAGACTCAACACATTCTGCTTGCAATATTCCCAAGATGTATCTTTGAATATGATAATGAAACTGTGTAAATCGTCGAATGCCGTTGAAACCACCTTTTTTTCTTGTGACTGCATGGAAACACCTCTAATTCGAGAAAAAGTCAGGTGTTGAATTATACTTGAGTTAAAAATGGTGTAACCAGCCTGTCCAGTGCGAGCCTCACACTGTAAACTAAGAGTATGTTCTATAAACTTATACTGAAAATCGGTGCTTTCCACTTTCCCATTATAAAATTCGGCAATGGTACTAGAAAAAGTGGAATCAAATGCTGGTACGTGAGTCGAGTTTGGCATGTGTTGTGTTGCTAAATTTATTGTATTGTAACCGGTCCTCACGTTTGAGGGGCAGGTACTTTTCAATTTGAATGTAATCATGATCTCTTCAAACATAAAAAGGAGAGAACAAACATGACGCTTTATGGAATTCAGAACGAAAATCTGAGAAAATTAAGAAGTGGCGCGGCCAATGCAGATCCCGCCGTCGTGGACGATTATTTACTTTTCGACACGTATAAAACAAAATGTGCTATTCGTCTGACTCATCCCCTCATAACAGGTCATGAGGTTCCATATCCATCAGCGCTAGGTAGTCATATCGAATAGGATATTACGCTTGCACCCGCCTCCAAATTAATTGTCAGTAATCATACTATTACACCAAAGTATAATTTGAAAAAAGCATTCAAAAAGAATATGAAACGATCACGGATCCCACCATCGCGAGTGATACAGCAGGATATTACAACAATGGCAAAAGTTTTGTAAGAAAAATCTCATTCAAAGAATCGACCACGGTTATCAATGAAAATAAATGTACCACGTCGTAGCATAAGAGGTATCATGATACTCTTCAGTAAAGATCAGAAACAGTCAGAACTGAAAAGTGAACTTTTCTTTAATCCATCCATTGAATCTGTTTCTATAACGATTGAGGGCATTGCAAATAAAATATACGCTAAGCAGATGTTACCAAGACAATTTTGGACAGAAACACGACGGTATTTTGCTGAAGATAAAAATTGGTGTGAAATTGACATGGATGAGGTCGATTATTTGAAGAATAAATTCTGTCTGTTTATTGATCTGCGTAGTTTTAAAGATATTGCATTTCATGGAAATGGTTTAAAAGTAGTTAACACAAGCATGGTATACAACTTTAAATCAGTGACGATGATGCTCGCGATGATAACATATATGTTTGGGTTTATATCATAAATGATGCAATGGTATCTGTTGAGAATAGTAAATTAAAGTCTATACTATTTATTGACTCCTGAGTTCAGAAAACAACGTAGTGTTCCCCTATCAGTTCGGAAGGGGGGGCTCGTAGGAATAAATAAAAAGTTATATCTATATACTTACATCAGCTAGAATGTACTCCGTATACTTACTGGTAGTCTGGTCATCGACTGACTGACAACACTGGGAAAAACCCCTTTATATAGACGTAGTTCGTGTTCCGTAGGGACTCAAACGTGCATGTCTATACATGTCGTGTCACTTTACAATATGTGTGTTTATAAATAGCCCTAATGGAATTTGTTGCTACATGCCACGGAGTTCCCCTTCGGAGTTATTTTCAGATCACCATCTGTCACCTCACCTCTTATTTATCCCAAATGACCACATAATTCCTACTACTATGCCATTCAAAAAGCAGACACGGTGAAGTGCCAGAAATAAAGATAACTGAATGCTCATGCATCGACATCAGTATGATAAGCGAGCTGCATGGTATCAGCTGATCAATACGATCATTATTATGTCGCTAGTAGTACAGCGTTCAATTGCAAACGATATCAGAAGAGTTCAACAATGTTATTCAAATGTTTAAATTTCATAAACAATTGTGTCTATAAAGTTAATTTTCGCTGCCTTCTTGAGAAGAGCTATTAACACAATTGGAACTATTTTTTGATTATAAGATGAACAGGAAATATGCTCTCTAAGAGAGGGTTTACTCAAAGCATTTAGTAATTATCAATTTTTCTAGTGAAAATATCAAAACTGTAATTATCGAATTAAATGTTAAAGTAGTCTAAAAAAAATTGTAGTATTTAAAGCCATCTGCTTTTCAAAAATTGTAAATTTATCCTTTTTGACAATTTTTTAAGGATATTTCATCTCATTGATACACATTCTTGAAAATGTCAAGATTAAAGGTCAAAACTTGATGATTGCTGTATTGTTTAGAGGACCTGGATGCATTTGAAGGTTTCGGGATCATATCTGATTGGTTCTTTACTATTTCAAAGTGCCTCTCTAGGCCAGTCCTTAAAACAATGTTTAGGGGTCATATCTAAGTGGTCCCTTAAAAAGATTAAGGGACACATCAGGGTGGTCCCCGAAAGTTTCAAGGACTCATGTGGGTGGTCCCTGAAAGTTTCAAGGTCACATTAGGATAGTCCTTGAAAGATTCAGGGACACCTCAGGTTGGTCCCTGAAAGTTTCAAGGACTCATCCGGGTGGTCCCTGAAAGTTTCAAGGTCACATCAGAGTGGTCTCTAAAAGATCCAGGGACATATCAGGGTGGTCCCTGAATGTTTCAAGGACTCGTCTTGGCGGTCTTTGAAAGTTTCACGGTCACATTAGGATAGTCATCGAAAGATTCAGGGACACCTCAATTGGTCCCTGAAAGATTCAAGGACTCATAGACTTAGTCATGTTCACGCTACGATCACAGTTGCTGACATCATTGTCGAGATCGGGAACAGCACTGTCACTCCACAAAGGACCTTGTTAACAGACATCAAATTCATTGGCGATATCCACTATTCTGTTGCTTTTCATATAGTCATATCATTAAATAACTGGGGTTATGGACGTCCTACATTCAGATCGGTAACCTTTCCCGACAAAGGTATTAGTGCAGTGGAAAAAATTAACTCGAACGTCGCGTCGTTTACACACTCTAATTGAAACAATGCAGAGTCTCACAACAATCTGACTCATGACCTTTATAATGTCAATTAGCAAGGACCATATTATTTGGTGTACGATTCGGTGTCTCGCTTAACGAGAAAAGCATCATTGACTACATCTCAAAATTAATCATGAAGACTGTAACATACAACCACAGTATTTTAAATGATGGGAAAACTTTACAGCATAAAAGAGCAACATGTACCTTACCCGGGACCTTACACAATCACGCGATGCGCCCTAGGTGTCCCTGTAGGTTAAAATGGAATATTCCATCATGAAATGATTGTTTGCAAATTGTTTACTGTTAAGACCAGTGTCACATCGGCTAGCGACAGCATACTTCAACAAGCGAGTACATTACCATTAATCGTCAAGACTGCTCGTCTAAATCGACTGAAGGTTCAGCCACTGCCCAGTTCATCACATTTATGCCAGGGAGAACATGCCTTGTAGATCTCGTCGCATGATAAATACGCAAAGACGTGTTTTGGCGCCGGCCGACCAGTCACACATCGGAGCCATGAGGACGCCAGGTTAAGCCATTACTACATAATCTTAACTTCGAGGTGCTGAATATTGATGATTATGTGCAGGAAGTCGGACCAAATCTTTCCAGTGATTCCTCTGCCTGTCAGCTTTACCAAGTAATGCTTGTGAATGCACAAGCTGATGAGCGAAGGTCACACCAGGATAGTCCTTGAAAGATTCAGGGTCACATCTGGGTGGTCCCTGAAAGTTTCAAGGACTCATCTGGGTGGTCCCTGAACGTTTCAAGGACTCATCTTGGTGGTCCCTGAAATTTTCAAGGTCACACCAGAATAGTCCTTGAAAGATTTAGGATCACATCTTGGTGGTCCCTAAAAGTTTCAGGGACTCATCTGGGTGGTCCCTGAAAGTTTCAAGGTCAAGTCAGTGTGGTCTCTAAAAGATTTAGGGTCTCCTCGGAGTGGTCCCTGAAAGCTGCAAAGACATCTCTGTACAGTCCCTAAAAATTCCAGACAAAAACTGTTGGTTCCTGCCATTAATATTTTAAGGTTTCAACAGACAGATGATATTGATTACATTTCTTTGCATCTACCAAAAAAAGTTCATTTTTAATAGAAGGGCTGAAATAGTTCAGTGATTTTGTAAAATTGTCCAGCATTAATTAGCACACTCACAAAAAAAGGGTAGTTTAATCAAATTTACCAGGTCTCATTTCCTTGTATATGAAATTAATAAATGTAGAAGACATTATCTTAACATCTACCAAATGATTTGAAAGAGATATCACCAAAAAAACATACACTACGGCAGAATTGATTTGGGTAGAGGCACAGAGAAACATATAGACAGAGAGGCAACACTTGCATGCCTTTTGTTCCATGGTCGTCTCGGTAGACTATTGGCTTTTCATATTAAATGAGCTTCAAAGGTGTTAAACTTTTTGGAGGCTTTGTTTGTGGTTGATAATTACACGAGATTATGCGAAAAATACGATGAGATGGCATCGTACTGCCAGTCGCGTAGCAACCATAGTTACTTTGTGAGCTCTCAGGCCAGAAACACTGCTTCACACCAATCAAAACATAACACGCCAGTAGTTTCATAAACATGTCCTTCCTTGACGCACGTGTAAAAGACGGTATGACTGACCGTAAACCATTGAGTAAAACCAGACAGTATCGATAAAAGACTTTCAAATTTGGTTCAAATACACTCATTATATATTCATAAAAATATGAGAGGAATTTTTAAAACGGTAAAACTCATTTTCCTGAAGCTCAAAACACTCCCGTTTTCGCCAGCACGTCAATTCTGCTCAGCACCACACGACAACAACAACACAAACTTTGCCGAACATACTTTCGCTTAACAATTGGCGAAAATCCGAAAATTACCGAAGGATTCATGGTCGGCACTCTTCGGAAAAGAGAGGCGAGAGCAACCTGAGGCGAGGCGAACATGGATGGGTTACGTAACCGCTTCACGCCTTAAACAATACCCGTTGCCACTCTATCTATCTTTCTCTATGGTAGAGATAAGACCATTTTCCCATCGAAAATTTAAAATTTTATCATGCATCGTTTGGTGAGAATAGTAAATGCCTACAAATCAACCTTGAAAAGGAATTTGTATTTTGACTAAAACCTAAACAAAATTGACAAATCAGTTACATTTAATGGGTTCTCCTTTCCTGAGCATGCAAAAAGCTAGACAAAAATGTAAAATTTGTTCAAGATGTATTCGATGATTGTGCAATTATCAATTATTAATGCAATTTGACCCGCCTTCACACAAAAATACTGTTAGATTGATGATTGCTTAGTAGATTATAACAAACTGCTCAAGATCTTATAATCACAAAATAGTTCCGATTGTGTTTATTTTATTTTGGCGAGCGTCAAAACTCGACGTAACGGGTGTTTGAAAGGTTCAGTTGACCAACATACTGGAGGGTGTCCGTCGTGATGTCGAGAACAAGGCAAGGTGAAACCACGGACAAGGAGAAAAAACTGTGGATGAAAATTGTCTCCGATTACAGTCAGTGCATTCGAACTAGGTGGCCGAGATGTTAGATCAACGGAGAGTCCACGGTTGTCATGATTGTTGGCAGTAGCTGACCTTGGACCAAGACTTTGAATGGCTTCGTAGTAATTTCTGCAGACTCTTCCGGTCAAGTTGGTGATAGCTGCCATTGTTGGCTCGTTTATGGCTGGTTCGAAAGCCTTTTATGCTTGCATCGTTTACCTGGCCACAGCCATACATAATATGCCACGTGTCAAATCCAGTATCGTCTAGGAGTTTGAAAGCGTAGCGAGTTTCTGTTTCACCTATACTGCAACGAAGCGAACCATGTTGTGACCACGTAGTAGTAGTACTGCATACCTGCGTATCGGACGGGGACTGCATGCTGAGTGCAAGCCAGACAGAGCAGACAACGAGTGCATTTGGTAGGTACCATTGCACTTCTTGACCGGTCATATTCAAGTAAAACAAAACTTACCTTTCATTTATATTTTACATTCATTTATTTTTATTATAGACAATCTACTTTTTAAGTTATAATAACTGGTAGATAATGGGAAGCTCTTAAAAGCACAGTCCAGTGGTGAATGCGACATAACTCATCAATATTGCATGGATATAAAGGGTGAATCTATAATATACCGCAATGACATAATTATGTAACAAGAGTATATTCGACGATCTGGTTTGGTAAATAAAAATTAGATCGACAACTGAATTTTTAGGAAAACAATTTTTAAAAAAGGGACATACCTGTCTTGCAAGTTAAACCCTGTATTTTCTGCGAATGATACCAAAATGCAAGCAAAGTCGAACGAAATCTATGTCTGATGGTCTATAACGTGTATAAGGACGAGTCATAGACTTTTTTTACTGCAAATCTGTACCTTAGAAATATCGACAGATAAGGACTTTTCATTGTAGAAACAGACAAGTAAATTTCAATGTTGGTATAAGCAAGGACCCGCTACTACCTCCAAGCAGGGTCGTGGCCGCCCTCCAACTTCAAGCTATAGCAGTGTATATGGTACGTACGTACAGTGCGCAGCACATGAAGCTTACAGTCTGTGTCCGGTCATCGATAACAAAATCTTGCCTTCTGTCATGACATGGATTGATGTGAAGGCTTTTGTCCATGTTTTCACGTTAGACTTATATTGCCGAGCACAATTTGACGTTTAGGATTGCACCCCATCCCAACTGCTGTACGAAAATCCAATACGCTACTTCGCCAAAGTCCAACACGTCCTGTATCTAGCCAGCTATGAGCAGCCGACATGTTTACACCCTCAGGTCACGGTTCATTAAAGGTCTGGTGAAATGCCCATGTTGCAAAATCACAGAAATACAGTTGATGGTCTATAAAACAGTTACATTCATTTCTTTTTTCGTTTAGCGCGCGTGATTATGAAATATGGCAAAAGAAAAATGCAATGTGGGCGTGTCCCCCGAGCCTCTCCAGTCGACTTTTTTCGGCTTTCCGAAGTTTGCCCGACGCCGTATCTCATAACGGGAAGAAAAGTAATTCACACCTCCGTAAGCTCCCTACGGGGGGTAACTTCTAGAGTTTCCGCTTACATGATCAGGACAGTGTCCTCCTTCACTATGGGAGAACGTTGTTCTTTTGGTGGCTGTCACAGTGGCAAGAACATGAACGGCTCAACTGTAAACTTTTTCAAGTTACCGTCAAGTGTTGAGTGTTTGAACCATAATGTGCTTGTCTCTGCTGGTTCGTACGATCGGCCACGGTCCCTCGGCTGAGCCTGCCTCGCTACTCGCTACACAGAAGGTTGGGATCGCAATGCAAATCAGCTGCATGAACAGCAACACTGAATGTTGAGACTACCATTAAAGCGAACAACAACACGGAACGTTTAGATCGCGATACAAATCGTGGAGGTAGAGTCCTCCATGATACAAATCGACAGCAACACGGAACGCGTCGTTGGGACGGCAATTAAATTGAAGAACAACGGGGAATGCCGGACCACGAGGACCGCGATGCAAATCGACCGCAACATGGAATGTTGAAGACCGTGAATGCACAACACAGAACATCTAGACCCCAATGTAAATCAACTGCAACACCGAACCTTGTTGTCTCGATTAAAATGCGTATGTCTGCTATGTATAGCAAAAGTTTCAATTCTCGCGAGCGAGCGTTCCTATGCCCTGCTGTACACTAGACAAAATGACGTCAAATTTATCGCGAGGGCTCGATTGCGTGTGTGTAAGTTTCACTTCTCGCGAGAGCTATTTATGCATGCTGTACACCACTAGACTAAATGACGTCAAATCTCTCGCGAGACTTGGCTCGATTGCAAATACGTACGACGGAAAGAACGCAATGATATACGGAAGTAGACACAGTTTTTGGGAATCGCCGAGAGAGAAGCGCAGATTAAACAAAAGACTAAAAAACCCACGTGTTTCTTTGTTTTACCATATTTTTTAAACAAAAATCAGTGTCGCCGCTGTGGCAAATTAGGATCGATTTTTTTTTTCGCCACTTCGGATTTCGATTCGCATTGGCGAACGTGGCAAATGGGCAGCGCGAACAGTGTTTTTGTTGCGGATACCGGGCAGAGATAAGGCGGCGTTGGACCGCTATTCGATGTAAATGAACACACCAGTGACGTCACAGACGGCCAACCATTATCCCCGCTATGGGCGTGACCTGAGTGTTGCAAAATGACCCCATGAAAGCCGCGCCATAGAAATATCAAAAAAATTAACACTTGCGCGTACTTTTAGGTTGCAATTCTGTTGCGAGTGTAATAGTATTGACCCCCTGGAAGATATTCAGTCACACGAACGGGACCATTTCACCAGACCTTTAAGTTCAGCTCGCGCATTCATATTAAATCTTCGTGCTGAAAGAAATTTTACTCTCTTTAGAGACTTTCTGTGATAAAAATAACCTTTTCATATAACGTATAATTAAGTAATATATCAAGTATGAAACATAACCGATTGGTGCAGATGTAGAGTCAATTCCAGCGTTTCAAAACGGGACTAAATTATCAATACCGTAATGATTAATAGATCGCACTTCCGTAAACGTCATGAGGCTTGATCGGCGCGAAGTTAGATTTTGGTACCATCGGCTGAGTACTTGTTGTCAGGGTGTTATCTAGTGGATAACTTTGTGATCTTTCTGTGGAATCGCCAGCCAAATGATATCATAGTGTTGGTAAAAACGTGTATTCAGTACCAGAGATAGACGGAGTTCTAAATTTGTGAACGCGAACAGCAGTAAAGATGCCGACTATATTTTCTAAGTACTATGTACACACAGCCTGGCGGAGATAAGAGACCGGCAACTGGGAATCGTCCAGCGTCTGCGAGCCGTTCACAAATGTAAGTCAATGTACTGTCCATCTGTACATCGTGATTATGTTCTGTAGTCCTTGTATTGCCATGTTAACCTTTAGATAAATTTCCGTTGAATACTTATTCATGCTGAATTCACTTTCGTTTCACAACAGTTACTTACAGTAAGTGTAGAGATTTTTGTAGATTGTCACCTGTCGCCGTCATGTATGCAAACAACATACGGCGAGCTGTCCGCTATTGGAAATTTTGATCATTATTAATTTAATAACGATCATAAATATTTATGCATTTTTTGCTTAAATTTTTTGTGTCTCATTTTAAATAATTATTGATTTCTTTCATCAAATTGCGATGTTTACAATGTTTGGTCAAACGGTACAGACTTATACTCTTCCTGAACGATTTGTATTTTTCAGACTGTATTGCTGGTACTCTATAAAGGGACAAGAAATTCAGAGACCAGAAAGCCAAATCGCAGCCTTTAACAGTTATGTCAACGTTACATGAAACTTCTGGAGTCAAAAGAAAATCTCTTGAAGACACTTATGTGGCATGAAAGAATATGGCATATAAAATAAAAGAAACTACAGAAACAACCTCTTCTGCTTCATATCTGGAAATTTTGCTTGAATTTGACTCTAATGGTCAACTTTCTACTAGGCTGTATGACAAGAGAGATGATTTCAACTTTAGTATAATCAATTTTCCACACCTCATAAGTAATATTTTAAATTGCTGTGCAGATATGAGTACTCAAATTTTGAAATTATGTCAGTGTGCATCGTTCGCTTTACAAAGAATTGGTCGTATTAGAAATGTTTTAGATCGCACAAACACTGAAAGACTTGTGCATGCTTTTGTAACATCACGTCTCGATTACTGCAACAGCTTGCTGTTCGGTATCGAAGACAAATACCTCTGTAAACTTCAGTTACTTCAAATTCTGCTGCTCGTCTAGTTACACGCACAAAAATGCATGAACACATCACACCATGAGACGTGAGCTTCACTGGTTGCCTATCCATGGTAGAATTATTTTCAAATTATTCTTTTTGTGTATAAAATTTGCATGATCAAGCACCTGCTTATCTTTCTGATCTTATCACAGTTCACGTTCCTAAGCGGTTTACACGCTCAGCGTTCCCACCAATTTTGGAGCCGGTAAACTGGGAACAGAAACATTTTGGTTACCGTTCTTTTTCTAATGCTGCTCCCACGTTATGGAATGCCTTACCAAAAGAAATTAGATTGTCACCATCTGTTGCCTCTTTTAAAACATCTCTGAAAACATATCTCTTCAGAAAGTACTATAATGATTAAGTCATCGTTTTGATGTTCGTATCATGTTGCATTGTAGAGTTTGTATTTTTAACGGAGTATTTTAATGTACTTGTTGTATTTTAACCAGAGCATTTTTAGGGTACTTTTATTATTATTGTATTTTCATCTTGTATTTTATTGTAAGCGGTTTGATATTTTATTGATGGAAATCGCTTTTTTAAATTAGAAAAATACATTATTATTATTTTATTATTATTATTATTATTATTATTATTATTATTATTATTAGTAGTAGTAGTAGTAGGTAGTAGTATATTCCACTCTCACCAGCTTATGGGGTATACATTTCCCAGCTCATTCGATATGCTAGAGCATGCAGTTCATATGGTGATTTTGTAGAGAGACATGTCATGGACATCGGCCAGTCTACACTACTGATTTACAACTTCTGAACTGAACATATTATATTTTTAGAAAAGATAAAATGTTGGAACTTATGGTACAATACAAGAAATTTTGCTGTCACTTAATTGTGTTGCTCCTTTGGTTTTCAGTATCTCTCGTCTATTTAATAATTTATTTAGTTTTCTTACTGTTGCTGAAATTGGTAACAATGTATTCCAGAGCTGACTGCTGTTGAATTATGCCAACTTATGAAGGAAAGTTGCAAGTTTAGTTTGCACCAAATGTGTAGTAACATGCAAAATAATTTGCTGCATGGAGTTTGCGGCAAATTTTCAGTAACATTCAACTTAATTTGCCGCAAATTTGCTGCAAGGAGTGTGCCGCAAATATGCTGCAAAGAGTTTGCAGCAAGGTTGCTGCAAGGAGTTTGCTGCATACTTGCAGCAAGTTCACGAGAAACCCAATTTGCATGAACCACCCGCATATTTTTCAGCAAATAATTTGCTGCAAAATACTGCAAAGCTTGCGGCAAATTTGCAGTAACAGTTTGCGAGAGGCCTAAAATATCGGTAAGGGTGCGCATTTAAAAGCAGCGAAAGTATGGAATAAACCATGTTATACACAAAACGACAAATGTTGCACATTATCGATAATAATGTCTCACTGTACAATTTATCAATTTTTGTGAGTCCTCCCACATGCACTCGTCGTCTGCTCTGTCTGGCTCGCGCTCAGCATGTAGTTACCGTGGCCATCCATGTGCTGCATGCAGTACACTTCACCACTACTACATGTAGTACTACGTTGTTTACACTGCATGGCTCACTTCGTTGATGTACAGGTGAAACAGAACTCATTACGCTTGAAAACTCCTAGACGATATTGGGTTTGACACATGGCATATTATGTATGTCAGTGGCATTATAAACGATGCAAGCGTGAAAGGATACTCGAACCAGCCATAAATGGACCAACAACGGCAACTGTCATCAACCTTGACCGGGAATTACTACGGTGCCATTCAAAGTCTCGGTCCAAGGTCAGCTACTACGAACAATCATGACGACCGTGGACTCTCCGTTGATCTAACATCTCGGCCACCTTATGCTGATGCGCTGACTGTAATCGGAGACAACTTTCATTCATCTTTTTGTTTTCCTTGTCTGTGGTTTCACCTTGCCATGTTCTCGACATCCCAACAAAACCATCCACTGTATGTTTGTCCATTGTACCTTTCAAGCACCCGCTTACGTCAGGTTTTCCTGTTCGCCGAAATAAAATAGCTCTTCTCAAGGAGCCAGCGAAAATAAAATTTATAGAAACAATTATTTATGAAATTTGAATATTTGAATAACGTTGTTGAACTCTGTTGATATCGTTTGCAAAGAATGCTGTACTAGAAGCGACATAATAATGATCGTATTGGTCAGTTGATACCATACAGTTGGCTGATCATGCTGGAGTCGATGCATGAGCATTCCGTTTTCTTTTATGTCTAGCATTTCACCGTGTCAGATTTTTGAATGGCATGATATTGAAAGGTGATGTTTCAAGTTCGATAGACGGTA
This sequence comes from Ptychodera flava, assembly GCF_041260155.1. NCBI lineage: Eukaryota > Metazoa > Hemichordata > Enteropneusta > Ptychoderidae > Ptychodera > Ptychodera flava. The sequence goes on along the minus strand of NC_091937.1, from coordinate 27,899,165 downwards.
GGCATGCAATTAATTTTCACTTCCTTGGAAAATACATCGTTTTTTATTTCCAAATTGAACCGTTAAAACTGCTGCTTATTTTTTGTGTTGAACGTGCGTGTTCAGTGCAGTGCAGTGTGGAGTGCGTGTAAATGTATACAGTATACAGATTCAGGGCCGATCATGCCGGACGACGCTCACTGGCTTCAAACTCAGTTTAAATTTCCTTTTTTATTCGTTTTCTACATCTAGAAATTCACTGGCATTGCCAAAACTATAAAATAATAGCAATAATGTACCCCCTCCAGGCCAATAATGGACTCAAGCAAACTTTGCACTCCATAATGTACTTGGCTTCGCCGCGTACGTAATGTCTTGCAAGTTTGCTTTCGTCCTTTATGGGGCGGGAGGGGTTATGTCATTGCTTAAAGGGCCATTATTTGTAACTTTTGACCATTTTTTACCTCGGAAAATTCCATGTTGGAGGCTCATATTTGTTACAAAATGTTTTTACGAAGAACAAACAACATGATTAGTGATGTTATAGCCACATAAAACTGTGCTAATTTTTGTTCAAACGTGTTGCCCTTCCGAGCTCGTTTGTTGGTGTCTGGCATGCTCAGCGTGCTGGGGAGAACGCAGATATGGTGACGCCGCGATCACGCCAGATGTACAAGTTCACGTTTATTGCGGGATCAAAACAACATTGCGTCGAGGATTGCCAGACATCTGGCTACGCATAGTGCTCGGACAATGGACTATGACGTAAGTGCCGGGCATAAGTAATGAATATTTATTTTGAAATTGCTGTAAATGGCTCGCGCAGGTGCAGAAGAATGCCTACGTTGCAATCCGCGTGTCAACAGAGTTTGTATTTCTGTCCGGACAAAAATTGAAATTTTCGTTGTAAAATCACATGTTATTTAGTTGTTGGGCACGTAATGTTTCCGAATAATATGCGATTCTCTGTTATTTGACAGGCTATGCAACATGAGCCAGTGATCATTTCAATCAAAACTAACGGAAAAATCGCCAGAAGATACAGCTAATGGAACTTTAAATAACCGATTTATCATATACCAATGCCCAGAATTTCACTAATGCTTGCAAAAAACCTTACATGTTGAGGCTTTACTTTACGCCGTGTGCATAAATATCGAAATATTTGTGTGAACAGATTTCATTCATAAACTTTAGCAGTCAACATCACGCACGACATCGCTGCGAGTCCTCCGTATCTCAATGCACCCCAAGAAGAAAGACACCGGGATTAAAAATTATCGTAATGGCCATAACCTTTAAAGGCGCAATACGCTGTTACAATTGTAACCGATCAAAACATGTCCTTTGCTTTAACTCTCTCCTGATTTCGATCGCGCTCGATCGTCGTACAGCACGGAGATGGGCCGCCATTTTTAGCTCACGTGTGTAAACACGTGGGCTAATGTCATAGCGATGTCTGTCTGTCTGTCCGTGTGTGTGTGTTCGTAAGTGTGTGTGTGTGTGTGTCTGACTGTCTGTCCGTTTACACGATAACTCAAAAACGCCTCAACGTATTCGGGTCAGATTTAGTACACAGGTACCATATGCTATATGCAAGAATTGATAAGATTTTGGTTAGTGTGGCTTGCACATTAATGAAGTTATGCAATATTGTTTCTTCCGTATAATGGTTTCTCTATGGAGAAGGTAATGACAGTGTAGACATATCAAGAAATACTGCACAAAATTTCATGAAACTTTTCACAGATGACAATCTCAGAACATAATGATGATACTGTGAGTGTCATGTCAATTATCTTCTCATTTGCATATTTAATGAACTTCTGTTATTAGTGAGATAACTCTGAAATTCCTGCACCAAACTTGATGATACTTGCAACAAATATTGATCTGATATATATCTAATTATACTTAGAAGCATTGGGCAGTGTCAAGTTAATAAATAGCTCATTTGCATATTTTATGAAGTTTTGTAATTAGTCATATAACTCCGATATAACTTCACCAAATGTGATGAAATCTGCTGCAGATACTGATATGACTGATATCTAACTGTAGTGTAAAGCATTTAGTTGTGTGGAATATATTAAGGGTTCATTTGCATCTTTAATGAACTTTGTAATTAGGTATATAACTCTGAAATTACGTCACCCAAGTCTGTAAAATTGGGTACACATATTGTTTTGATAAATATCTAATTGTACTGAGAAGCATTTGGCAGTGTCAAGTTAACAAATAGGTCATTTGCATATGTTATGAAGTTTTTTAATTAGTGATATAACTCCAAATGTGATGATATCTGCTGCAGATACTGATCTGACAGATATCTAATTGTGGTGTAGAGCATTTAGTTGTGTGAAATTAATTAAGGGGTCATTTGCATATTTAATGAACTTTGTAATTAGGGATATTACTCCAAAATTACAGCGTTAAATTTGATGAAACTTGCTACAGATGTTGATCTGATAAATATCCAATTGTACTGAGAAGCATTTAGCACTGGCAAGTTAACAAATAGGTCATTTGCATATTTCATGAAGTTTTATAATTAGTCATATAACTCCGAAATAACTGCATCAAATGTGATGAAAACTGCTGCATATACTGATCCGACAGATATCTAACTGTGTTGTAAGGCATTTGGTAGTGTAAAGTTAATTAAGGGTTCATTTGCATATGTAATAAACTTTGTAATAGGTATATAACTCTGAAATTACGGCACTAAATTTTGTGAAACATGCTACAGATGCTACATATAGTGATAACATATATCGTATTGTTCTGTGAAGCGTACTACTATTAATGAACCTGTTGTAAACACGTGAGCATATTCAGTTCATATCTGGTGTTTGTTTAAACTGAGAGTCGCCATGTCAACAGGTGTCGCGCGCGTGACATCGCTCTCACGCCACGTCCTCGCTACCAGGTCGGAAGTGGACCGTGCGGTGCAAACGGCAGAATGTTTGCTAGAGCTTGTCTAAAATACAAGAACTTTAAAAGAAATACCATGGTAAAACATTAAAGACTCGACATATTATTTCCGTATTTAGCAAACCGAAATATCCGTGTTTGTGAAAGCCCTTCAAACTTTTACATGAGCAACATCGTCTCGCAGGCGGAGAGCGGCAGCCATTGTGTTTGTTTACGTTTTTTACATCAAATTGCTAATGTAATTCGGAATACTCAAAAACCGATGACGTTTATCGTGCATATCTCGGCGTTTACCATGAAATATCGCTGCTGATATGTTATGGTAAACGTCTCTAGGATGAGGCGATATGGGCATTGTATATGATAATAATTAAACATTACTATTCACATCTAACATGTTACAAAACTGAATTCTTTGTTATTATATTACTTTTGATGTGGACAGCATTATTTGTTTTCAAGGCTAATAATTAGTGTTGAAAATACACTGTAGACATAAATGTACTTTTCCGAGCAAAAACAATGGTATGTGTATACAGATACAGTTTTTACAGCTCTGTGGCACTTTGTTTCACTGTTAAAGATTACCGCTAGGGTAAAACTACTAGTGAAGGCAAATAAGAAGCATCATTGCCACCACAGCAAGATATAACTCGTAAAATAGGGTCGATGGAAGAATAAAACTAAATAGGATTACCCAAAGAGAAATAAAATGTAAACATAAACCTTGTACATGCACTGTTGTACCTTTAGTTTTCCAAGCCCTGTACCACATGACCTTCGCTGACGATTTTTGAAGAAATCTGTGGACCTGCTGAATGTGCACTCCTCTAATATTTCAAGTTACTCTTCTGTGCGCCGTCTGTGAACAAAATACTCTTCACTTGAATTATGGTTGTTGTCAAACTCGCTGTGCTGGTCGTCAGATGAAATGATACGTTTCAAAATTTGTGAACACATCCACTGTCCCTCCACGCTATTGTTGAAACTTGCGAAGGAGTGGACTATCTTTTACCATGTGCATTGCACTGGCGTTCGCTGTTGATGTGCAGCTGTAGCTTCCTCTCTTAGTGTTGTGTGGTGTTGTCTCAGACGAAGCAAGTGTTGGTAGTGGCGTTGTCTTTGACGAAGAAATTGTTGGTAGTGGTGTTGTCTTGACGAAGACATTAACCCGTATCGGTCATAAAATCTACAGCGACTTCGAAAATGTTAGCATATTCTCGATAAGCATTTTATCAAGATGCGGCAAGTGTTTGATCTTTTCTCCTGATCGATCTTTAGCAATATATCGGCATATGATTACGCTTTCTTGTGTAGATCATCTTTATTGGATTTCGCCTTTCATGTTTGTCGGCAGACCATGGATTTTTGTTCGCTCTAGATTGCAAATATCTGACAATGTTTTTCGTTCTTATATCTCTTCTCATGATTACAGTAAACGTAAGATTAAACTGACAAGCCCTGTTTTTGATTAAAGGTTTATAATGAAACGCACACCGACAGTTTTGTGTAATACTTTGCCTCACCATTAACAAAATGGCGTCAACTGACGATAGGCGTTCGTGCAGTGAACAATCCAAATATTCACGATTTCTCGTCTAGAAGACTTATCAAATCGGTCAAAATGAGACCTATTTATCTTGTTTAAGGTACGTGCAAATTATCTTGTCGATTTAATAACTAAAAATCAAAGTAACGAAGGATTAATACTGCAGACAACCAGAACCATTTTGTTTTTCTGTAACCCTCGAGTCGACGCTCGATACCTTGGCAATGGTTTCTTTTTTGTTTGCGGTGGCTTTCGTACTGATTTGTATTTACTGTAAATTTTCTTGATATCGGGATGTGTGACACTATACTAACGTCCTTATATTTGTGGTTTAACATATCCATTGGCGGGAATTTTGCGTAGAAACACTGTTTTGATTCAAGCCCCATGAAAGACTTTCTTGTGTGTCATAATGAAGCCCTGCATGTGCTTGTTCTGTAATATAAGTCTCCAGGTGTTACGTCAATACCGCTAGAAAGGCAAAAATTGACATTCGACAATGGGCATATTTTGACAATCCGTCACGTCCTCGAAAACCGCTCTTGCGTCCGTACTCTTTTTCGCAGACATTTGAAGGTCGTTTCCTTTCAAAGCTACATTCGGAACATCGTCGACCTCCCAATCGATCTTTTGTCATCAAAAGAAATGAAATCGTCGACGTTTACCGATGATAGTGACTACAAATGAAGTCTTAACAAGTGCAACTACAAAAGCGTAAACACGAAGGCAGCCAGTCAAGTGACGCATGCACATTGTCGCGAAGTTTATTGCATATCTGGTAAAAAGTAATCGTTTCTGCTAATGTTAGACCAAGTAGTGATAATCCCTGTAGGCTACATTCACAAACATCTTCGGAGGGCTGGATGGGTGGGTTTTAAAATTTCATGGGGATTTGAAGAAATTTACAACATGTCAGGAGGGGATCAGAAAAAAATTAACATGGCAAGTGGGGCCTTGAAAATCTATTGAATGTCAATTTTTTTTCAAATTCCTCCTTTCACTTTCATGTCCTGCCAATTCTATTTTCGAGGCGCCGTTTGTGCGTAACTTTTAGGGTATAATTTATTGATGATCCAAGTAGCCAACTCGAGGCAACAGATTTACGGTGGAATTTGATTGAGTGTCCGGTTTGCCTTGCAGAGCTCGACGAGTCTACATGTTGCTCATCATTAGAAACGTAAACATTTGCAACAGATTGAGTCTTTGGTGTTAGATTACAGCACGCGGAAAACGTTTCAGATATACTGGCCAGTCTACAGTCACGACTGTCATTTCAGCATGCCACTCACAATAAGCTTTACTTTAATTTTGGAAATACAATTGCGACGAACCTCACTGGCATATTTTTCGAGTGCTGGATCTTTATCTCTAAGAAAGTCCCAACATCAACCGGACTGACTCTTGGCGTTCAGTTTAACATTGCTTCAGCAAAGTGAAGAAAATTCTGCAGGCAGAGAGACACTGTACAATAAATTACCCACAATCTTGTTTAATTTGTACCGACGACGCCAGTTTTCATATAACTTTGTTCAGTTCTGCAGAAAACAATAATGTGAAGTCTCAAAAATTGATGAATTATATTTATTAAAAGTACTTTGAAATATTGTTGTGTAATTTTCAAAGAAACCGTTAAATAACCATTAAAGTCACATTCTGCAGGTTCTACAAATGCCAGAGTTTTGGGAAGCAACTGAAGGGATCATTCTCTGATTTAAAAAGTTAGCATTCAAATTTCTTTTGTCTTTTCTATTTGCAAAAAAAAACAATATCCTTTGTTTCATAAAACAGGTGAAACTAATCTCCCTACTTCCCATGACTTTATTCTTTACGGCTAAGGAACCAATTTGAGAAAAATTTACAAAATGCTATCTTCTCTCAATCAAGCACAACCTTTTTAATCCTTAAAATGGGAATTGAGCAGAAAGGTGTACTTAAAAGTACGTTTTCAGAAATTTTACAACTGGTCCAGGAATTTGTCTACACATGAGTGACATAGTATACCTCACGGGGGATCTACGTTGGTACAAATCATGATGTATTATGGGAAATATGTAGTATTTATATATATTGTTATCTTTGTTTGCGCTAAAGGCCACCGGCCCTTTGTGCCATACAAAATACCACACAAATAATACAGTCAAAGGTCAACACTTAGAAGAAGAAAAAATTCCGACAAGCAAAACAATTGTCACAATATCTTAGGAGTTTTCACTCCGTTTCTCGAATGCATAAAACAAAAATCTGCATAAATTTCTGATAATATCAGAATTATGTAATAATTGTATAAATTTATCGGTATTTGGAAAAATGTAATAGCAACAGGGTATGTATTTTATCCTGAGTTCTGTGTACATAGGAAAAACTAGCAGGAAATGAAATTCGTTTTCAATTGACACTTTATCACAAATACAAACTCTATGTTCTTTGGCGAGACCCTCGTGTCGCCCTCTTTCAATATTCAATGAATGTGACGATATACGAAAGGATGTAAATACATTTTTAAAGACTGGTTTCATGGAAATGTGAAAATAATTTTCTAAAACAAGCGAATTCTTAATAATGTATAAGTAGCTAATCTGTTGTAACTATTTATCTGATCATGCCAATTCTGAACATCAGTATTTCTGCAACGTTGTCTAAGCTGAGATAAAAATACAACTTCATTTCATACTTTCTGTCTGAGCCAACTTTCTGCAAACCCATATGAAAAAAGAATACATTTTAAACTTGTTGCCCAGCATCTTTTATTTCGTTCTGCCATTTTAAACTGCTCTTGGTAGGCATGAATAACATATCTATTACGATTCATTTTTAATATACGAAACCAGTACTTAACCATCTGGAATAATCTCATTGATCTCAGCGTTGGTCTTCCAAGTTCCCCTCTCACTGCAGCATATATCACACATTTCTTTTGTCTAATTAGCTGTTTACAAAATTTAACATGTACCTTTTCAATATTATAACCTTCTATATCCCCCAAATCTCGCTTCCATAGTGTAAAATAGGGAGGATTTTTAAATCAAAGATTTTTAAACATATCTGAATAGCTTCAATCTTTAAAAATGTATTTTTGAATTCAACATAAATAGTGCTTTCGTAGCTTGGTCAGCCAAGACCTCTTGCGCTTTACTCCAGAGACCACTTAATGAAAATACAACACCAAATATTTGAAATAAGATACGACTGATATTTGTTTCCCTTCATAAAACCATCGTTCATACTTGCGTAGTGGTCCACCCTTTCTAAATACAACAATATTTATTTTTATGAATTTTGTACAATTTAACTGGAGTTGGTTGAGAAGTCTTTGTAATTTAATAGCACTCTCTGCAATGAGTATTAAGTCATCTGCAAATAAAATGTAGAAAAGCTTAACCATACCAAGAGAGCATCCACCTATCCATGAATCTTTCTTGAACTCGTCGTATATGTCATTAATGAAAAACCAAAACAGAAAAGGTGAGAGAATACAGCCTGTCTTACTCCATTCGGACAGTTAAAGAACTCTGTCAATCCATCATGGCTCAATACACATGATTTCACTGTATCATATATTGACACAAGTGTCTTAAACATTTTACCCCGAAGTCCTGCTTTCCCCAATTTATAAAACATTTCAGTTAAAAAAATTCATTCTATCAAAGGCCTTTTCAAAATCTATGAACGCACAATAAAATCTCCCTTTTCTGACATTTATATACTTTTGAATAAGAGTATGCAAAATGAAAATATTTTCAATTGTACTGTAACCTTTTCTAAAGCCAGCTTGTTCTTCTCTCAAAGGAGCAACGTTTTCTTCCCAAAACCGAAGTCTGTTATAGAGAATACGTGTGTAGTTTTTACTAATGATGGGTAGTAATGTGATGCCTCTGTAGTTTTTTTTGCTTTTGACTTATCACCTTTTTTAAAGATCGGAAATATGTAGTATTGTGAAAGATACTACCGTCTTCTCTGTGCTAACTTATCTGTTGCAGTAAGTGATACCGTCGAGAAATTACGTGCCAAAATACAGTGAAATATAATATTTTTAGTATGAATCCGGCAATCTGATTGGCTGGAGCTGGGTTTATATCTTCATCAAGAGGCCTGTGCACCGCATAACATTTTTGAGATCTCGCAAATTTTGAATGGCAGCTTGAGAGCTCAACGCGCCATAACGTCGAACAAGTCACATGGTTTGAGATTGATTTTGGTTGTTAAATTTTAGTCTCGACGAACCAACAAATGAAGAGTTTGTGTAAGCAGCGGAGGCTATGTAACAACAACATAATTTTCAAAAGTTTTTTGAGCGTTTTTTCAAGAAAAATTCCTCAAGTTCGATGTCTCACCGCGATATCGATACCTCCCGTTACCATATTTTATGGAATCAACTGTGCATGCGCGCGTTCTGAAACGTTCTTTTTAGAGTTTCTTTGAGGCTGGGCGCTCCTGAACTCTCGTTCCAACTTCGCCCTAAATAACGACATTGCCACTTGTTTTTAACTTTGGCAAATTATAGTAAGGTTATAAACGGTGTGCCTGGGTGTTTGGTTGCGGATATATGACCTCTGGGGTGACAATTAGCATATTTTGGTGAAATAATCACCTCGCTTCGCTCGGTTATTGTATCTCGCCAAATATGCTAACTTTCACCAAGAGGTCTTATATCCGCTACCAAATACCCTCGCTTGCTGTTTATAACCTTTAATTATTTCAGAAAAAAATGGGTATGTTATTAAATGGCAAAAAATGTACTCTGTTGATTGATAGTTGTACTTGCATGAGTAAAATCAACACTTTTCTTCTAGTCTATTTTGTAGCTGTGTCATGTCTTTGAGAGAAGTGTCAATGAAGAAGTGAGTCAGTGAGTGGGGCAGCTATTGTGGTAAACTTCGGCACAAATTTTCTGTAATAGCCCACCAAACCTAGAAATGGCTTCACTTCTATCAGTCTCAGGACATTTTGCCTCTAAAATTGCCTGTGTTATATCAGACATGATAGTTAGCAATCCTCTACCTCAGACATGACCATCAATTTATTATTATTATTATTATACTTTATTGTCCTAAAAAGGATAATCACCTTACAGCTCAGAGGATAAAAATAACGACCTGACAGACAAAAAAACAAAAACAAAACAAAACACAAACTAAGTCAGAAAAAAAATACACTTCAGAGATTGAGTCTCTTAATGGCTGTTGGGACAAAGCTCTTTCTGTACCTTAATTTGTTACACTTCAAGCAGCGAAATCTCCTTCCTGAAGGCAATAATTCAAAAGAGGAATACAAAGGATGGTTTACGTCAGCAGTGATTGATCGTGCTTTGCGCAGTATTGCACTATCCGTGAGCACTGAAAGGGACGGAGTGGGTCTACCAATTATCTTAGCAGCAGTTTGCGAGATTTTTAACAACTTATTGCGATTTACGGTAGAGAGCAATGAAAAGTAGCAGATATTGCAATAAGTCAGAAGTGGTTCAATAATACTCCGATATAGTAAGAGTAACAGATGTGAATCCACATCAAAGGAACGCAGCCTCCTAAGCACGTGCAACCTCTGCTGACATTTCTTTAGAAGGGCTGTTGTATGATGACTAAATGAAAGTTTGCTGTCGAGAATTACGCCAAGGTACTTGAAAAGGTCACTTGTTCAACAGGTTCTCCATCAATACAAATCGGGTCATTTTGGTCAGGAACCTGACGAAAGTCGATTGTAAGCTCTTTCGTCTTTGATACATTTAGCTCTAGGAAATTCGAGCTACACCAATCAGAAAAATATTGAACAGAATTTATGTAATCAATTTTCGAGTTTAAGTCACTAAGGAGAGCAAGTACAGCTGCATCATCTGAAAATTTGAAAAATGGGCTACTTGGAGAACTACTTTGGCAATCATTTGTATACAAAATAAACAAGAACGGACTTAAAACACATCCTTGTGGGGCACCAGTGTTTGTAGAAATCATCGTGGATTTGGACTGTCCAACCCTTACACACTGTGGTCTGTCAGTTAGGAAATTATAAACCCAATGAATAATTGAAGATGGAACATTGAACTTCATTAATTTATCTATCATAATATGTCGCTGAATAGTGTTAAAAGCAGAACTGAAATCAATGAATAGAATCTTGGCATAGTTACCAGCTTTATCAAGATGTTCTAACAATCTATGGAGAAGGCAAGCGACTGCGTCATCTGTACCTCTTTTACGTTGATATGCAAACTGATTTGGGTCCAGTTTTGATTGAACGTGGGGGAGGAGATTTGACAGGATCAACCTTTCAAAACATTTCATAATGAGAGATGTGAGGGCTACTGGTCTATAGTGATTTAATTCAGAAGGTGATGAAATTTTGGGAACGGGTACGATTGTCGACGTTTTCCAAATTTTAGGGATAATGCCAGTGTCAATGGAACGCTGAAATAAATTTTGAAACACAGGACCAAGATCATCAGCGCACGCCCTCAGCACCCGACCAGTAACACCGTCTGGGCCTGGGGCTTTGCGCGGTTTCGTACCTTTCAGCTGGCGCCGTACATCACAAGCAGTAATGACTATGTCATTTTGAAGTGGAAGTGGACAGGAGGTCAGCCTTCTGTTACATTCTGCAGAAAAGTCTTTTTTGTCAAACCTGGTGTAGAACATATTAAGATCTGAAGCCAATGATTGTGGATCAGATAAAGATGATGTTGATTGTACGACGCTTTGACCGGACATCTTTTTCAAATACTGAAAAGCTTTCCTTGAATTCATGTTACTAAACTCACTTTCAACTTTCTTCCTGAATTTATGTTTTGCTTCCTTGATTTCTGCACGTAGTAATCTATTTGCCCTTAGAATTTGTTGACTATCTCTTGATCGGAATGCTGATTGTTTCTGTTTAAGTAAGAATTTGATATTTGAAGTAACCCATGGTTTTGAATTGGGATAGACTAAAACAGACTTTGTAGACACTATGGAATCTGTACAAAAATTGATATAATCAGTAACAACAGATGCATGATCATTCAAATCTCCTGACTGGTGTGAAAACATCCCAGTTAGTACTGGCAAAGCAGCCCTGCAGCTGTGCGATGGAGTCTTCCGACCAATGACGAACCTGGATTTTATTTGGTTTCATTCTTTTGAGCACCTGTCGATAAGTTGGAATGATCTGGATCACGTTGTGGTCGGAACAACCTAGAGGTGCGCGCAAACCGGCAGTGTACGCGTTGGTAATATTCCCATAGCAAAGATCGATAGTCTTTTCTTTCCTTGTCGCAACATCAACATATTGATGGAAGGATGGCAAAATGTCTTCTAATCTGCAGCTATTAAAATCACCTAATATAAACATCGGAGCGTCAGGATAGTGAGACAGCATATTCTGGGTGTGATTGGCTATGGCATCAGCTGCTATACGTACATCCGCACGAGGTGGAATATAGACACAGGATAGCACAATGTTTGAAAACTCGCGTGGCAGATAAAAAGGACGTAGTGACAAAGTTAGTATCTCGAAATCTGGGTACAAAGCCTCTTGTGCATTTTGATGTTAGTACACCAACGAGAATTAATATAGAAACAAACGCCCCCACCTCTGCTTTTGCCAGAGTGAGAGTTCCTGTCGCCACGAAATACGGTGAATCCATCCAGACTGATATCATCATCTGTCACGTTATCATTTAGCCAAGTCTCACAAAAAGCCATAACACATGCCTCTCTGTATACATTATCGAACGACTATTCGCATGAAGTTCGTCCATTTTGTTTCTCAAAGACTGCACATTTGCAAATACCATTGCTGGTAGAGGTGGTTTGGTAGGCCTCTTACGCAGTGACAAGTAGCCAAAATGACTCTTAGTTGGTCTGGCCGTCAAATGTACATCAGGTAATCTAAACAACATTTTCTTAAAATATTTAGATGCTCATCCTAGGTGACAGAACTTGCAAGAACGTCATCCAGGATATTTACAATATTTAGTTGAGACAATAATAAGATCATTTCACGATTGAATGTTGGGGCGCATTTTTAAATCCGAACGGCATTCTAGGAAATTGATACAGCCCAGAGGGTGTAAGAAATGCGGTTTTTCTCTGCAGTACCTTTCATTGGGATTTGCCAATAACCTTTGGTCAATAGTGTCAATACTATCTAAGTGAAAGAACGCCTATTTGATACATGTACAAACAATCAATCAGGGCTTGGCATTGGTTCAGCATCGGACACAGTAATTCCGCTTTCTGAAGTCAGTGGAAAAACAGTTTGTCTCATCTTTTTTGACGATAATAATTGGAGATGTATAAGGCACGTCTGCAAATTCTGTAATCAGACATTTCATTTCTTTCTGTTTAGTCTCATCCAAATCAGGGGATATATGAAAATCTGCAATACACTCTGTTGAATCAGTTGGCAATGTTTCACAAGCTTAAGGCTATTGTAGGGGCTATTTTAAAACACTAACCGTGTAGTACCTTGTTTTCAGAGTTTGTCATCTTTTTGTTGCAGTAGATGGTAAAATGCAGTGCAGGGGAAAACCGGATATTCGATTGCCATGGCAACAATTTCAGGGTTAAAAATATGAGGAAATTTGTGGCAAAGATATCTATTGAACGAAAAGTCATACAACAACCGAATTTTTTCTGTAGCATTCAGATGTATATGTATTACAATATAAACCTAAATCTATGACTGTATAAGATGTCAATATAAATTAAATCATAGTCATCTCAGTAAGATTGAAAAATTAATAAATTTCACAACTTTCCGTCAAGTTTCTACTATGACATGATTGGATGACCTTGTTTTTTGAAGTTTATTTTGTAAAGTATTTAATTTCACATATGTTGGCTGATTTTCATTGCATTCCAACCATTCTTTCAAGAGTTATTACTGCCACAAGAAACGAATGCAGTACAAAACACAATTGTTAGGAGTATTGGATTGAAATGTTTACAACATAAAGGTGATACTCATACTTCATGCAAAGTTTACGACCTAAAATTGGGTATTCGACAAGTTTAAATTGTCAGTTAGAATTCTATTTACAAAAGCCTGGTTGTAATTGCTTTCTAAGTGAAAAATGAACTGTTAATTATCAAAAAAACATTGATTTTATAATCAGCATGATAATGAAATTCATGTGAGATTCTTTACTTGTTATGTATATGGACACCATAACGTCTAATATGGTTTGTTTTCTGGTTTAATTGCTATACCTGAATAAAAATCTTCATATGCCTTACAGTAATATCCACACAAAATATAAAACAGAATCATTTGTTGCAAATTTCTTCCCGATTACTCATTGATCTGGCTTTTTTAGACTGCAATTAGTCTCAGACTCACAATTTCCACACTGCCATATTTTTACCTCTGAAAAAGCTGCTTCAATAAGCAAGCAAATGGTCACTACTTCATACGTGATGCCATAACTCAACAAAGTTTTTAGGCAACCAAAAATAGCGATTTACCTGTTTTGAATATATAATTAGACATAATAAATTTGACCAGGGGTCAGGGGGAAAAAGCGCGATTTTTCTCGATTTTAGTTAATATTTTTTGAAGAATGATATAGCTTATTTGAAAGTATACATGTCGAGGGTGACAATGAAGGAAAAAAATAAAATTAGATTTTTTGAGCATTTTGACCGACATTAGCCCAGACGATGGCCTTAAATTTCAAACAAGATGTGGTGTCATCCGATTCATCACTATCTATAACAGCACTAGCAATGCAATGCATCAAATCTAATCCATTTTGGTAAACCTTGGTCAATTTCACCTTTACTATCATATAGCTTTCTCTCTTCATATCTTTTCAATAATTCGCATGATATATTTTGATTTTCCCCGAACATCAATTCGATAATCTAGATCTCCATCTCCCTCAGTAATAAGGTATGGACCCACCGATGCATCAGTTATTTCTAGTTATTTGAAGGCAGTAAGATCTATACTACATCACCAACTGTGAACTTCTCGGACTTTGCCCTGCGATCATAGTAGTATTTTAGCGCACCTAGGACTTGGCGAGTTCAGTTTGAGCTAATTTATATGTTTCTTCAAGTCTTTCATGCAAGTTTAAAACATACTGATATGTACTTTCGACCTCAGGGTTTGAATTTCTTTGGTCCATAATTTATACAAAATTGCCATGGGCCCACTAACAGAACGTCTGTACAATTATTTGAATGGGAAAATCCAGTACTTTCTTGAGTAGCATCTCTCTATGCAAATAACGAAGCATTTACATATTAACTATTTCAATCTTTGGGTCTTTCGGGTACAATTAATGCAACATGCTTTTTAAAACTGCATTGAATTTTTCATACAAGCCATTATAACCTTGGTGATAAGGCGTCGTCTACTGTCTAAAAGACAATGACCTATTAACCTCCTTCATAACATCAGATATAAATTCAGTCCCTAAATCAGACAAAATTTCTTAGGATATGCCTACTATACTGTAGATGTCAACCAGAGCTTCAGCTAACACTTCAGTAGAAATGCGGTTTAGCTGAACAGCTTCCAGATAACGAGTAGTACAATCTATTAGAGTAAGAATATGCCGATTACCACGGTCTGTTACAGGATCAATTGGAACAACTAATTGTACTGCCACTCTCTTGAACGGGACATCAATAAGGGCATTCTACCAAGTGGTACTTTAGTAACTCTATCTTTCGGTACAGTGTGTTGACAAATGTCAAAACAGGGACAGAAACGCACAACATCAATATATACCTGGCCGATAAAATTGGGTCACAATTTCATCATAGATTTTCTTCGCTCCTAAATGCCCACCAGGAAATGAATCAGATTCTAATTGTTACGAAATTTCTGAGGTACCACTAATTGTGTAAACACCTGGCCATGGTCAATTTTTGGAGATGTATACTCTCTGTACAACAGACCCTTCTTCATAAGGAAACTAGCTAAATTAGCCCTACCAGTGTTTACCTGTTTACCCGAACCCGCCAACTCTCTGGCACATTTTAAACCCTTGCTGTGCTTCCTTCGGTACTTTCTCAGTGACTGCCTTCTTACAAGTTCCCTGCCTAATCTCTGGGACAACTATCTTTTTCATTAACTTCTTTTCTGCAGTCTTTTGAGCCCAAGTCTGTACTGCCTGCGCAATTATGTTTGAACACCCACCATTCTCTGCTACTACACTTTTACCTCCGAATTGTTCACCTGAATTTCAACTGCACTGTCATTTTTAGACAACGAGTCAACACTAACTGGAGGTTCAAACCAGTTCAAGACAGGATCGGTATGCGCTCGAACCTGATCTAAATTTCCTAATAGTAGATCATAGTGAGGACTCTCCATACACATAGCTTCCACTTCACCTACATAAAAGGAGTGTTTACAAATAATTTAGCTATGGACGCTCTCCTACAAGTCCTGTCTATCGTTATATAAGTACGAATTTCACCCATCATTTGGAAAGGTGGACAATCCCCTTTCTAATATCTACCTAGTACAACCGCTATCTCTAAGGACTTTTACTTTTCGTCCATTGACAATACATCAACAACTAGGCATTTTGCCTGCTGACGGTTGGTTGTCACACGAACTGGTCATAGAAATTAAAGCATATCCACCTCACTTCTGTCCTTTAACTACTCAGACAATAATCTGGTTAAACACATTGTTCATCAATTTACGTACAAGTAGCAATTTGAACTTCACTAATACCTTCATTTTGCTTTTTCTGTACTGTAGTGTCTACTTAAAGAGAAATTTTGATCTTATCGACTGCTACTCTACTTCAACATTTCGCACTAGTATGACCTGGTTTATTACGGTTATAGCATATGATTGGGACTTTATTTCTAGCACCTCATTTGTTTTGACTGTCCACCTGTTTAGCATTATTGCAGGTAGAGTTATTAGATACCTGACCTTTGAACTAATTTTTATTACTGCAGAAGTGGTCCTTGTAGCCCACCTGTTCCCTGGCTTCAGTGAGACAAACATCATAATCACCATCTCATTAACATCAACAAGAATTCTTTCACGCAAAAATAAGGACAAGTTTCTATCACGTCCACTCAAAACTGTTCTCTCAGCAGTAATTATTTCAATTTCCCATAGTCATTGTCAATTCTAGCCATAGATACCCATCTGTCAAAATAATGGTCTAGTTGTGCACAAGGCTTTGACAGTTTCAGACTTTTCCTGTTTACTGTACGAAATTCGACCCTGAAGCCTTCCTCATTCAGTTGGTAGCGTTTCAATAGTGCATCTTTTAATTTGTCCTAACCCATGGCCTCAGTGGCTGCCATAGTGGAATAAACTGTCTGGGCTTTTCAATTCAAAAAAGCATTTAAAATTGTGGCCCATGTGGCTCTTAGCCACTTTTGGGTAGTAGCGAATTTCTCAAAAGAAACAAGTATGCACGCATGTCATCCCTAAATTCATCAAATGCAGGCAACTTATGCACGGTAGCTTTTACCCTGGAAAAGCTATCAGCAGTAGGAAAATCCATGCTTCCACTTGCTTCTTGTTTAGAAATGGCTCATACTTTTCATCTTTCCTTTGCAAAAGATATTCGTGCCTTATCCCTCTGCTTTTGCATTTGTAATTGTTGTTTGTCTTTTTCTTTTTGGGATAGAATTTGTTGTTACTAAGTTGTTGCTCACGCTCATGTTGTTTGAACTCTTGTCCTTTTTGCCGTCCTTTCTCTTTCACTTTCTTGCTCTGTTTTCACATAATCATTTAAATCTTGGCCTTCATAACTTAATTGAGTACCACGAGCAATAAGCTTTTCCAATCCATGTTGACTACTTGAACCAATGCCAATCTTAATACAAGTCTTTCTTAGGCACTCAATACTCCATTGGTATGTACAGACAAGTTGAACAATTTAGAGAAAACACCTTTTCTACCCCGGACAAGCCCCCGATTGTCACAAGATGGTCAACCACTGTGTGACGTAATTTCGAACCTGCCGAAAAGGTGCCGGAAGGGGCTGAGTATTGAGCATAGAGAAAGACAAACATATGTAGGTTATATTTGAATTGGTCAAAAGACCTATAGTATTAAGTAAATAAAACACAGAGCTCTTCCAAGTGCACAGTCACTTCGTCCTTGGATTATCAGTAATATCGGTGAGTACCCTAGCAAAGGAGACTTGCTTGTAGACTGCTGCACAGAAGACCACGGAAAGCCAAGTAGCTGTAGAAAGCTCGATGCATGCCCATACAACTGGCCGGTGCGTTGCAACACTTGAAGCGTCAGTGTCTGCTTTATGTGTGAAAGCTTGCTGGTTCAGATACAGTGTTCTTTCAAATTGTTACTTTGCTAGGCTGAGCGGGCAAAGTAATCTTTCAGCTAGGGTAGAAAGGCGTGAGCACTTAATTCTAGTAACAGTCTTTTATACGCCAAACACCATGTGCACAAACACCATATGATAGTAGTTGAGAACCAAGGTGCACACATCCTAGCATGCAAATGATCGACGGAGTACAGTCATTTATCATCAGCATAAATTATCTCTGAGTACAATATAATCATCGTTGAGTACAACCACCTGTCATTCATAAATTAAAACAACATGACCAGTTTCCTATCGAGCCTAGCAAAATTATTATTGTCAAGGAACAGTACAGAAATTGTGTGAAAAAATCCTTGACACTGATATAGTAATACTAAATTCCTTTGGCTGCTGAAACTCTATCCCACTTTAAATAGCAAGTGTAATAGAATTTGGTCAAGTCCTTCAAGCTTCATATGCCGTACTGTCAAAGCAAATTAGATACACAAATTGTAAATTAGCTGACATGACAATGCAAACTATCTTTCACCAGTACAATATCATTGTCTTAACAAAATACGTAGTAAATTTTATGAACTTTGTAATGTCCTTCTAGTCTTATGTTCCTAATTAGATATGTTGTTAAATATGCAAATTAATAACTATCTATAGCAAAACTGTTAAATGACCTTCAGCAATATTTTATCACAGTATCTTCAAAGTACAGTCACCTTTGATGAAGTACGTTCAAATATATGCCATATTAAGGTCAGCAAATATGCAAATGAGTCTTTAGTTTTCTTAAAATGTCTCAAATAATAATATACAA
Source organism: Ptychodera flava (assembly GCF_041260155.1). Lineage (NCBI taxonomy): Eukaryota > Metazoa > Hemichordata > Enteropneusta > Ptychoderidae > Ptychodera > Ptychodera flava. Next base: position 27,880,649 of record NC_091937.1, on the reverse strand, counting down.
AGGTTTTGTCAATTTTGATGAAGCCAGTCCGGATATGTATCCCTTGTTAGGAAAGTTCGTTTAATATGCAACTTACTATTAGCTGAAGTAAAAATTTTATATGAATTTCAATAATGTCATGTCATAGTATCCCCGTGTACATAGCACATTTTGTCAACTTTGATCGAGTCAATACAGATATATAACCCTTTTGAGGAACGTTCGCTAAATATGCAAAGTAATAATTAGCTGATCTCAAAATGTTGAACTCCTTTCATAATAAGTACATATAATGTACTTAGCAAGTTTCGTCAACTTTGATCGAAACCCTCATTAAAATATTTGTGGAATATGCAAATTAGTATTCACTTCTGTGAAAATGCCAAATCACTTGCTATGAAATAGTATCTGTAAAGTGCAGAGCAGGTGTAATCAACTTTGATGAAGTCAATTATATATCCCTAATTAGGAAAGGTCATTAAAATGCAATTGGCAATTAACTTAGATATCATCCTTAAGCATCTTTCACTATCAGGGATTAAAGTGTTACAGTTATGAAGAAGGCAAGATACAGAAATGGCCGTGAACGTGACATAGATGAGCTGAAGATTATTGACCACCTTGACTGTGTTAACATGTGAATCAACAGGAATACGGCCTTTCTGTCACACTACAAATGACTGTTATTTTTCAGAATATTGATTTCCGTTCATCTGTTTGTGATACTAACATCATCATCTCATTTGTTTAATTTTCACACCTATACTCGCCTTCTGTTTACACTTACACCTGCTCGTGACATAATCAACTCTGATTTCTTCGTGGTTTTCTGTTTCCCTTGTGCATTTCGACCATGCACTGACGAAGGAAACTACACGTCTTTGAAAGCCAATTCTCTGGTAATCATTTAGTTGATCACAGCATGCTACCAAGCCTTAGATTGTATGTCATTGTTGATGAACACGGCAACATTGCTTTTTATCAAATTAAATTAACAGCTATTTGAAACCAATTATTGTTTGTAATCAACCATCATCCAATTGTGTGTACGCCTAGTTTACTTATCTTCTTCTGTTGCTAGGCGGCAAGAGATGAATTTATGAAGATTATGGAAATGTTCATCAGTATATTAACCGGACCTGAGAAAAAGGAGAAAATAAACAAGACGCAACACCAGATGACACCTCTTCACTATGCAGCAAGATACAATCACTATGGAATCGTCGAAATTCTTGTTAAAAAGGAGCAGGTGTGTTGTTTCAAAATAAATATTGAAATACTTAGTGTGTTACCTTTCACTTTAATCTAATCTGCAGTTTTTTCTTGCAATATCCTTTGTTGCATTTTACCCGAACTGTCACCATCTATCTAAACTTCAGGAATTTGTATCAGTCTGACTTTCCCTTTTCTGGTCTCAAACATTTATGCTTAAAATTTTCACCTCCTGAGATCTTGGTAAGTGCAAGACTGCAAGTTGTAAATAGATTTAAGTTCTAACTTTTGTTATATACTGTAATAATCTGCAACTTAATCATTAGAGCCATATCTTAGGGGCTATGTCAAAAGTTAGTCAATAAAGGATAAAAAGCTTAATGGGAATGGGGTGGTTTTTAACCAAACATTTTTCTACCGTACAAATCGATTTAAGTTAAAAACTACCGACGAAATGAATATCTTGAAAAAATACAAGAGAAATCGCACGTTCGTGATGAAGTCACACTTGCACGACTGTCCTTGTCTTTGTTGCACTTGAAATTTACAGTCATATTTTGCTACATTTCTGGTGCATGTGTATCTCACCTGAATAGAGCAGTGTGCAGTTGTTATAACCACCAGGACATATTAGATAGTTTTTTGTCTTTTATACATCTAAAAGAGGAGAAACTTGGATATTATTATTTTTGTTCTCCTTATTCATTCGTTGATAAACTTCAAGTTAGTCGTTAGTATTGCTGTATTTACATCGGATGAAATACAAAATTAATGTGTTCCCACTGTTAACGATGCATTCATTAGACGTATTTATATGACTCTCTAAATTTATTGATTCTTTGTTTCTCTTCAGCCTCGCAAAAGGTTCATTATAAGTCAATTAATTTTCTAGGGGCTTGGGGTTTTGGGGAACTTAGGGATTTCAGTTTTTTTATCCTACATTGAACTTTTGTCATCACCCCTTATTATATAAAGTAATCGCTTCTCCGTGCCGTTTGCTTTCAAAATAATATCGGAAAATTGCCCATCCCAACACTGTACATTAGGCCTTAAAATGGGTGTTTCTTTCCTTGTGTTCTTCCCAAAATTGGCCGATGACGTACATTTTTTCGTTATATCTTAGAGTCTAGTTCTGGTAATTCTGTCTGCTTTCAAAACATATCCTTAAAAGTTTACTTTAAAGAGCTGTATTGAGTCGGGTTTAAATTTAATTCGACAGAGTCGTATTAAAGTTTGAATGGAAAAGCGTACCGTCTTGCAACTTCAAGTTTTAAATGTACATGTACATATCGTGACTCTCCGTTTGACAGAAGTAGAAAAGAATGAGGCAAAAGCACTCTTCTTAACACTTTCACTGCGTAATTAATTTTTATACGTGCATTCCTGTGCGTAGTTTTCTATGGAAATACGGCCTTATAAATATTGATTTACATGCATAAGCTGTATCTTTGTAATTATAAGAGTATTTGGGACAATTTTTTTCAGTGAGTATTGCAATATGACAGAGCATCATAAAAATGAACAAAATGTCATGTGACACACCTAGAAGGTCACGTGATCACGGCGGCCATATTGGATTTTACATGAAAAATTCAAAAAATGTTGCATTTTTTGTTATTTCGATATATAAATGTATTTTTTTCAGTGCAACACTTAAAAATTACTACTTACATTTTATTAACTCAAATTCAGTAGGGGGAACACATACTCTAAAAGATTTCCCACATAAATGAGGTTAATATGCATATTTATTATATTACAAGTTCATCTCAAGAGAGCTATATTATATATAAGCTTATATACTGGTAGATAGTCCGATGTGTAATTGTCATTGATGGATTGATGTCTTACAACATCCACAGGATACACCATCAACGTTTGTGACGTCGGTCACAGACCCTTTGTCGCACTTCTCTCAGCATGCTCAGCTGGCCTACCTTCCTGTCTTGCTTGCAATGTCTGTCTTTGCTCAACTGGTTTGGGAACATATTCAAGTTCGGTATAAGGAGTTGTAATTTGAAATTTGACTTCCACTATCTCCGTCGAGTTCAGTTTCACGATCACTGACAATTCCACTATCACTGTCAAGAAAAACATGCTAAAGGGCTTAGTCGGTGTTAAACTGTGCCCGCGTCGCCATTTTTAAATATCTCCTGACAGAAAAACAACAACTGATCACACGATCCTTACAAATTACGGCGGAGAAATGAGCGAGTATGGCGGCATTTGTTTACAAATTTGGCGCGCATGCTCATTTAGGTTTGACCTCTACCTCGTACGCTTAGCTAGGCTTGAGGAAATAGTCAACAAACATGATGTAGATCAGACAAAGCCAACGTATATCGAACGCATATAAACGCGTACGTTCTTGGCGCGTTTACGCGCCTCCCGCAGTCTGGCCGTTGGCGCAGAATGCGCCCTCCCGCGGTGAAAGTGTTAAATCTCATACACTGATATGGTAAGTAATTTAATATTGGAGTGTAACAATGTTTAGAGATTAGGGGTAACAGGTAGAGTAAAAAGGAATTACAAATCAATCAATCAAACAAACAATCAAAAGTTTTTAGCTCGCCAAAACCAATAAGCAATGTTATTCTCGGAGGCGCAGTTAAGTCAGAGTATTTTAAACATTTAGGTAAACAAAGCAATCTTTAATTTATGTTTGAAGCTGCTCACGCAGGATCTTTGTCCAATATCAGGTGGTAAGTAATTCTAAGGTCGTGGAGGAACAGTTGAGAAAGTTCTTCTTCTCACGCTTTCAGTGTATATTGACATATGAACATTTAACATTTGAGGCGCAACACACGACAAGTTTTGCAGGACTTTGAGCTTAGTCATTTAGGGTTGTGTAAGTCAGTTGTAATAGTAACGTCAGTATTGAACAGCAGCCAGTGAACGTGCAAGAAGACCAGATGTATATGGTCAGAATTTTTTGGACTGTAAAACAATTCTAGCTGCCGGATTTTGAGCACACTGAAGGATATATATACTGGAACCAGTAATTCCAAACAAACACTGATACATTGCAGTACTCTAGTTCAGAAGACAACACTGAATGTACTATTTTCTGACAAAGTCCGTACAGAAGTATTTACTGATATATCCAGTTTGGTGTGGATGACAATACATTGACTTGCAGGTGGATCAAATGTGCTTATGAAACGTATGCTCAGTTTCAAAAATTAGTCTAAATTTTACGGAATGATTTAACTGTTGCAGTTGTGCTAGATCCGATTGTAAATGCAGTAAAGAGCGTCTAGAGATTTGATGAACTGTGATTATTTAGTAAACAAGTCTCAGTATGGTGAAACTTTCCTCACCCAGATTGCAGTGATTACAGTGGCAAGGTAGATGTAAAGTAGGAGAAGCATTCTGAGAGATTTGAAGTTATATTAAGTATCAAGGCATTTCTTCAACAAAAGCACTTGTTTAGCAAGAGTTCCGCGAAGTTATTTTTTCACAACATTTACCACTCTGCAACTTCGGCCCCTACGTAGCCATTCCGCGTGAAATTAATTGGAATGAGAAATAATCTTGTTCAAATTCCTGTAACTTTAACTTATCTTTTGCCATCAAGTGTGACCAACGATGTGACTTCTTTTCAGCATTATCACATATACAAAACTCATAAACTTGGAATGTTGTAATGCATTTGGTATTATGCTCCCTGTCTTCACACAGACGTCAACGCAACGAGTGAACATGAAGTCACAGCATTGCATTTATCAGCTCGCTACAAGAAACACAAGGTACGTTACAACTTAGCAAAGCACTAAAATTATTTTACATAAGATGCACGTCGTTTCCTTTTCAAGTGTTTATTCATATCGAAGAATACAATATTAGCAGAAGGATGTTTACGTCATGGAAACAACAACCTTGATTTTCAAAAACTATTCAGATTTATTTGCTTTGTGTATGGTTCAAGAACCTACCAGCAGGTTAGATTTGTAAGTCGATTTTAGCGGTTCATCTATCATGCATTAGGGATATATTTCATCCGGTTTAATATTCATAACATTTCTAAGGAAACAAAATAGGGTGAGGTCACATGGCATAAGTTTGACTAGCAATATGCACGTGCTTAACACTGCGGCGACGGCTTTCTTTCTACTAAGGTTTGCACGGACCTCGCTCAGCCGTCGGTTCGAACATCTGGTTTTTATCAATAACCAGAAGATCTGTTTTTTCGAGAACGATCCATGAAATATTGGGCAAAGTGAGAAAATGCCTCAATGTGTAGCAACCTGGGGTGTTTGTCATTTACACATGAAAGAAAAAATGCATTTCATGAATTTATTATCTGAATAGAATCGTGAAATACATTATGAAATATGAAGTGCGAGTGAATATTATTTGTCATCGGCGGTGTTTACTGTTTCTCTGCCTGGGAAACATGCATCCGTTCGTGTAACCACAAAGTGTTTACACTTTACGCAAACATTAGAAATTTAGACGGCACATCTGTTGCCGCTGACGTCAAACATGGGTTCATAAAGCTCATCTCTTTCTCTCGCTTGTATATTACAGGCAGTGAGAAACCACGATGCAACAAGAAATAGAGCGTAGACAGGAATACTACGAAAAGAGTATTGCCGGTGGTACCGTGAACAGACCATTCACAGACCTACGAACTGGTAATTTCGATCTTTTACCGGAGTTCATTGGTCCAGAGCCGGGGCTTATCAACCCGCTGCCAGACGATGCTTCAGAAGTCGAATGGTTTTTGCAAATATTCGACGAGGATCTGATAAGATTCATTACCCGATGCACTAATCGTTATGCTAGACAGAGGAGAAGGGCAAATGCGAGGGAGCGTCAAAGGTCGGCCTGGACACCGACGACGGTTGTCGAAATGAGAGCATTCATTGGAGTGATGGTGCTATTCGGAATTTGCTGGCAGCCTGAAATCCAGCTGTATTGGTCGGACCATGTTTGCTTCGGTCATAATTTTGTCAAGAGAACTTTTTCCCGTTATCGCTTCAAGCTACTGATGCGATATTTATACTACAGCACACAGCCATACTGTGCTCGTAACACAGCCATGTATACAGCCCAAAAATAAGTGAGAAACGGGATAGAATGTTGAAAGTACGAAATGTCATTGATCGAGTGAATGCAAACAGCAGGATGCACCGAAGCCCGATGTGTGAACTGGCAATCGACGAAGGAGTCATCCCCTACCGGGGCCGCACAAAGAATGTTCTCTACAATCCAGCAAAACCGCACAAATATGGAATGAGAGTTTACACTCTCAGTGAGTCCGCCACGGGTTACGTTTTAACGACGAAGTCCATCAAGTGGTCGCTGATAACTGTCATCACCTGCTTGATCCCGATGCTGCAGACGACCCCCGAGTTTTCAGGGGAAACAAACCTGGGCAAGTTGTTTCCTGGCTGATTCGACCCTACTATGAGTTAGGACATCATGTCATTATGGACTCATATTACACTTCTGCCCCGTTGTTTGACCATCTCTACGTGCAAAAAATTGGTGCCACGGGAACCTGCAGGATGTACACCTTAGGTTTACCCGATGAAATAAAAAATGCCGCAAACTATGATCCACAAGTCGTACCGCCTGATGCTGACGACGAAGAGCAATGGCCACGTGGTAGTTTCTCCGGTATTTAAAGACGGCGCAATGACAGTATGTGCCTGGAAAGACACAAAAATGGTGAAATTTATGAGCATGGCAGTACGTTGCTGTAATGTACAATCAGTACTTCAGAGGTGTTGACTTGACTGATCAACAGCTGGCTTACTACACGCCAGGTCGATCATCGCCACGGTGGCACAGAGCTGTGTTTTACCACAAGCTGAACAAGGCACTCATGAACGCTTTCCACAACATGGCATCAGTTCATGGATACGGTCAAAGTGGATCAAGATACAGACATCAGCTCATGTTTCGCGCCCAAGTAGCAAAACAGCTGATCGGTAATTTCTCATCACGGCAACGTCCCCCAAGAGCAACCAGTCTGACGGCACCACGTCTCATTCCTACCAATGTGGAAAGAGTTGGTCATATAATGGGTCACAATCCGGACGGAAGACGTAGTTGCGTGATGTGTCGACGTGCAGGACGGATAGTAGGCCATGGAACTCGCCCCAATCGTGTTCATGAGACAATCAACTGTTGCCTCACTTGCCAGTTACCACTGTGTCACCCACGGTACAGACAAGCGTGCTGGCGAGAGCACAATGTGTGAATGCCGTTTGCAGAGGACCGCAGAACTTGACTATGCACGGACTGAACATTAGTCGGTATTACAACCCTTTATTACACAGTTGACATGGAAATAAAAAAAAACGTTCACTCGCAAACTATCGGTGAGTACGATGTACTTTTGTGTATGGTTGTGTGAAGTGAATGATTGAGTCAGGTGCAGCCAACGAACAATGCACTTTTAAAAGGTCCTTACTATGATAAGATATATTGTGCATGACAAATAATGTGAACTGACTAATTTTAAGTCAAGAGGGTAATTAATTAGCTGTTCATAATTTGCCCTCCCACAGAAAATTTTTCGACTTACCCTCCCACACTAAACTTCATTTTTTACCCACTCCCCACTTATTTTTGTCTGTTTCCCCTCCCCACTCTCAATTTTTGAAGCTCCCCCGCCCTCTAGCGAAAAAAACTTGCCAATTTCCCCTGCCCTGGAAACAATTCCCCTCAAAAAGTTTTTCGCCAAGCCCTGTCCCCAGGACAATCAACCGATATCCGCCCTGCCCTACAAAAAATCTAAAATTTGCTCCCCTACCACCTAAACCTAAAAACATGTCCCCTGCCCTAGCAAAATTAAAATTTCCCCTGCCCTCAAAATTGCTCCTGGAATAGCTTTTTCGATGAATAGCTCCGTTGGCTGCACCTGTTGAGTCTAACACATTTGCGTTTGGGGGAATAATCGAGTTACAGGGACGATTGCATTGTACGATCGCCAGACAAGGTCTCAGCCAGAGCAGTTCCTGTTTTGGCAGAGAGCAAGTCGGTGTGCGATGAAAAATGCATCTGAGTAGCTAACAGTCGATTTCCCCGGTCTGTCATCTCTCAAATGCGTAAGGAAAGAGGCCACTTTCAAATAGGCGGTACCGCCAATACCTCCCGCGGTATACCTCTAACCCTGGAGGGACCGGCGGTAAGGCAGTTAGCAGCTTTTAATGAGCTTGCATGCATAATGAGACAGCGGAAAACCGCGCTACTTAGTACGTCATTAGTAAACTATTGTTTTCAAGTCTTTTGATTTTGCGGAGAGCCATTACATTTGGAAACTGAGTGAACGAAGGAGAGTGGGCATCATGCATGGCCACCTGGCAGTGTCTGACTTGTAATGTCAGTATCAGGATTCCCAAGAGTGCTGTTGCCGTTGAATGACATTTTGTGTCAGTATTCAACAACACATAAAGCACTATAGGCTCGTTCTAATAGTGAGAAAATTGAAACGTAAACATTTATATCACCCCGTTCTTTTCTGTATTCGAAATACAAGATTGCAACTATGTAGCACAATCCGTACTGCACACATACGATGACTTTGCGCTTGCGGCATATATTTAGTTCCTTGTATTGATAAAATTTGACTATGTGTAACCATCATCGGCAAGATGCGCGCAGTTGTTTTAAGATGATAAAATGGAATACACATACTTGCCAACTATAACATAGATCGTTGGTCATAGTTCTAAAATAAAAATGACTTCAGAAAGAAATGTGGTGTTGAAAAGTTGGACACCAATTTTTATGTTGGTGGCAATGTAAGTATGTTTTCTATTTTTTATAGTTGAATGTCTATTTCTAATACAGAATGATGATAATAAAAACTATGTTGAATGCTTTCTCCATTGCCAATACCTAATTCAATAAAAAATGCAGACCGACTTATTAGTAATCTACTCATATTAAACATCGGGTTACTTATTGCAATTAGACACCAAAGTTTGGATGCGTTGTTTTGAAAAGTTTTTCACCACTAAAAATTGATCACGCGGCAATAAACACGGTGAATTACATGCAGGTGTGTGATTGCTAGTTAATTTTTTTATTATTCTTAAATCCTCACACGAAACATTTATATATACGACTATGAACAGCTGTGTGTCAGCAACGACACTTGCCTCCGGTCGCTTGGCTTTTCTCGGCATAGCAACAGCAGTTACTGAGAGGCCGAGCAAGCCAATGCGTTCATCCCACGATCCTACGCAACAACCTACCACTAATGCGACAGTCTGCTTCAGTTTATTATTTTTAGTATTTATATGCCCATAGACTTGGAGCAAGTCTTGTTAGCAACGTGAACTTGATTTGTTTAAAGCACGGTCCCTCCACAAAAGTCCCGTCAGCTTGGCTATACCATACTTGGCTAACATACCACTCCCGCACGCACGTTCAATAATGATGCTACATAAATCAGACTTGTTATCAAAAGACCCTTGGGGTTGAAAGGTCAATTTAGACGTTGCCTGAATAAAAACATTGTTATAAAAAGGGTGCAACCATTACGGTCCGGCAAATTGTTTGTTGACCCACAGTCCGTAGAACGTGAGACTATGTGATGATCGATTTTTGAACGTGGGATTCTCAGCAATGACGACGTCGAGTTCGGCCCTGTGACGTGCAGTACTGCAGAGAGTGCATTGTGCGTACGTATGTACCGCTGAGCGGCGTCGCTTGGCGAAATGTCGACATTTTATTTTTTGATCGTAGGGTGAACCCTTTTGCTCACATGTGCTGCATGCTGTTCACTCAATGGCCGACACATCGCAGCCCATCGATATTGCGGAAAGTATGAACATTGCCTTGGAAAGAAGGTGCATCATATGCGCTAAATAAGTGATAGAAAGGCAAAAACATTTCACAAGCAATCATATTTCATTTAAATTTACGTTTGGCGATCGAGATTGTGTAAATCTTCTGATCAAGTTGCACTCGAGTATAGAAGTCACAGAGGTCACGGGACAGGTCACGAGACATCAAGCAAACTGCAGCAGACGATACACGAAAACCATACCTCCAAGCACAAATTAGGAAATTAATCAAAGGAATTTATTCTTTATGCCCTTGAAAAGACGATTTTACTTCTCATTTTTACTTCTAACTCAGTGACCAGACCTTATGTGCATTTTCATCTCAAAGGACGACCATGTTTACGTGTTTTCGACGTTCTATCAGCACAGCCAAGACCTGCCAAAATATGCGAGTTTATTTCGAAAGTGTCCAATTATCAGTCGATGAATCTTTTGAGTTGAATTATTATTTCAAAACTATCCGTATTTGCTAAAATTTGTCGGCGCAAATGGCAATTACAACACAATCTAATAATCGAGATGTAACTGGTCGAGGAAATCGCATATAGCGTACACTCTGTCTATTAACCGCTGTGCTCCACCAGGCCATAGCATCACGACGAACGCCGTATGTCAACCGCGTATTCAGAAAGGTAGGTTTTTTTCAAACTACACGGAAATACGTCGGTGGTAGTTGCTGGTATTTATCAAGTGCAAGGGCATTCATGCTGCTATCAAATGCGGATGAAAATTAGACGACAAACTGTCCCCCAAGGCAATGTCGATATTTGCTATCACGGAATGGTCCCACTCTGCCAATGTGCAACCCGAGTTTTACTTCCCGATCTCGCACAAATCGAACAAATTTTGGGTGTCCTAACTTGAACCACGGTCTCTCAATGAGGGACCGTGCTTGAACGTTACCTTTAATATTACAATCGTGAACTAATTTTTTGTGATTGGGTGTTCTGAATTGCACCTTTTTTAGGTATTTTGGCCTTCAGTTTGCAATATTTTACAGGCGGAATTCGGAAGTGAACATACGCAACAGTTACAACTCACTCTGTTTATATGACCAAGATGTACGCTCGCTCTCTCTCTCTCTCTCTCTCTCTCTCTCTCTCTCTCTCTCTCTCTCTCTGCAACCTGTGTTTATTACAGCCGTTCAGGCCATTTACCGCTGTGACCGTGGTATTACCGCGATCGTTAGGAGTAGTAGAGGTGTTAATGTTTCACCTCCAGTCCGCTGCGGTAATGAGTTTCTCATGAATATTCACGGTCTCTGAGCGGCAGTAATCCTGGCGGTAAGCAAAGTAGAGGTATACCGCGGGAGGTATCCGGCGGTACCGCCTATGTGAAAGTGACCTCTTCCCTAATAAAAATATTTTTATTATGCAAATAGTATTCGACATTTACATATGGCTCCCTAGGCTGTACGAACCTCGAATACATCAACACCGTAAAGATCACATGTCAGCTCAGGGTAGTTCAGACCATAACTGCTCAAACTGACAGCTTCCGACCGACAAACATGGAAAAGTGATGGTTGGTATCACTATCACAGCATTTAAGTTAATGAAGTTTTCAGGTTCTTTTGTGGTATGTCTACCACAACACTAAGTAAATAATAAAGTTTGCAGATTGTTTTTTGGTATGTATGCCACAGAGATTACGTGTGGACGTGATCGTTGGTTTGCAGTGCTGGCTTCATTGTCAGTTTCAAGCTGCTGTTTATGGCGTGATCGAGGTGAGCAAAGTGGTTAAACTGCTAAGACGGGTATCCTGCTGATTAACAATGTTGTTTCATGAGTACACTATAGGCAGCCACAAGAAATTTCCATGAAAACATTTTTCTTTGCCAATCAGCAAACGTTTTGAGCCTATGATTCATTAATCCGGACGATAGTTCAACAATAAATTCATCAATTTCATGGCAGCAACGAAATATTTGAAAATCGGCCGTAATCCACGGAGGGACAGACCTTTGCAATATCATCAGCTGACAGGGAATGTGGTTGGTCAGTCACCGCGGTCAGGAAAAAAATGTATTCCATTTGGACGTTACAAATTTTCTCGTGTCTATGGACAATTATTTCAAAAGACGATCGTTTGATCAATGCAGTTACTCAACCGCCGACGTTTAGAAGTTATAAGACGGGAAAGTAGTCGTACTTTAATCCAACTTTTTTCCCCATGATTGACTTCTCAACCTACCCTTGGAAGTTTATTATTATATGTCTCAATAGAAATACGCCTGAACAAAAATGGTGCGTTAGGGTTTTTTGTTTCTCACACCTGTCATATAGAAGCACGATTTTCATCGAAGCTGAAGTCTCGTATCTCCGGAAATGCACACTATAGTTCGAGTATACAATGTTAATAAGTACCTAAGGTTTTGTGAGTACCGGTATAAAGGTATACAGTTAGACCCGTCACTACACTGCTATGGTACATAGGGTAGGGCTTCCCTGCTTTATATGTTGGGACTTGTCATAGCTAAAGGTGCTTCCAATACAAGTTTGATTGGATAGTCAGTCGAAGGCTGAATTTTTTTATCAATTTACTTTTTAAATGCTTTTGAACTCTGCTACTCATGCATTACAGCGATCGAGATGGCGAGCCTTTATACCCGAAGTAATAGTATCACGCCTGATGACATCATAGATCATGTGAAGACTTCGGTATAATCGATCACATTGGTAAAGCGTCACTGTCAAATCTCAGCGCGAAATCTGATAACAGAAGGGCAGTTACTACTCTTTGAATTTCTAGGTGAATCTTCGCTGATTTTTCACTCGAATTTTGACAAAATGTCATTTAAATTTGCTGATGAACATCGCTTTATACACGCTAGCTACATATGTCAAACCTATCTATAAGGCAATGTTTATGGTGCGTTAATGTCATTGTCATCATGATCAGCGTGTTAAGATGGGCTTTGAACAACAGTCACCATTTAACACTCCGTGGATCAAGTTGATTGTTTGAACTCCAATAAGTGAATTTTTCGATCTGCCTTCTCTTCGATGTGATGTACATTTTCTCTTTTTGTTTGGTGCTATTCTCGAGTAACATTGTTCAATTGTATGAATGAAGAGCTTATAAACGGGTAACTCATGATGTTCAACATAGAGTAAAGTTTAAACAAAAACCTGAGTTGCCTTCATGCCAATAATATTGAATACAATAGACTGCATACCTCCTCTCTTGCATTGGCAAGGGTGAAAGTTTTGCTCATGTATTAAAATTTTTCCGTTGATGTACGATATAAAAAGAGAAAGAATAATACATCAAGGAATTGTAGGGCAAGAATTAAATTGAAAACTCTGACCTAGTAAGTTTGGTCGGTTACATGTATTCCAAAACTTAGTTTCATGTCATGAAATGTACGTATTTTTATAAGATCATTCTGAATGTCTATCTTTGAAACTAACCCGTTTCTTTTTAAATCTTCATTGACCTGTTAACCTGTTAGTATTTTACTGGCATCTTGTAAGGGGAATCAATTGTTGATTTACAATATTTCATTGACGTTTTACACGAACTCTTACATCACAAAATATGCATACAATATTTTCAGTCCTATCTTTCTATAGCTGTTGGTCACTTGTTGCTTTGTCTTCCCCATTTAAAAGTAATATGGATTCACAGATATAGTATTAGGAAACTAGTTTTCATATACATGTACTCGATGTATCAAAATTATGAAACATTAATCGCAGGGACCTTATCCTTAACAAGATGCCAAGAGAGCTGAATCCACAAAAGATGCTGGATTATATATATCGGATTCTATTAGAATACTTTGGAATCCAGAGGGAATTCATTGTTTATTCTAGTGCTGGATTCCCGATGCTGGATATTTATAGATTCCTCATAGATTCTACTGTATCTTGTAAGAATCCATTAAAATGGATTCTGCCATAGCTCTCTGGATACGGAACATTTCACATAGGGTTCCTTTTTATTCCATTGCATTGTGTTATTTGTAGCTGGAAGTGACGACGTGATTGTGTAATTGATGATGAGAAAAAGCAATGCTGATGACAACTCTGCATCACCAATCTCATAGACCCACATTGGTCCCCAAAAAGAGTAACCGAGATTACCGAGGCCAACAATATGAGTGTAAATATCGTTTGAAATATCTTTACAATTTAGTGACCTGGATTCCATTCCATGACATGTGTCATTCCTCACTGCAGGAATAATTGTGAAAGGTATCTCAAGGCAGTTGCAATTACATGCTGTAGCAGATTGTTCTCTTGGCATTTTGTCTACTGTACTAGTATATGTGATTGCATTAATGTTTCTTTTCTTATTTCTTTCTGTTGGTTTATTCCTTTGTGCAATCTATACAAAGTAAACCAAGACACTGAACAATCAACTTTCTCAAAAGTAACTGTTCCCAAGATATGTTTGGATATGCCAACACTTTGTTATGAAGATGCCAAAGAAAAGGAGAGATATCCTGTTAAAGAACTGTCGATGAATGTTTGATTTATTTTGCTTTGTGTCAATTGTTAGCATTTTCTTCTGCAATAAATGTAAGGTAGGAATTCAATGAAAAAACTTGGTAAGTTTTCATTTGTATGAGAATGTGTATGAGTGTTTGTACCTGTAGCTACATTCTGAAAGATTATGTGAGCACAAGATCGAGTAATGACAGCTGTAGTGTGAATGGTTGTGGAAAAGGTCGGAGGCTGGCAGGAGAGTGAATCCCATGCATGGTGTAGGATAGGGGTATGTTGCTGGGGGTGCATGCGGCCACCCGTAAGGTCGGCTTCGATAGCGGCTTGTATACTGTAAATCCTGTTTCTGGCAGGTATACCGCAAAATAATTTCTTGAAATGCATCTGCACCTAAGGACAGATGCTTAACTGGACTGAGGAGATCTCCATTGTCTCCAGGGTCCTTCTCAACTCGAACCTTTTTGTGTACAAAATGACGGACCTGCAGTGCGAAGAGGTCCTCAGCACCTTTTACAAGGATGACCTGCAGGAGGTACCAGTTTGTGATGATGACATCAAATAGGGTCAAAAAGGTGCTGAAGACAATAAAAGTGAAGGACAAAACTTTCTTACTGGTAAAGCGGAAGGGCTCCCTTGGCAGCTTGAACTCACTGAAGACTGGAGACAATGTGGTTCTGCTCGACTGAAAATGCAAGCTGTCACACTCACGAGCACTAGTCAGCAGCCCCGTGCAATCTTGTAAGGGTGCCTCAAATTGAAGACTAGATTGCATAGTTTCTGTTCCATCATTGGCCGAGTAGCAACTTCACTTCTACTTTGTCCACTTTGATCCCTTACTATTTTATGTCTTGCTCAGAAAGTAGAAAAGCATGGACATTCAAATGTTCTCTGTAAACTCTTTGCTGATTTTGGTGTGTTGCTGTGTCAATACCCACACACTTAGGCGGTCATGCTCGGTGCTGACCCCCAAGTTGACTCACATCTTTTGATGCGGTGCAGTCATCTCAAACAATCAGCATTGCCATTCCTGCATATGTTTTGTGGATCGTCTTTGGCCACTCTTTTCTGCCTGTGCAGGGGATCAGAAGGATGGTGACGTCATCATCTCTGAATAGTCAGCTCTTCTCGAGGTGTTGTTTTATAAGTCAAGTAGGGCATAAGATATACTCAATTATGTTCTCAAACTTTGGACAATACGACCTCATCAACAGGCTCATTAGGTACTCTGTCTTGTGCAACAGGTGGGTCCTCCTATGATGATGTTCAAGGGCAGCTCTTCCAACAAACCACCGTCTGTCTCTGTTCTGCCAGCTGTGAGCTGCGCGCCTATCTCAGAAGATGATACTGCTGAGACAATTTTGTTCAAATAAAACCTGCGCATATGCCATCACAAAAACTTGCCCCAGCAACCTGTTGTTGTGCTCTTCTATGGCTGTGTTCTTTTGATGTAAATTCTTCAATCTCAGGCCATTGCCATGGAATTTTTCATGCTTGAAGCTTCTCAAGTTCACAACTGACAGGATCTGTTCTTCAAGAGATTAACCTCAGAAACATTGATGTCCTGGTTTTGATGCTCCATGCAAAGTATTTGTGGGCCTATTTCCAGAATTGTTAGAGGCCATGCTCTGTGCATAAACGTTGTTCGTGATCCCTTCTATTAACACACTCATGCTTTCAATATTTGAATTCTGAAACAGTTGTAGACAGTCTTACACATATTGCCCTTGTGAACAGAATGAACAACCCTTTCATACTTCTGTAAGGGACATTGACGTTTTCATTGATGATGGTGTTGCATTCTGTGAAGGCACTTGTGTTGAAATGATGGACATGCTTACACAAGAAGCTCTTGCTGCTGTTACAGTAGCAAGTGATGTCTCGGATCAAGCTGTCGTCTTTGATCCTTTCATGAACTCTACAGCGTGAGGAGGGGCAGTCAGAAAAGTTGTAACAACTTTGCTTGGTTATTCAACCACTTTTTAAGGATGGGATTTGGCAAAGCGGTTTTGACTGTGATGTCTTTGCTAGGTAACTGGTGTTGTATGTTGTGAGTTCAAAAAGTTTCTATATTCCATACTCAATCTGGATATTCATCAGTGAGTACCCCTATCAGTGGCGTTCTCTGAGACATCGCTGAGCAGCTGGCATCAGGGTGATTTCCCACTCAATGTGGCTACTGAGCACACTGGGGTAAGCGGTGGTGTGACCGCTTATTAGGGGATGCCAGAGTTTGATGGCATACTTCTTTTGATAAATGCCGTACAAGCAATTGTCCTCATCTCAAGGGTTTGCATCATGGCGCAACTTCTTAACTTTATTGGGTTCAGGGCCTGGATGTCATAAAGGGTTTATTCTTTCTGGCTTTCTCATACCTGTGAAGATCTCTCTATGTCTTCATCATGTGACATTACAAGACCTCGAGCAGGATCATCTTGCCTTCAGATTTGAGGACAACGCGGCTGACTATTTCACTAATTCACTTTTGGGTCTTTACCCATGAAGATAAAAAAATCGACGTTTTTATACCTCCATTGATGCTTTCAGTTTGAACTTTATTTTGAAATATTTTTGTAAAGATATTTTTCTGCTTGGATCAAATGCTGACAATTGATAATGACGGCTGCAGCATTCTGTGGTAATATGAGGAGTTATTAGGCCAATAGAAATCATTACAATGTGAAATTTGTCAAAAACACCACTGAGGGCGCTATTTTCATCGCTATCTCAAAATTTCCGTGGACTTGCCCACACGAAAAATTAATCAGTAGTCAAGCTGACATTGACCTAACACCGTCAAGAGGATTCGCGCCGCTGAATGTTTCAAATACGAACTCAATGCTACTGTGGTGGCCGATGTGAAATTAATTAGTGATCTTGTGCCTAATTGACGGTCCCAAAGGAAGCCCTATAGGGGGACATATTTCAGTACGTATGATGTCCTATGCTGAAAAATAACAACCTTTTGCACTTTCTATCACTCCGAACATATTCTAAAACATGAAGTTATATGAAAACCACCTCAGATATCAATTTTGATCATTTTGGTGGGCCCAAATCCCTGATGGCAGCTTTTTGGACTCAGTCAGGAATAGGGATATGGCATTAGCTATATGTCAGTTACTTTCTTATTAAACTTAATTTGTCAAACCAGTACTTTTATTGTTTAGATACTCAATTTATTGCTTTTATATAAAAAATAGTGCAAAATCCATCCAAAGCATTTTTTCTACAGGAAGTTCATTTTTCAAAATTTCTGTAAAAAGGAAATAAAAATAGGCCTAACCAATGAAACCAAATTAATTTTTTGGGGAGGGATTGCTACTTTTTGAAACCTATCTTTTATGAGAAGTACACTATTACGCAATTGCAAATTTTTTTATGATCCGTGTGTCTGGGACACTAAATGTGTTTGCCAGGAGTTTGTTTCATGTCATATGGCTTGGTACAAAGGTGGAGCAAATTGCTGCCATAGGGCCGATGAATGTATGTCTTGAGGCAGGTGTAGCAATTGAAGTGTAAGGTTAAATTTTCTTTTATTTTAGTATTTGAGTCATATCCACCAGTATTTTCATTGATGTAAAAATTGTGCACATTTGGCAATTTAAGGTTTACTTTAGTGGCACAAGACCACAAATTCACTTCTGGGTTCGATAACTATGAAGATAGTTCAGGTGAAAAATAGTACGGACCTTGAAGTTTTATACCTCTACGGATGCTTGTTTGGTTTAATTTTTGTAAAGATAATTTTCTGCTTGAATCAAAATGCAGACTGTCGTATATGATAGCTTAAAAATTTTGTGGTGATATGAGGAGTTATAAGACCCATATAAATCATAAAAATGATTGTGAACTTTGTCAGAAACACCACTGAGGTGCTCACAATATCAGTGGACTTGCCCACACGAAAAATTCATCATTAGTCAATCTGACACTGACCTTAGTAAATGCCTGTCAATTCGTGCCGCTGAATGTTTCAAAATTGGAGAGTTGACCCCAACACTACTGTGGTGGCCTATGTAAAATTAATTAGTGTTTTTTTTGCCTGCTGTTTGAGGAACCCACAATAAGGCTAGTCCTGAGTACAAAAACTGCCACAAAATAACATTATTGCAAAGGAAGCAGTAAAGGCTGTGCCTGCTGTGCCATGAATATTATATTTCTCCCACAGTCTTTAAGAAGAAGTGCTGGTCATAGTCGGTGAGCAGATCTAGCACAACCCATGTCTTTTACAGCGAGAGAGACTGGACTGGTGTTGTAGTGGTCCAGGTCTAGACTGTACTCTCTTAGGCTCATCTTCCAGAAGCTCTCGAACACGTCCGCTAGATTGAAGATGTCTATGCAGTTGTACAGTTTGTGGTAGTTTCTCAGTGTGCAGCAGCTGAAGGTTTCCAAGACACCTCTCACTTTGGCCTAGTCGCACTTTTTGTTGCCTGAGCAGGAAAGTTTGGTGTGGAAGGCCGTCTTTGACAGGAGCTGGTGTTCAGCAAAGTGCTCCCAGCCGGAATGCAGGCGATCTCGCCGCCTACTTTTAGGATGGGCAACAGGAGATGCGAGGCATAGCCTCGCAGGTTTTAGAAGACAACTGGCATAGTCTTGGATTTTGGACTAAGCTTAAGATTGAGGTTGCAAGCATTGTGGGCAATGTACTGTCCCACATTGTGACAGACGTCGTGGACAGAGTGTCTGTGGAGTGACTTCTAGCATACATGGCAGATTGTGGTGGAGAGTGGGCCTGGCAAGTCGTTTTGGGTTATCCACAAGGCTTTAGGGTGGCCAGAAATTTAATACTTTAATCCAGTGCTCCTCTTCTTGGACAATTCTGCGGAAGTACTTTGCCGAGTTAGGCCTTGCAGCCCCGTGGTGCAGGGTCGCCAGGGTGTTATTGGCTGTTGGGTAGAGCTTGGGGCCTAACACCTTAGCGATCAGGGCGTTGGAGTAGGCATAGATCACAAAGGGGCAGCGAGCTGATTGTGGTGGTTCTGGAAGGCGAGTATATTTTACCATATTCTTGCATCTCGACCCTCACGGCCTTCTTCCCAATCCCTGGCTATCAGGCTCCTTGGCCTCCAGCAGGTCCTTCCTTGTGTAACCATGGAGGAGGCAGGTTGATGAAGGGCATTCCATAGGCTGCTCACTGATGTTGAGGACAATGAAGCCTTTGTCCCAGCCAAATATATTATTACAAAGACTCACTGTCTCTCCACCTTACCATTCTGGGAGAGGGGTTGGTGGCATTTATACCTTTCAAAGCCTCATCCCGTCCATCCTTGATGGGGTATATTGATTGCCAGTCCACATGATGCTTTGTAGGAAAGATGGCCGAGTGGAGCATCCAGCAGAAGAAATTGTTGCTTTTGTTTTCAAAATAGCAATTGCCTTCATGTTTCTGAGAGCTGCAGGTACTTGGATGTAGGAGCTGCAGCTCAGGGAATGGTATTTCATGATTTCAGCCAGGGAGTAATATTAACTCTATCAACCACCCAGCGTGAGCCCCATTGTGTCCACTCTTTAAACTTATCTATTTGGGGAAGACGCTATATAGCTCAGCATCAATTTCACTCGTCTGTAGGAGCACCTCTTGCTTGTTTTGGAAAATAATCGCAATCATACCAATCCATAATCAAATAACACTAGGTCAGAATTCGTAAGACAATAGTTGTAAACATAGACACAAAACAGCACAGAACAGATAGTAAATAGACAGTACACAAACAAAGTCAAATTCATGAAAGAAAGATATATGGACCTCTGGCCAAAAAACCAAGAAGTGATGTCAGGTGTTTCGAAAATAGTAAGCGCATCCTGTCCCGCATGTGGCACCCGCCATATATCAATCTGTAAGTCAGATGGACTCTGAGCGATCTTAGGCACCATCTGGTCTGTCTAGCCTAAAGTGGACCCTCTGGTTCTGAACCTCTTTGGTGAGTCTCTGGCTGACCTAGGGTCGTACACAAACCAAAAAAAGCTCGGGGTCGGTTCCGAGACTATGACTTTTGGCAATATCCCTCTGCAGGCTCAGCTATAAGTATATATCTCACCTTTTTTTTGTATGTCTGAACTTAGTCGAATGTATAAAACCATATTAATTTTTTTTCAAAAAATCCAAGCCTTTCATAATTAGCAGCTCCCTTAACTGTACTACTTGATAAACTACACTACTTTATAATGCCTTTCATATTACAGTTGTGAATCTGTTCATCCACTGACGCCAAACGTGTTAATCTATAGCCAGAACACTAGGACTGATACATATTGAATAGGGTCAAATCAGGCTCTCCGCCTCAGGTAATAAATTGCATTGAGTAAAGTTTGCTCTTTTTCTTGGCTCTATATACAGTCATTTAGGTCTGCTATTCGTATCATTAATTACTAAACTGTAGTTAAATATACAGAACCAAGTAAGGACGAGTTCACCGTTTGGCAAGGTCCAGAGTGCAGCATACAGCAGGGTCCTGGACTAGACAACCGGAATTTTCAATCAACCCTCCGAGTGACTGCATCCTGTCAGTTTCAGGGTTGGACCCTCTTCAGTTCGTATGCTTGGTAGTAGTAAGAGGAAAGCAGATACAAGGATGGGGATTCCTCTGATCCTTGTATCCGCTTCCTTTACTACCCATGCAGCTGCATGTCAGGCTAATCCTTTGTATACGCACTGACATGTCCGTACACGAAGTTGACCTTTATATGAACTTAAAAACCATTACAGAATTAGACTCCATTGGGAATTCCCCTAATCCTTTGTATCCGCACTGACATGTCTATACACGCTGTTGCGTCATGCACAGCTGTCTGACCTATTTATAAACTCACATTCAGAAGCGTTCTGAAGGGGGTATTGTAACACGTGTGACATGTATAGACATGCACGTGTGAGTCATCACCGTCGAGCATCTATATGAAGGAGGTTTACCAGTGTTGTCAGTCAGTCGCACAGCCAGCTGCTCTTCATTCGGAGTCTAAAATAGTATAGACTTTAATCTACTATTCTCAACAGAGACCTGTGCATCACTGATAACATAAACCTGAGCAAATATTTTATTATCGCAAGCGTCGACACCCTTCACTGATGTATCTTTTTTCCTAATTTCAAGTTGTATACCATCCTTTGTGTTCATTACTCTTAAACCATTTCCATGAAATTCAATATCTTTAAAGCTACGCAGATCAATAAACAGACAGAATTTATTCTTCAAATAATCGACTTCATCCATATCAATTTCACACCAATCTTTATCTTCCGCAAAATACCGTCGTGTTTCTGTCCAAAATGTCTTGGTATCATCTTCTGTGCGTAAATTTTATTTGCAATACCCTCGATCGTTACAGAAACGGATTCAATGTTCGGATTTATGAAAAGTTCGCTATTTAGTTCTGACTGATTCTGATCTTTAGTGAAGAGTATTAATATACCTCTCATGCTACGACGTGGTACATTAATATTTTCATTTATAATGGTGTCCAATTCATTGAATGGGATTGTTCTAAAGTTATCCACATATTCATAGAGAAAACTTTTACCATTGTTGTTATACCCGGCTGTATCTCTAGCGAGGGTTTCATCCTTAATAGTTTCATATTTCATCTGAATGTTTGTCAATTTGTATTTGGGTGAAGTAAGATGATTACTGACAAGTAATTGGGTGGCAGGTGCAAGGTAAATTTCCCATTCAATATGACTACCTAACAGCGTCGGATATGTAACTTCTTGACTGTTATGAAGGGATGAGTCAGATGAATAGCATATTTTGTTTTATATACGTCAAAAAGTAAATTATTGTCCCCGACAGCGCCATCTGCATCGGCCGCGCCACTTCTTAATTTTCTTAGAGTTTCGTTCTGAATTCCGTAAAGCGTCATGTTTGTTCTCTCCTTTTTATGTTTGTAGAGATCACGATAACATTCAATGAAGTGGTAGTTACTCAAATCGAGAAGTATCTGCCCCTCAAATTTGAGGACCATATGCTCGATTATATTTTTTGCAACATTTTGAACAACTCGGTTATTTTCATGCCCCTCTATCATGAGATCAAAACCAGATCGAAAGTATCCAGAACTAAAACTACTCCACTTTCCAACTTTGGACACCGTATGTAAAGCCTCTCGCCTGGCTGTGCCTGACTTGGATTATGAGTAACCACATGATGGGTCCTTTCTGCCTTTGTTCCCTGCGGTTTTCGGCTGCTGAAAGTCGGTAACAATGATCTATTGTACGGCATTTTGTTTTTCGTGTATTGTATATAGTAAGTCAGAAGAAAAAAATTCACAGTCAAAAGAAAAAAAAATCACATCTTCACATAAATATTTCCATCTGACTTAATAATAAAGTCAAAATAAAAAACACATCTTCACATTAATATTTCCATCTGACTGAATAATAAAGTCAGAATAAAAAAAATCACATCTTTACATAAATATTTCCATCTGACTGAAATATAAATCGATTACCTGTGTCGCGAATCAGTCAAAGAACCCAATATTCTTGTAGATGGTGAGCCTCCTGGTCATCCTCAACGTCCTGAAATACGTTTATGAATTCGAGTCGCTTAAAGAAGTTAGTCTTTTGACATTCCTTGATGAAAGCTAATATGTTATGATATAGATTATCATCTTTGAGTCTCACACCTGGATTTGCTCGAAGGATATGTCGATTTACCCGCCGGAGTTTACACCATTCCAATTCGATAGAGAAACAAAGAGGTCTTTATTTTTAGAAAGAAACTTTGCAATATTACGTATATTGTGTATATTACATATGCAATATTACATATATTACGTATGGCTTAGAAGTATGGGGAAATACGTTTTCATCCTATCTAAAACAAATTTACATTACGCAAAAATGTGTATGAGATGTATAACATTTTCTGAATTCAGAGCGCCATCTTCACCTTTGTTTATGAACTACGTATTTTAGATGTTAATAAGCTTTGCAAATTACTTGTCTGTACTTTTGTGTTTAATTTACATCATCAAAATGTACCCCATCCACTATCAGATTACTTCCAAGTTGTAGATCACTGCTATGATACACGTCAACAGTCAGCCATGACTTTAGTACTCCCTAGAATGTATACATCTGCAGGTCAATCCTCAATATCCTACACAGGTGCCAAATTACGGAACACTTTACTTAATCATATCAAATCCTTAACTTACAGGTGGAAGTTCATAAGGGACCTGAAAGATCACCTTCTACAAGAATATCTTGTCCCAAATTAAGTTTATTATTTCATCCAAGTGTTTAGGAGGTCCTACAAATGACCCTCTATACTTGCAAGTCGTATAGTATGACAGACTATGTATTTTTTACCTTCTTTCTTTATACAAGAGTTTTCACCATTCATCAGACAGTAGCCCAACATGCTTAATAACGAAATATGTTACGGAGTAAGCGGGGCTAGGCTTGATTAGTGTAAAGCTATTTTCTAGCTCCATATTGCCAATGTACCATTTGCAACTTCTTTTTTTCTCATTGCCTTTTTGCGGCATTAGGTGTTGATTTGATGCACAATATAATATGGCAATAAAAAATGATGATGATGATGACGATGATATTCTTTTTACGAAACATGCGTGACCATATATCATTACATTATTTTATTTGTTATGACTAATGTTCCACCTATTAAAAATATCCATAGCTGTTCTCCAATGAATCCGACAACTGATCCTGCCGTTTTTAATAGAAACTGACAAGGGATCCGATTAACCCGGTATTGTGGCAGCACCTTTTGTAGCCATTCGCCAAACTGCTTTACAATTTCCTTCGCTTTTGTGTATACTTTGGGCGGGCCTGACCCTGAGCCATTGTTTGGCCCTGAGCCGCCAGCCGACCCCCTCCCCCTTTAGTCACAGCCAGGGCAATTGTTGATATTGTCATTCCAAGGGCAGTAAGTAATGCAGCGATTGTTATACCATTCCGTTTAAATAACTCTGTCAGCTTCAGCTTAAGTGACAATTCTGGATCGGAAATTACATCATGAAGAGACCTAGTCGGTGCCAGTCTTTCAAGTAACTCGTTGATATAATAAGTTTCATTTTAATTCGATCCTCAACTTTACCTGTTCTTGTTCTCAGTTCAGCTAGTAGTTTTTTGGCTTTTTCTTTTCCTTTTTTGTCAGTTTCAGGAATTTCCTTTAACTGTTTTCTAACTTCTCATTCCCGTAGCGGAATTTAACTCTTTCACTCTTAAGCTCGCCAAGACGCATATTCGCGATCCTTAATTCATCATTAATAGCTTTATATTCGGGGTTTAGATTGTCTATTTATCGATTTTATTTTCAAAAGCTTGTATTTTATGTGCATTACCGCTAGCATCTTGCCGTAAGAATGTCAGTTCATCTTTGTATATACCCATGTTTCTGGTGTCATCTTCTCAGCCGGTATTCTATCGTTTTTCACATCTTCAGAATGCAATGTAGAACTCATATAATCGGGCTCTGCGCTGGAGCGTCCCACTAATAATCTATAAGTTCACTTCCTCCTCTTAGAGCAGAGAGCTTACAAAATCCACCTCCTCTATCTATTGTCACCCTGATGTTTTCATAATACAGATCTTTACCCCTAAGTTCAGATCTCACAATAAATGCGGTTCGTACATCCTCATCAGTAATATTATTCTCGTCTAAGAATTGTTGCCCCATTTAATTTTTAATTTCTACTCTCTGTCCAGTCAAACAATCCACCTGTTTGCCATCGCTTGAGCTGCCAACCTGGAAAGGGTCGGCTTCTGCGAGAAAGGATGTTTCGGCAACATAAGCATCATCATCAGCAAAATTAGTTTTAAATTCGTCGAGATCCTGGAATGGTATATCTTCTCCCATTTCTGCCATATAGTGTCTCTATATTGCTTCAATTATTTTTATCATCCCTTACATATACGGTAAAAAAATGCATGCCTCAGTTGTTGAAAATGTTGAACAGTTGGCTGACTATATTGAAAGAACGGTCGACACTTATCGCCGTAGTTATAAATTAATGGGACTAATTAATATAACTCTTGATATAACTAAGGGATTTTTAGTAAGTTCTGCTGTCATAGCAGCCATTCCGACAGTTTCAGTACTGATAGCCTTAACCCCTATACCAGGTTTTGGCATTGATGTAATACAAGGAAAATCAGGTGTAGCAAAGAGATGAGAGTAGTATAAACATTACTATGTTCAATATAAACATTTGCTTACACAAATACTCGAAAAAGCCGCATCTATAAAGAAAGAAGAAGAGAAAGAGATCCCTGCAGAATGCGCCTCAGGCCTTATTCAGAACATATTCAAGCGGGCATTAGAAATACAAAAGCAATGAGGATTTAGTCCCAAACTCGAGCGATACATGAGGCTGTACGGTTTAAATTGAATTTAACGGTAAGCATTCTAACTCCAGTTCCGAGGCTGCTTAAGGCTATTGTCTGGGCTATTTTTAAACACTAACCGTGTAGTACCTTGTTTTCAGATTTTGTCATCTTTTTGTTGCAGTAGATGGTAAAATGCAGTGCAGGGGGAAAACCGGATATTCGATTGCCATGGCAACAATTTCAGGGTTAAAAATATGAGGAAATTTGTGGCAAAGATATCTATTGAACGAAAAGTCATACAACAACCGAATTTTTTCTGTAGCATTCAGATGTATATGTATTACAATATAAACCTAAATCTATGACTGTATAAGATGTCAATATAAATTAAATCATAGTCATCTCGGTAAGATTGAAAAATTAATAAATTTCACAACTTTCCGTCAAGTTTCTACTATGACATGATTGGATGACCTTGTTTTTTGAAGTTTATTTTGTAAAGTATTTAATTTCACATATGTTGGCTGATTTTCATTGCATTCCAACCAGTCTTTCAAGAGTTATTACTGCCACAAGAAACGAATGCAGTACAAAACACAATTGTTAGGAGTATTGGATTGAAATGTTTACAACATAAAGGTGATACTCATACTTCATGCAAAGTTTACGACCTCAAAATAGGGTATTCGACAAGTTTAAATTGTCAGTTAGAATTCTATTTACAAAAGCCTGGTTGTAATTGCTTTCTAAGTGAAAAATGAACTGTTAATTATCAAAAAAACATTGATTTATAATCAGCATGATAATGAAATTCATGTGAGATTCTTTACTTGTTATGTATATGGACACCATAACGTCTAATATGGTTTGTTTTCCGGTTTAATTGTTATACCTGAATGAAAATCTTCATATGCCTTACAGTAATATCCACACAAAATATAAAACAGAATCATATGTTACAAATTTCTTCCCGATTACTCATTGATCTGGCTTTTTTAGACTGCAATTAGTCTCAAACTCACAATTTCCACAACGCCATATTTTTACCTCTGAAAAAGCTGCTTCAATAAGTAAGCAAATGGTCACTACTTCATACATGATGCCATAACTCAACAAAGTTTTTAGGCAACCAAAAATAGCGATTTACCTGTTTTGAATATATAATTAGACTAAATAAAATTGACCAGGGGTCAGTGGGAAAAAACGCGATTTTCTCGATTTTAGTTAATATTTTTTGAAGAAAGATATAGCTTATTTGAAAGTATACATGTCGAGGGTGACAATGAAGGAAAAAAATAAAATTGATTTTTTGAGCATTTTGACCGACATTAGCCCAGACGATGGCCTTAAATGTTTGCAGATTTTTTTGCCTCTGTGTTCAATGAAAACAATGATCCTAATCTGCACGAGCTTAATTATTCATGTTTTGGACAATTATCACACGTTAATATATGTCCGGACAGTATTAGGAAAGTCATCGCTTCTCTAGACTTGAACAAACCGAGTGGCCCGGACAGTATCTCCGCCTGCATCATTAAACACTGTACCGATGTTCTTCTGTACCAATGTTCCCCTCCAAATTTTATTCCAAAAATCCATTTGTCTTGGTCCGTTTCCTTCTCAGTTTAAACAGGCAAATGTTGTCCCCGTGTTTAAATCTGGTCGTCAATCAGCTGTTGAAAATTACCGCACAATCTCCTAGTTGCCTCTTTTTGCTAAGATCTTCAAGGCAGTTATTGTTCCTCATATATATCAACATATTAAGCCAAATAAATCCATCGATCAGTACAAATTTGTTAAAAACAGATCCACTACAACTAACTTAGTGGATTATACAGATTATATCTCTGTTTCACTGAACAATAAAAAACAGGTTGATTCAATTTACACGGACTTTAGCAAGCTTTTGACAGTGTCTGTCACACACTTCTCCTGTATAAAGCCGCCAAATTCGGTATATGTGGTAACCTGCATAGTTGGCTGGCTTCTTATCTTCACCTTAGACAACAGAGGGTAGTGTTGGTAGTTGCTCGTCAAAATGGTACACTGCTTCGTCAGATGTGCCCCAGGGTTCACTCTTGGGGGCAACTACTTTTTGTTATGTTTATTAACGATATTTAACTGATAGATATTTCTGCAAAGCTCAGCTTGTATGCTGAGGATGCCAAGATCTATCGCACAATAACATCCCTCGCTGACTGTGTCATGTTACAGCAAGATCTTGACAATTTGCTCAATGTTGTAAAAACTGGAAGCTGTCACCTAATATCAGTAAATGTAAATTATTAGTTTTACACTTAAGAAAAGAATCATTTCCTCTCTTGATTACTCCATCAATGGTACTCCTCTTCAACGGGCCTCTGTTGTCAAGGATTTGGGCATTTACCTTACTTCCAACCTTAATTATTCTTTTCACATCAATAACATTGTTTCTAGAGCCTTCAAATCTCTTAGTTTTATCAAGCGTCTCTGCCAGCCATTCAATGACATTTCAGCAATTATTTCTCTGTATTTTGTTTAATGTAAGATCCATCCTAGAGTATTGCTCTGTTGTGTGGTCACCTCACCAGCAGGGCCTGTCCGAAAAAATTGAGCGAGTACAAATTAAGTTTGTGAAATACATTTGTCTCAAACTCAATGTTAACTGCAGCAAATCCAGCTACCCATTTTATTGCAGAATTCTGAACATTCCTAAGTTACATAATAGAAGACTAACCCTTGACATGTGCTTTTTATACAAAATAATCCATTCACATTATGATTCACCAAATATTGTAAATCAAATCTGCTTTTATGCCCCCAGTAGAAATTTACGCAAGAAACCCCTTTTTAAACCAGACTTGTGTTCTGTTAATTGCAGAAAATTCTCGACAGTGCCTAGATGCATGTCTGTTTTTAATGATATCTCTTTTAAATGTAATATAGATATTTTTTCTACGCTGTGTAGTTTTAAAACTATTTTATCCAGTCGTTTTAACAGTTCTCTTTTTGATTCGTGTATTTTTTCAATTTAATGTAACATGTTACTTTTATAGTTGTCTTGTACATTTGCCTTGTGATGGTGTGACTTTTTTTGTTTCGCAGATCTGCTAGTGGGTTTGCCAGTTGATCTTTGTATCAAATAAAATAAAAAAAAATAAAAAATAAAATAAAATAAAAGGTTATGTAATTTAACTCCGTGCCCTATCGGAACGGAAGGATCCAGCCACCCTATCAGATCTGTTTCTGCCAGCCATTCGCCCGTGCCTTTAACATATAACTGTACACGTTTGATGTCATGGCCGCCATCATGATTTTACTACTCCTTTCATTCCTAATCACACCGGCTCAGGCTCCTCCCCAATTTCAAACAGAGTCATATACTCTTCAAAGTACAAATGTTTACAAAACAGACATCTTTTATCCCCTTATTTTTTACGTCTCCGAAGTTGGGGTACTAAAGGCATACACTTTCGAACGAATGCCAATAAATTCAAGAATAGGTTCCCCATTCAATTCATCTTGAAATTTACCTATCACATTTTTATTAATCTTTTGGAAATCTGGGGCTACCATGGGGCCAACCATCCCACTAGTATCATATATCGTCTCCTAACCATTCTGTTCCACATCTTTCCGACCTATATCATTGAAATTTACGTCGGGGAAGGGAGAGGCACACTATAAATAAAACAATCACCTGCGGGACGAACGTATGCCTGAATGTTTCGTATTCCGCGAAGCATATATTCTACCTGAGAGCGCTTTCGGCCGGTTGCTAGTGACGACAGCGAACATTGTATCAATTTATTTTCAATAGAATATCGATCGAAATCTGCTGGCGTACGGGCTTATGTGTCGAGGTCAAATCATTAATATGTCCACATAACCGTATATATTGACTTAGATAGCATAAAATCAACGTATCCGTTGGTTTCTTGTACTTAGATTGAATCGTCGACAATTTTTACAGTTTTGGCGATGCGTTCACATTTTTGCGCTCTTTGCAAGTTTGGCGCCTTGTGAGCTGAATATGACCGAGAGTGAGCACGACAACAATGTATCAATTTCCGATAAAAGGATATCGATCGATAACGTTCACTGCACGATTACAGTGGAGAGTCTGCGCCCGTTCGCCTCCGTTCTGTGTTATTTTTCAAATTTACTGGAATTTCCATCGTTGATTTTCGCCAAAATTTGGTATAAATTATAACAACATGACATGCAGTTGGTCTGTACATTTTACGAGACGCATACTGATAAAAATGCGTCAATTTAAGGCCCGTGTTCTGCATATGTACACGCCGTCAGCTCGCCAAATCATTGACGCAACATTGACGGCAACAGTATATTTTAGTGATCGGAATAAATAAATTCAAATAAAGCAATTTTCGTGAAGAAATTCAAAAATCTAAAACGATAGGAATTTTTACATTAATCAAAAGATCACCATGTCAATTTTCATTATTATTCGTTCAAAATTGAGGAATTTGAACCGACGAGAAGTGTGCAATCTGTTCGGTATATTACACGCCATTGTTTTCTACGGGAAATCAAGCTTATTCGCCGCGTCGTAAAATGAAAAATGTATCTGAAAAAACCCATTGTTTAACTTTTCATTTCGCTGTAATTTCTTACGATATTTGAAATAGCACATCTCATGAAGGTTAACTAAAACTCTATCATTTTACTTTTTGAGTTTCCCTCTTATTTTTATGAAATGACGAGTTAACGATCGTTTGCTGTTGACTGTGTTTTCACCTATTTTTGCATATGAATAATTATCACATATGTACTTTCATAATTCCTTCATGAAATTATAGCCAAAATATCATAATGAAAGGTCAACATATGAGGAAATTGAATCTGCAACTCTTCCATCAATATTAAGCTGTGCAGCTTGGAAATTTGGCGAAATTTAATACATAGCGTCAAAGGCGGATTTGACTCACTGTACGCGTACACGACGTATGTGCGGCAAAAAAGTGACACGCTAATATGAAACAAAATGGGGGCCTTTGGCCCGCAGTGAATCAGTATCTGTGTAGGCTAATCGTATTCCAGGGAACTGCTTTCGAAAGTAATTGTAATGCGTCTCATACATATGCAGCTTAGAAAGTTCAAGCACTGTCGCGCCAATGAAAACTCGCTTTACATATTTATGTTTATCCGTTTTCAGTTCCAGTAAAGCACTGTCGCAGGAATTGCCAACATCTTCCCTATATAAGATAGTTCTATACTTCAAATTTGGTCCGTACTTCTTGTATTTATCAGGACTGCCAACAACAAATTTAAAGTCTCTATACGTTCGGACATCTTCTAGTGTCTTACCGAACATCGCGTTATTCATCAGCTTATAGAAATTCTTTTCAGAGTCTGTTTTTCCCTCCGCTCTCTTTTCTGTATTAAAGTCCATATATTTCTTAAAGGTACTTCTCCTCTTCGAAAGCATGTGCTCGATGAATCGTTTTCAGTCGCATCCCCTTTTGAAGATAGAATTCGAATAACCTGTAATGTAAGATGAAGCACTCTCTATCTAGGACGTGTGATCAGTCCACTACCCTGCCTTTGAAATTCATAGTGATGCGGCGCGAGTTGTAGATCACTATGTTCTTCATGTGAATCGACCAGGTATTCTATGTTTACTTCTAGAAAACAGGTTGGGAAGCTGTCCCACTCACAGCCAGCCGTTCGAGTGAACCACTCTTCCCTCGTCTTCCAATGAAGTCCCCCCACTGGCATTGGCTGGCTCATTGCCCATCCATAGAGGTTGTTAGCATCAAGATATTTTATTTCGGACAGCTGCGCCGCCATCTGTAGTAGTCTGGACCGGCAGCCTCTGGATCGTAATTTGCACCAGCGGCGTAAGCCGGATGATTTGTCTGGAAGTAATGAATATTACAGTGACTGATACCACCTCGAGTTCCCTTTTGAATTAACGCCATATGCTCCGGATCCTGAATGAGCGTAAACTTATTACCCATGTAAAATAGCATAGCATCCCATGTCAGGCCGGGCGCTGACATATAGTGCGCTTGATCCAGCTTATATATGTCTAAACATGTGTCACAGAAATTTTCGAACACCTTAGCAAGAAGAGGAACGTCCGTCTCACAATAGAATTCCATATAATCTTTAAGGGTCTGGCATCTCACTTCATCCCACACCTTCATATGTTCATAATCGACTCTAAGATATCCTCTTACGTTAGTTTGCTATGAGTATTTTTCTCTCTGGGAGCCTCCCTTCTTCCAGTCTGTTAACCGAGTCTAAGTATTCATATGGGAAGGGGAGTTTTCCTTTCGCCCCCTGAATCTCTGGATAGGAAAGTTTTACCATCCATCCATCCCCTTCGGAACGATCTGCACAGTCTTTGCCAACTTATCGAGCGGATCTTTCATTAGTTGGGCACTATCCATAAACTTTATCGAAAAGAAACGTTTCATTGTCTACCTCTTCTGGTTCGGCCACTCTCCGCCGACAACAATTGAGGCACTAAAGATAAATGTTTTCATAAGACCAATGATTCCATTGGCATTTTTAGCTATGATTTTGGGCTTCGGGCCATCTCATCCAGTTCATGTAACTTTTTATTATAAAAGAACCATCATATCCCTTGAGGTTGTGAAAGTAATTAGGAATGGTTCTCGACGGGCGACGCCCTTCACAATAGTAGATAGTGGAACACTTATCCATCGCTCCTATCCGGTGTGTGGCACTCTTGCCACATGCAATGCAAGCCTGGCGCGTCCCTTCGTTTTTAGAAGGATCTTCGGTTTTATTTTCGAATGATATATTCTCGAATAATACCCAGCCATTTCCTTCATATCCCTCAGAAATTCGACAACACAAGAGAGGCCTGTGATTGTTCTTTTAACTAACATTTTCGGCTCGTACCGAAAGGGGTTGTCTCCTTCACCTTTGGAACAGTCTTCACTGGCATATGCCGGCCATCAATCATAACATATGAAATACAAATTGGAATGTGCCGGCCGGTGTCTTTCTCGAGTACCGCCTCAGTATCTGCATACAAGACGTAGGGACAGGGGACCCGCTTCCGATGTCCTTCGAATTGGCACACTTCCTTAGAAAAAACTGGCTGAGCGATGTCTGTCCCACAGTACACCTGATGTTTTTTCAATTCTTCTGTCGCTGCAAAACCTTTCCCACAACCCATACAAATACACTACTGTCTGTGCTCATTCTTACGATCATTACGAGAATTACGAAGACATTTTAATGAAGTGATTGGTACAAAGTGGACGTCTCCGCCTGTGGCACTTACTATTAGTAAGATATTGGCTATATGTGCTGCCATGATATATGTTTGGTATGTCAGATGGTTCAGTATCATTTTTGTGAATGTGAAATACTTGTAACTTCAACCCCGGATTTTGCTGCTCGAACCACTTTCTAGGCTAGTGTTCTGTTTGCTGGCTACCGCACAAGACCAGCCATAAGTTCTTGAATTCATCGTCTCCATCCAAAGGTATGAAGATTTATAGAGTCTATATCTCCAACAATATAACATCGCGTATCTTCCGAACAGTCTGATTATTATTGTGTAAGTGTACTGAGTGCACAAAACACATTCACTCAATCATACATGTAGAAACTGTTTGAAAACATACGAAAGTTACTCTTTCTCTATTGATAATAAAAAATGAGTGAAATCACAGATGTGATACCCTCCCTCCCCAAAGCATGTCATCCCTTATCCTCCATTTCCACCATCGGTCGATAATCGGCCGACTGGGAGTGTAAGGGGAGACATGCCAACAACCCTCCCTGGAACTGCCCCTACTTGGAAATATGTACCACACAACTCTTTACAGTGGCTTTGACTACAATAGCT